>NC_089912.1:11829272-12129272 GCF_040182565.1 Anser cygnoides | reverse complement strand
TATTCTGTCACAAATAATGGGCTAAAAGTATTTTTCCAATTGTCCCTCATACTCAAAAACTTTTCTTGGAATATTAATAGGACATCTGCATAACTCAAAGGTAATCCACTCCTCTTAGCATAGCACAAAGAAGAAAGCTCAGGGGACTTTATTGTCTTGTGCTGAACACTTTAACAGGCAAACAACAAAATAGAACATGGCATAAGTGTGATTTAAGGACAGGACTACCAGCTCAACGAATCTTCTCACACGGAAGGAGATTAATGCAGAAAACAAGATGTCCTGGTATGGGAACCTGTACAGAACCTGAGGGGACTGGAGGTCCTTGGTCTACCTGTTATGAACTCTATTGGACATAAATACTCCTGCGCCTTCTTATTTCTTCTGCAGCAAATGACATTGTCAAGTGCCAAAACTGAATCACAATTAGTTGAAAAGAAACTTCATGCATTCTTCTTAGGAACAAGTCACAGTCTTTAATCTAGTCTTAACTGGCAAAGTGTGTCTAAGTTTCTTAACCAAGGAGATGCATCAGGAATCTGTTTCACACAACATTTCTAAGAAAACACAGAATACAAACGTGCCCTCCTTGTAAAACCACTGGGTGCCAGTGTTGTATTATTATGGCAGTATCATTTCACTTCATTTCTCTCCTGTATGAGTTGTTGCTGTCTGCCTTTAGCAATGGCAATGACATCAAGTCCTTCCAGGTAGTGTTTTGTCCCTTGCATATGAAAAATCTCTGTAATACTAAGTAGGGAGTCCCTTCATGTTTGCTTTGCCTGAACATCTGGAGTTCTCAGGAGCTTCCCTTTTTAACCCCACTGTTTCTGTAAAGTCTTCTTAATAACTAGTGTATGAGAGGACCACTAATAAATGCAAGCACTGCTTTCCCACGCTGCACACCCTGAGGGAGGTGCTCCCACCAGGTAGAGCGGATTCCTGCAGCCAAATAGGGTAGGATAGCTAGGGTGGCCCTATGCCACCTTATTTTCCAAGGCAAAGTGCCCAGCTGGCTGCACCCAGGCTGCCACTCATCTCAGGGGATTGCTGTTCACTGTGAGGTACTTGAGAGACAGCCTCTCATTACTTGCCATTGCCTACTGTTTGTTTTCTTCACCACCTACTACAGCTTTCTGCTTCAATGCTTGTACTACATAATCTTACGAGACCTTCTTACAATTAAATGTTGATTTTTTTTTTTAAACACATGCCAGAGTGCCTGTAAAATGGTACCACAACTGAAGTTTCTGTGACATGAAGCTGATACCATCTCTCTGGCTCTGGCTTGGAGAATGATGTTTAAAGGTTGCAGTGTTTGTATTCAGTGTTGTATTTTTTCCATATGTCATCAGTCGGGCCAGGAAAGAGTTCTGCTAGTTTATTAACATGGGGAGTGGATTCGGTTCAAGAGCTCTGTGGTCTCACACTTCAGCTGGTCTGCGTGTCATTCTTTTGGATGCTGTTCCATTAAATTATTGCCTAACTATATTGCTGATGTTGAACACTCTGAAGTTTTTATGAAAGCGGTCGAGATAGATAATAAAAGAAGTTCCACTGGTACAGCATACCTGAATGTGTAGTTGGCAATTAAATTTGATTTTAAGGGATAGCAATGTTTTTGTTTTGTTTTGTTTTGTTTTGTTTTTTGTTCTTTTGCTAATGGACAGCAAGCAGTAACTAATGTATTCAATGACACCAAGAATGTGAGAAGGCTATTTCTTAGTATTTAATAGCTCATCAAAAATCTAGATCTATTTCTATTTATTATTTTCTGGTCTTGCCCAAATTCCTAGGTGCCAGATCTCTTCTGCAAGGCAGTTTAGGATGAGAAAATAAGTAGAACACCCTAAAAACACGATGTTAAATTAAAACAGATATTCTCCTGGGCACCATGCAAGGCAGTGCAACACACAGCATGTCACTAAATTTTTAGAACCATAGCTTTTCTTGTTGTAAGTGTAAATAATGAATTTATGCCCCTCTTCTGTTGAATACTTCTATTTCGCAAATATATGCAGCCTCATTCCTATTCATCTAGAAATTTTAGCTCATAAACTTTCCACTCTCAGTATTTACTATTTGGTATGCAGTTATATTAAGTGCATAATCTTATTTTTGGATAAAATATAAGATGAAAATTCCCATGGTGAGTCAAGTCAGGCCATTGCAGAAGAAAGTCCCCATATTTAGAAGGAAATCAGTGAACAGTGAGGAGAGAGAGAAACACCTAGTTGAACTGAAGCAAACCTGAGGATGCAACTTTGCTACAGCATGCACTCTCACTGTAAAAGAGTTCATGAAGAAATCTGGCACTTTTTTTTTTTTTTAATTTCTGGACAAAATATTTAATCAATTCCATCTTTTGTGTATGTATGTGTGTGTGTGTGTTATCTATTTATTTATTTCCTTGAAATTCTTTATTCAAATTTGCCTGCAATCATGGCTGTTTCAGGGACATATACCCTCACGTTCACACAGACTGCCTCCTGTGAGCTTAGCTGAAAGGACAAAAAGTGTGTTCATGGGGGATTCCTGCAGACACGACTAACCACAGACTTTTGAATGCTTGCTCTCATTTCCTTCCTCTTCAGCCACCTCTAGTGCATGATGTGCTGCCAGACCCACACTGGTGATCATTCTGTTCCTAGTTTTATGCCACCCTTGCCTCCCTCATCTTGGAAGTCAGAGTTCAACCCACCTTGCCCACAACCAGTGGCATGCCATGTAGGAGTCTCATTTTCCCCTGCCACCAGTAGCGACGTGCTTTAATCTCCTCCCAGACAGCAGCCTACGTGCCAAACGTATCTCACAGCAGTGGCTCCATGCCCAGGGCCCCATATGGCTGAACACTTGCTTTCCAAGCTGTTGCCCAGGATCACCTGCAGGAATAGCATGACTTCTTTAAGCAGTGGTGAGGATGCCTGGAAGCTCAGCTGCATGCCGGGGATGGTCAGACTAGCTGGCTGCGATGCTCCTGCCAAGGCACCGGCACTTCCTGCAGAAATGTGCCACCTGCTTCCCCCCGCGGCCTCGGGTTTGTGTTATGTCAGAGGCATGACAGATAACTCGCCCAGCTGCTGCTGCCCGGCACTGCAGGACGTGGCAGGGGGAAGGATTCTCTGGGGTCATTGTCAAGTCCTGCCGCAGAGCTGCCAGGAGAGGGGCAGCCATCGTGAGCTGTTACAGGGCAGTGATCCCAAACTCCCTGGTCATGGGTGCATGCTCAAGTCTACCCAGAGAACATTTAAAATTGAATGTGTGGATGACAGTGAGAGCAAGAGAGGAACAGTGGCTCAGCAAAGACCTGAAGACCGCTTTTGGAGATGATCTTAAAGAGCCTGCATGGTTGTGCATCAGAAGTGACGGCACTCTTTAGTTCTATCTGCAGTACTTGTTGCTCAAATGCAACAGCAAAAGCAGTTGTGAAATAGGATCAATGAACACCTTTATAGTCAAGAAACAGATATTGACTTTTTTTTTTTCCCTCCTGCATAAACTCCTGCATAAACAGAATCATCCACAAACTATATTTGCAGAAATCTTAACCATACTGAAATTCCTCTGGATACTATGAAAATGTGCCATGCTGCTCTTCGCATTGTGATCAGAGAACACCCTGAGGTCCAAAATGGCAATCCTATGACCATAAGGTGAGAAGATACCAGTAACGTGAGTGGCAAACAGAGGAAGGAAATCCATTCCAGTTCCTACAAAAATCCAGTGGTTTGTTTCTAAGTTGGTAGTGGGAATAAGTTGGGTAAAGAATGTGATCTGGTGAAAAGTATGGATGCAAATGCAGTTGTAATATTAAGCTATTTACTTTATGCTATTGACTCTTTAAGTATTGTTCTCACTGATGACCTAAACCCATATGTCTTTTTTTTTCTTTTTTCCCCGCTCTGAATGATTCATTCCCTGGTTGAAGAGTTTATTGCTGTGGGACGGGTGATACTGGATCAAACTGTTAGGAGATAATTTGGTTGCTGACGCAGCAGGACTAGCCCTTGAGCCTGCGTTGTGCTGAAGACCAGCTTGCTGGAGAGCAGCAACTTTGGACTGGTTCCACTAGAAAGTTCTGGTAGTGGGTGAAGGTGTTGTGGCCCATGCAACCTGTTGTGCAGAGAACCTCAAAGACAGAGCCAGTTAGGCCAGGAAAATGGGCAAGACATAGATAAAAAATAAAAGCCCCTACGCTTGTATGTCTCTTTGCACTTACCTATTTCTGAGCTTTGTCAGGAGCAGCAGAGGATACTTGGTGCATTCAAAACATAGGGAACAGAGAGAAGCAGATGACATTTAAAAGCTGCATTGCCCATAACTTTTCTGAACTTGAGAAGAGCCTGCCGGTTATATTCTGAGATGTGCCCACATGCCAAAGAACAGCATCTGTAAAACTGCAAACCATAATCACTTCTGGGTAGTTCATGGCTGTCCTCCACATCTCATTGCGCTTAGTGCTGAGACCATTGAGGATCAGAGCCTGGAAATTTTAATTTCCTCTTGCATGTGTATAGGTAGCGGAAGCACATGATAACCTCAGGATAAAAAGTCATCTCCTGGGTCTCCACAGCAGTGTACACTGTGGCTGATTTCTGCCTTGTCCTCTGCAGTTTGACCCTTAGGCCAGGCTTGTAGGTTGGTCTTCAGAAGAAAACCAGCTCTGGTTTCTGCTGTGCTCTTAGAAAAAGAATTCTTCTTCTCATCAGATACAGAGGAACTACTGTGAAACACATGCCATATGTTGTAGGCATGTGTTTACATACATATTCATTTCTGTGCCTGCTGGAATCTCTGTTAAACAGCAGCTTTGGTTCTTTAGGGCTCTGACTATTCCACACTGTAAGTATTATACACTGGACTGTGCAGATTAGTTCTGTTTATCCCAATATTGCTCTAAATTGAGCTGCTTGTTCTTTCAGAAGTAAGGAGAGTGTGTCTTGAAGGGATTTTTCTTTTGTCTCGTAAAACCCACAGACAGTAGAATAGAAGTTGTCATAGCTACAACTGTGTGAGCTTTAGGTTGCTTCATTTTCTGAAAATGTTTACTCCCACTGACACAGCTGATATAGCTGTGTTATGGGTTATTCTGTCAGTAATCCACAGGATCTGTGAATGTCTTAAAGATCCTCCAAGAATTTTCATTTGTTTTCTTCTGTGCAATTTATGGTTTATAATTTCCTGTTTTCCTACTATTTCCAAAATACATCCTTGAAGTTTCCTTTCAAATGATAAAAAATGTAAGTAACTCACTTTGAGAGAAACTCGCAGTTAATTTGCTTTCTGGCACCTAAAGGTCAAAGAGCAACAGGACCTCATTGCAAGACCATATGGGAAAACTCTTGGCTTGCCTTTTTACCTCTTTCTCAGTAATCCCTGCACTCACAGAGAAGCAAGACACTAAAAAGTGCTCACAGCTTGCAAAATAACGGAGCCAATATATTGGGGAGCAAATTGTTCCATCCTTATATCCATGGCATGATTCACATGACTCGAGTGTTGATGAAGTTTCCTCTGTGTTCTTCCCTGGACCACAAATCTGAAAGACTGCTCTAATTTACAGGGTGTTGAAACAGTCCAAGACAAACCCCAGGCTTAAACTTTGTTAAAGGAACAAAGGAGGTGTTAGGAAGTCCTCTTCAGATTTTGGAGGACGGAGAAAAAAGAGGTGGACTTGTTCTGAGAGGGAAGTGTCTTTTCTGTGTCTTCAGCTGTAGTGCAACAAGTTTGTGAGGTAAAGGGAGAAAATACTAAGTCCTACCCATGTTAAAAAACAGAAATTCATCTGGCTTATTTTTTTCTTTGGAATAATTCTACTGTCACCTTGAAAAGCAACTTAACTTTCATAGAATGAAGGTCTTAGTGTTGAGATAAACTTTCTTGCTAAAATTCTGGTGGGTTTGTCCAATCCCTATTACTATATCTTTGGCCAAGCCTAATAATTCTGTCCTCAACAGCCTCAGCAACAACTGCAGCTGCAGCTGCAGCTGTGGGAGGTATGTTCAGGGAGTTTCTCTTGGCTCCCACTGACCCTACTATTGAGACCATGTTATTAGAGAGGAAAGGAAGATGCTTTAAACACCAAGGCTACAGGAGCTAAACATCTGTGTGTGTATGGAGACTGTTTAGGACTAGATGCTGAGAGTGAAGGAGACTGTTGGAAAATAGTGGTAGGAGGGTGACAAGATACATATTTGAAGTTTTGGAGTGGAGACACTAGAGTAAGAGATGGGGCTTTGCATTTGAAATGACTTTTCAGGATGACAAGGAACAAGGGGAGATTTGATGGCTGGAGGACTTTGACTTGTCAGGAGAAGAAACTGGAAGTGACCCAAGGAGAGAAGATTAACCTGGATAGGTGAGAGCAGAAGTCCAGGCTCAGTAGAGGTAGATTGGCATGTTGTGCCAAATGCTGATACACTCTGATGGTGTGCTCAGTTAGTGAGTGGGCTATGTGTGATAAGATACCTAACATTTTCACATGTTCTAGATGTGCAGAGGACAGGTTCTTGCTGAAAGTAGTGATTTTCAGGAAACCCAGTCCTGCTTTCTCCCTTCTGCCTCTCCATCTCCAGGTATGCTCTTCTTAGAAGATTCCTTGCATTGACCTGAATTTGGGAGGAAGACACCACCAGGACATCTTTTACTACAAGAGAAATTGCTTCTCGATAAAATATTACAGTACAATTCCAACCCACAGGCCTGTCACCAGTTTATTTTGGAGCCATGTAGACCTTCGTACTTCTTACAGTATGGGACATATGCATCCTATTTTACATGAACTGCCAAGACTTAATATCTTGGGCAGCAGTGTGAAAACCTGGTCTCTTATTAAGGAAAATATAGTCCAGAAAACAAGGAGCAAATAATTTTCTTGCAGTTGGTGGCATTGAGCCACGTGTTGTAGAAACCGTAGCTTCAAGCATGTGCATATGTTAAGGAGAAATAGTTTTGGTTACCTGAATCATATCAAGGATGCACCAAAGCTTTGTGTTGAATAGGAGTCACATACCTTGTAGTGGTGCTTGTTACTTGAGCTGATAATTACTGAGAACAATATTTCCAGTGAACACCATGTAAAGTAATTTTGAAATAGTATACAGTAAAAGCTTGTAAGGTGAGATAGACAGAATTATCCTGCCTGGTTTTATTAAAGCTTACTGCCTGGGTACTTAGTCTGTTGCCACAGTACTTTTCAGATTATTTTCTTTTATCCTGTTGTTTTTCTGTGCACGTCTGCAACTAAATATATAATGGAGTGCCTTGTGAGTGACACTTACCATAGCAAGTTATTTTTAGATCTCACTCCTTGACCTTTGTGCTCTTCTCACCTGCTTTTAGCTGTCCTGCTGTCTGAACACGAGAGGCAAAGTCACATCGCTGAGTTCATGTGTGTGTTACAGTGTGGGTTTATCCTGTTCTGGCTGGGGAATGATGGAGCAGAAAGGCACAAAGGACTTTTTCCACTGTTCTGTTGTCTTCTTGATTTCCTTATCCTGCATAGAGGTACAGTGGGGCTGTTAGGAAACACTCTTTGTGAGACAAAGGGGTACTCCAAGTGTGAAGAATACAAGCAGGCTTAGAAATGGACACTAAATAGTGATGCAATTTTGAGCTTAGGGGTCATAGCCCTTATTTTAAAAGAAGAAGCGATCAACTCACAATAACTTTAAGCTCAATGCATTCATCTGATAACATTCAGTCTGTTCACCAACCCATGTGGTTGTGGTTCAGTGCATTATTTAAAGGGATGCTTGATTTTAAGTTTCTGAAGAATTTGTCATATTTTCATGCTTGAAATTAAGTGAAGACTTTTTGTTTTCCCTTAAGGTATCTGAAGCTGAAGGTTTCACCAGAGCTGAGTGATACTTCTAATTTTTCTACAGGTACAAATTTTTGTCTAGTAACTATAAAACTGCCTTGTCTTTCCTTCTTTCATTGTTCCTTCACTTTGGGAATGTAAATAGCTGTACATGAAGGAGGTGAATGGGAAGTAGGACTGGACTCAGTATAATATTTTTCCTCTGTAACGCACTGTTTCTTGAATATTGGCTGGCGAGGTATCTATATGAATACACTTTTTTCAGTGGAAAACACCATAATAATCTGACATTCTTTAAGCACATGTCTGTGAACTCTGCTGTACTGGCTCACCTGTCCATGTCCTCCTGAGGGTATGCATCATCCTGAGCTGTTTCTCTGCATAAAGATGGACCTGAGCCATCCTGTCTTTAAAGATAACAGTAAGAAGGAAAGCTTCATACTGTGTAATGTGGGTGCTGTCAGTGAAGGACTGAAATCACTGGCTCGTCAAACTCTTTATCAAATGTCCTAATGCCTCACAAATGCCCTGTTGCACCTCCAGTCACAAGCAACTTAGAAAACATTTAGAAACATAGAATCATAGAATCACTAAGGTTGGAAAAGACCTTCAAGATCATCTGGTCCAACCATCACCCTACCACCAATGTGACCCACTAAACCATGTCCCTAAGCACCACGTCCAACCTTTCTGTGAACAACCCCAGGGACGGTGACTCCACCACCTCCCTGGGCAACCCATCCCAATGCCTGACTGCTCTTTCTGAGAAGAAATGTCTCCTCATTTCCAACCTGAACCTCCCCTGGCACAACTTGAGGCCATTCCCTCTAGTCCTATCACTAGTTACCTGTGAGAAGAGGCCGATCCCCAGCTCCCCACACCTTCCTTTCAGGTAGCTGTAGAGAGCCATAAGGTGTCCCCTGAGCCTCCTCTTCTCCAGACTAAACAACCCCGGTTCCCTCAGCTGCCCCTCACAGGACTCGTGTTCCAGGCTCTTCACCAGCTTTGTAGCCCTTCTCTGGACATGCAGGCCTTTTCCAGGGCCTTGATGTCCTTCTTGTAGTGAGGGGCCCAAAACTGAGTACGGTACTCAAGGTGCGGCCCCACTAGAGCAGAGCACAGGGGAACAAGGTCTCGTAGGTGGGGGTTGGTCTGTTCTCCCACGTGCCTGGTGATAGGACGAGGGGGAGTGGGCTAAGTTGCGCCAGGGGAGGTTTAGGTTGGATATTAGGAAGAACTTCTTTACCGAAAGGGTTGTTAGGCATTGGAATGGGCTGCCCAGGGAAGTGGTTGAGTCACCATCCCTGGTGGTCTTTAAAAGACGTTTAGATGTAGAGCTTAGTGATATGGTTTAGTGGAGGACTTGTTAGTGTTAGGTCAGAGGTTGGACTAGGTGATCTTGGAGGTCTCTCCCAACCTAGATGATTCTGTGATTAATTGTGATTCTGTATTTATGTGAGCAATGGTGGTTGGAATGATCCTGTGCTGCTGCAGAAGTCATGAGTTAAAGCTTCATCCTTCAGGATCTTGATTTCTAGTAGGCCCAGCAATTACACCATAGGCTACTGTTAGGTTGCAGACAACCTTATTGTCATCTCTCTTGTGTTAGCATTCTTCAAAACCTCCATTTTATCGTGTCAAAGGATGAAGAAGGAAAAGGACTATATCAAGTGTAAGTTTAGAAAGCAATCTGTTGTGTTTTGGAGGGACACAGTGTTTCACCCTTGCCCCTGTGGGGTTGCAAAGCTCTCTGTTGATACTGACACCAAAAGAGCACAGATGGGCAGGGCTGCTGTAGTGCTGGCACAAGCTCCATCAGTGAGTGGACTCTTCACCTACAATAAATTAAATCCTTTAAGATAAAGTGTGTTTTCCATGTTATAGATATTGTGTTTGAGCCAGGTTAGCAATCCAGAGGAAGAGAAATCTGTAGAAAAGACAAGTCTTTGTAATTTGTATCAGGGCTATTCTAAAGTTAAAAGCTTCCAAATCTGTCATTTTATCCCTCAGCAAGATATTTTTCCTGGCACTTGTAAGTGTGACACTATGTTGACTGATCAATTCATAGGGCTGGGTCTCAATCAAATTACTCAAAAACTTTCTTCTTCATGCAAGACGTCACTGAAAATCATGTTCAACTGAAATTGCTTTTCGTGTGGTTTATGGACAGTAGTAAGGAATTAGAATAAATTTAACTTTAGTCTATAAAACAAGTATATGATTTTCGAGGAAAAGGGCTTGACTCTAAGCTAGCTTTCTCTAAGTGTGAGCTATTTTGCTGAAAATAATATAATTGCTTTTTTTTTTTTTTTTGATAGCTTTCACATCCTTTTTGATATGGCTGTGAACTTCAGTGTTTCAGAATTCTTGAGGCTGATGGCAAATTTCCTATGGATACTTACTGTAGAATATAGAATAACAACAATTGTACTGTGATTAGCTTAATGTGCAGTGATTCTTAGCATTGATCAATACCAAGTCAATATTAAATTTTTTATTATAGAATAACATTCCTCTGCAATAAGTTTTTCCTGACCATTGTAGTAAATGATTGTCCTTGTAGTAAATGATAGTTCCAGAAGCTGACAATTCCAAAGTTCTCTGTATTTTACTTAATTTTTACAGATTTACTATTAGAATTCTGAATATTCTCCCCAGTGTTAACATTTTAATTCTTTGCGGAAATAAGCCTTACAAAACTTCAGATCAATCCTTTTGGAGTTCTCTCTGGCTGCTAGCTTAACATTATTTTGGCTGTTCTGGAGAAGTGTACCCCAGTTAATAAGGGATTTTTGTGAGTGTGCTCCGGCTAATGGAATACAGTGATTTTTGTACTGAACTTTTCTTTACTACTCAGACAAAGGTCCTCTTTGAGCAGAAATGCTTGGAAATACCAGCAAACACTGCTGTCCCTGTCTTCCAGATAATGAGATCTTATGTCATTTTAAATAGGATGGATTTTTTTTTTCCTGCATGGAAGCATCAATTTTGCTGCTTACAGAAAATTAATTTTCAGCTAAGGGTTAAACATGGAGAGCTGACACATATTACTGAATCTTGGCCCTAATAAAGCTGATAAAATTCTTATTGGCTTAGTAGGACCAGGGTTTTGTTATAGCAAGGTTATTCTGAGAGATTGTACCAGGGAGAAACCCTATCCTCTCACCTGATGGAGCCATTGTTAATCAGAGCCAGCTGAGGACTTTCAAGCCTTGGCAGCAAAGCTTTGCTAACCAAAGATGAGAAACAGGTCTACTTTTGCCTCAGGGAGAAAACACAAGGATGAGAAAAGTTAGGACATAAACAGGAGGCAGGGCAGATGTCTGAAGGCTCAGGCTTACCACTTTTTCAGGCTTTAGGGGCTGCAACAGATGCCTGAAAGGGCAAATCATCCCTTAGCTTGACTTTCCAGGTCTCGGGTACCAGCAAATCAGGTAGCAGCACCTTGGCTTCTTTGAATTTTCCAGCACCCTTAACCTCAACCTTGCTTTCTCTGTGTTTAAAGCTGCCATTGTTTGGGCCAACTCATCAGATGGTGGAAGTAAAACTCTTTTCTGAAGTCAGTGCAGCGACCATGGCTTCCTCTACATGAATATCTAGCTCCATTAATATGAGCTTGGGCCCAAAGTATATTATGTTATTACATGACATATAATGTTATCCTTGAAATTTAAGATTACCTAAGTAGGTGGCAACTCTGGCTCTCCTCGGGTAGAGCTGGCTCCATTAAAATGCAAATAAGAACAGTTTGGCTCTGCTGCAGAATTTCAAGACATGAGAGTGCTTGTAAAAGCCAGACATTTACCCCATGGCATGAAGAATAATTGTTTATTCATACCTGCAGTAACGTGGTTGTAGACTGACGCTTGACCCTCGATGTACAAAGAAAAATAGTTTTTGTCCGTAATGGAAATACACTGAAGACAGTACTGTGCTTGCAGAAGGGAAACACAGGTGGCTGATATGATTTAATACTTAATGTTAAAGCTGGGGGCATTTTTCTGTTGTTGATAGCATTCGGTATTGTAGGTCAGACCCTCACAGAGATGCACAGAAACAGAATTTTTCAAATGAGCCACAATTGTTACAAGGAACAGGCATGTCTGGTCTCTCCCAGGAATGTGTCTGAACCACTCACCAGAACAAATAGCCAAGATTATTTAGCAGTGCTTCCAGTCACTGAAGGAAAACTCTTTTAGGAAAGTGTGGCTCATAAAGTGCCCCACGGCTTAAGTGATAATGCACTTAGGATCTAGACCAGGGGAGATATCGCATGCCTTTTCTGAATATATGTAATTTATTCAACCTGCTGCCGGTACCGAGGCAGATTTAAAAGGCTTTCCTTTTACCTCATATTTTGTTTTCTGCTTACTCATCCAGAAACCTTCTTGAGGTCATGTTATGAAGATAATTTATTTGTTGTGAATTTGGACTTTACAGAAATTGTGTTCTTTGTTCTTCTCTTCATGAATGCGTTTAGGGAAGGCTCATAAATGGCTACAGAGAATTGTGCAGTGTGTCTGATCGTAAATTAGGTGTTTGTAAACAAAAGCAACATTTTTTAGAAAGATTGGATATCAGCTTATTTGACAGGGAGCAGTCTGGGGTTTTTAAAAATAAATAAAAATAGAGAGATGAGTAGATTTAAAGGGAGGAAGGAGAGGGGACAATGTAGGAACAATTTCGGAGTGTCTTCACCTCCTTGGCTGAGAGGAGGATTCAGTCCCAATGCTCTCTCCCTTCCTGTCCTTTTCTGTCTTTTTACCATACCACTGAAGACCAGATTATGTCATTACAGAAGGAAATTAATACTAGAAAACTCTAGAGGAGTTCTTAATGTTTATAGTCATGACTGTGTACATACAGCTAGGTCCCTTTCTGGATGCTGAATAACATTCAACAGAAGTGTTTTTTAAGAGAAGAAGGAAAAGACATATGTCTGTTTGTTTTGTCCTTTTGCAGGATTTTATTAGTTGAAGTGGTTGTGATACCCCTCAGGGTATCACAGGTATTTGCTGAGGTAGCAAACTTTATTCATTATAAAGGGCATTTTCTTTTCTTCAGTGTGGAAAATATTGATTTGACCTGAAAACAAACAGATTTACTACTATTGACAAAGACAAGCATTTTTGCTAGAATTTGTACAAATTTGTGTAATGTATTTGTTCCTAGGTAATGACTTCGATTTGAGAGGACTTGCCTGAAAATGTTTCTTGCTTTCTCAGAAAAATAGTCATATTGCCTTATCTTCCAGTTCTCCAACCAATGCAGTATTTCTAGAAAGTCATGTGGCAACTTCCTATGTGAATCTGAGTTATTCTGAGGAGTCAAAGAGAAATGCATTTATGGTGGAGTGTAATGATTAACAGTTCTCACTGCACACTGAGGCACGCCTTCTGCTTTGTACTGAATACCATAATTTTGTCTTTCTGAGGGGCCCCTTTTCTCTTAATTTAAAATGTCCACTTGAACAATAATAGTAAATGTCCCTTAACCTTATAGCTTGTTGCTCATGCACCTTTAAGTAATAACCTTTAAGTAGGAGTTGGACTCGATGATCTTTGTGGCTCCCTTCATTGTGTGATTCAATAAATCTGATTGGGGTGTGGATAGTAGTCTTCAGTACTTGTTTAACTGTGTCCACAGTCCTCCAATTATTTTTGTGAGGGAGAGGAGACAAGAAGTACTATTCCCATTATATGAGAAGGGAATCTCCTCTCAGAAGGTTTTTGGGTTTGTATCTGGAAGCATCAAATGCATTTGCACTCAAGGTCTCTGCAATTAGCATGAGAATAAAATGTGCTAGAAATGTGTGTTTTAGTAGCTAAATGTGTTAAGTTTAGTTGTTAAATGTGTTTATGAAGATAGCTGTTTACCTTTTAGGTGTTAAAAGAGTTTCTGTATTGAATTGCCAATACTGGTTTGTTATATGAATCACTATGCTACCTAGCAGTTCAAGGACTTAAAATGCCAGAATCCTGTAGAATGCCAGCCACCGTCTAATTAGTTGTGATGCAGTAGAGAAAACATAAATCTACAAAGTTTTTTTTAAATATATATTTTATATTAAATTTTGTATATTACATTATATTAATTTATAGTGTTCTATGTCGTCAAAAACTGGCAGAAACACCAGTGGGTTGTGGTGCCATCCAGAGGAACCTGGGCAGGTTGGGAAAATGGAAACCTCTTGAAGTTCAACAAGGAGAAATGCAAAGTCCATCTTGTGGGGAGGAACAACCCCAGGCACCAGGATGTGCTGGGGGCAACCCAGCTGGGAAGCAGCCTGGCAGAAAAGGTCTGTAAATACCTGAAGGGACGGTGCAAGGAAGACAAAGTCAGGCTCTTTTCAGTGGTGTCCAGTGCCAAGACAAGAGGCAATGGGCACAAACTGGAGGAAACACAGGAGTTTTCTGCTGAACATCAGGAGACAACTCTTTACTGTGAAGGTGACGGAGCACTTGTGCAGGTTGCCCAGAGGCTGTGGAGTCTCTCTCCTTGGAGATCTTCAAAAGCCATGGTCAACCTGCAACATGCTTTAGGTGGCCCTGCTTGAACAGGGGATTGGACCAGATGGACCCAGAGATCCCTTCCAGCCTGAACTATCCTGTGATTCTGTGAAGTGCCATACATAAGGGAAACTGTAAGCCAAAAAAGCAGGGGAGGATAATACAGCATTCCTTTTTCTGACTTAATGCTGACTTCAGACTACAAAACCAGAGGAATCCACCACCACCAAAATGCTGTTATTCAGAGAGCAGGGTAGGCAGTAACCTATAGGACTGAAAGTACTCTGGTAAAACTTTTATTCAGCAGTTGTTCCTGTTCTTCCATTTCATGTTCAAGGACTTACATATGTGTAGCACAAGGTGAAAATTCTGCTGCTGTTAGGTTTCCTACATGAATTATGAGGATCCAGGGTTACACTTTCTAGTGTGTCAGGCAAACTGTGTCATCTGGGGCAGTGAAACAGCAGCACTGTATAGAATGTCATGGAAGTCTGATCTTCCGAGTAACTTGATCACAAACTGAGGTCTATTAAACACATTAAATTCTGTTTTGCTTTGTTATTTAATCTTTCTGCTTTAATAATGTGTTCATGATTAGTTAGTGTTTATTGCCCTTCAGGAGGCTATTTGCCTTTAGAAATACGACTTACTTTAATAGGTAAGAAACAGCAAGTTTGTTATGCATTCATGCTGCAATATTTGGGAGACACTGCACACTCTGAAGAACCCAATTTCTCTCTCAGAACTCAGTCTGCATGTTACATGTTCATGGTCTCAGTTTTGTCCAAGGACGGTAGCTTTTTAACCATTTCTCTGAGTGCGGTTAGAGAGGACTGATATAAATTAATGTAACGGGAAATCACTTTTTCGTGTTCTTCAGAGTGAACTCAGTTTTTTCCTGTTCCCTCTCCTCATTTCCAGGAACAGGCCAAAGAGTTGGGGCTTTCTTTGCTCTGTGCTGGTGTCCTCCCTGCTGTGGGCAAGCATTTTGCTTATGCTACTCTCACTTGCCTAGGTGTCCATTACATCTAGTGCATGCACAGGGCAACATCTTGCAAAACTGTTCTGTAGATCTTTGCAACCATCTATTTTTGAAAGCAGCTTTGAGATAAACTTCCCACAGAATAACGATACTGAGGACTCTGAGAGGAGAGTAGGTCAGTTTCTTAAGCAGACAGACTCCTCCCAGATGCTGATTTACAAATAATGAAAAACAGGATTCTTATTTCTCCATTTCCTTTGTTTCAAAGACTGGTAAGCAAGCCAATTTTCTTGTCACGTTTGTAGCTTTTTAACCTTTTCAGACAAAATATGACATGGTACTTGCATGGCAATTGTGGGTTGGAAGCACCTTGTTTTCATTAGGAAATTACATGAGAAGCTCTGATTCTGTGTTTAATTCCAAATGAAATCCGTGTGGCAGTAATGCAGAGCAGCACTGTGCTGGATACTGGTTACCCTGAGCACCTCTAATTGAATTGACGAAAACACTCCCCTCTCTTCCCTTTTCCCCCAGTTCCCCCAAATGAAAAGTATTAACACAAATAAAGAGTTGGCATAAAGCAAGGCATGCTCCAGAGCTCCTGGATAAAGAAAACTTACGGCTTTAGCTAATGCTGCAATACAGATCAAGCAGGAATCAGCTCCACTGCAGAAGAAGCAAAGAGCTGGGCTACTAAAAACAAAACAAAACAAAACAAAACAACAACAACAAAAAACAACACACCATAAAATAAATGAACATTGGAGAGTGTGGCACTAGAAAGACCATAAAATGAAATGTTGGTAAGTGCAAAAGGAATGGAAGTACAGCTGCTGGGACAAACCATGTAGACTGGGTTATTCTAGAGTGTACACCAGCCAGGAGGTGCCCCCAGGAGAAGACTGGCAAAGGCAGAAAGCAGGAAGCAAACCTCTTACTTTGTCTCCATTTTCTCTAGCTGGTACTTTCAGGCTGAGTTATCTGGCTTCTTGGGGATATACAGTAAATCCAAGCTGTCTCTGATGGTAACTTGCCCATTTAGATGTAGATAAATGTAGATAAAATTGTCCCAGTTCTGACTGCTCTAGTGCCTTCTCAGTATTTCCCTTTACTTGTAAAATGACACACATGTTGGTCCTGGGAAGGAATGGTAGTGCAGCTCACTTTTTGCAAGTGAGGACTCACAGTGCACACTCCCAGAAACAACTGCAGTACAGAAAGGAGAACGGGAGATTAATGGGAATATCTTGAAGCTGTTGAACGTCTTCAGGTCCCTGTGAGACATCTGGACTGTGGTCTTGCTGAAGCTGCAGAATTTATGTACCTTGGGTTTTGTTTCTACTGACAAAACCAATGTCGTCATTGTCCTTTCATTATTGTATCCAAACCCACTGGACAAAGTCTGGAAAAAGATTCCTAGAAACTTTCAACCAATGAGGTATTAAGTTGGTCAGATACAAAAGTGCTGCATCCTGACCCATCCGGCAGTGGTACATGCAACACAAGGTGACTTCCAAGGAAGCTCCACCTTTGGTTCTTTTTGTAGCATGGGCTGTATCTCCTAGGGGTCAGGCACAGCCCCCATACTGCGGGTTGGCAAAGCTGTGCTCTCTGCAGATAATCAAAAAATTCTGGTGGGGTGAAATGGGTAAGTGAAACGCTCTGCTGCATGCGAGTCCTCCTAACTTCTAATCACTGTCTCATCGCTATCAGTATTAATGGGGTAGTAGTTGGGTGAGAATTGCTCAAATTAGATTTCTTCACAAGTCCTGTGAAAGGCTTCAACTTCCCTCTGACACTGCCACTCACCTAATGATAGCGTTCTTCTACTTGTCTGCATGACTGGCATTGTGCTGCCATAACATCTATGTAGCTGTTGGTGTTACACCTGTGTATCTGGCATGCCTTAAAGATCAGAGACAATCCCACCATTTGACCATTTAAACCTGGACTGGGCACAGCTCTGGAAATATGCTGCCAGGATATATGCTGCTGGACACAATGAGACAGCCTAGCTGGTCTTTTCCATCTTGCAACTTCTGCAATCTGTTGAAAATCCCTTTGCTTTTAATTACTAACCTCTTGCTTTGCATAATTTTCAGAAATTAGTGGTTTTAGCAAACTGTACATCCGTTTGAACTTGGAGTCTTTTACAGTTGTGGTTTTTATCAGTGAGAAGTGGAAGTCCTCTCTTCAGAGATTTTCTCTTCCTTTCTACTTCCCGTTACCTACTCATCTTCACAGGAATGCAGTGACCACTGGTGTTGAGCACGTACAACAATTTCAGACAAGGGTGCCCCCTTGTAACCTTCCATGAGAGTACCGGAGGTGCATGAAGGGCAAATCAGCCTGTGAACGAACTGAAGAGCACACACTGCAGTGTGTGTTGCATTTCTCTCTTCTCATTACTCCCTTTCCCTCTTGTACTGTGTACATAACATTTTCATTCAATTACTCCTGACATTTTATCATGAAAGAAAGCATGGAGCTGGAAGATCTTTAGCCTCTGTAACTAAACAAAATAAGTAAATTTGTACTTAAAGACAAAACAAAGTTACACACTTATACTCTTTATATTGTATGCTTTTGGGGGTAGGAAATATAGACCCTGGTATTTGAGAAAACATGTTAGCAGCTGGTTATAGAAACTCGCTCCCTGCCAGAGGAAAACGGCTTCAGTATTTTAGGTGTGATTTGGTTCTGTAACATAATGGAGCTGTTAAACTTGTTAGTGTTCTCCTGGCAGGTGGATAGGTGCCTTGTGAATCTGAATAAATCTTAGCTGCTTAGAAGAAATCAAAATAATTATGAACTGTAGGTCCCAGCTGCATATGCAATTGAGAATTTCAGTACACAGGAACACCATAAACCTTTCTGTGCACACATAAGCCCTCTCTTTAAGCACTGTGTCTTGGTGTCAGAGGCCTTCTGAGGAAAACCAGATTTCTGAAAGGCAAGAGGTGAGCTACTCTTCAGCAAAACTGTGGTTTCATAGACTTTCCCAAAATCACATAAAGAGAAATGGTTTGTTTTTCTGGAAGTAACACAGTTATTTTTCTTTCATGCTAAGAAATTCCAGATATCTGCAATGAAATTATTTTTTCCCCTAACCCCGATTTCTGATTTCATATGAAACGTTCTCTAAACTCTTTTCAGAGCCAAAATAGATTCACAGATTTAAGCCCCTCTGTGTTCCTTACTTTGACAGCAGACAACCCAACCTGCCCGCCAGCCTGGGGCTGCATCCTGCAGTGAGTGCTGCATGGGTGGAGCCACACAGCACTCTCCCAGACTCCCTGCACATGCACGAGACCACCCAGGAGCAGATTCCATCACGAGCAAGGCTTCTGGTTGCAGGAGACAGCTCCTGGTAGGGCTTTCCAGTGCTGCTACACAAAGACATGCAAACCTGCCCAGGGGCCAAATAGGAGACATGCACGGCACCCAAGCCACAGAAATGCAGTCACTAGAACAGTTTCACCTGAAACCTCTTCCTCTGAAAACTTCATCTGTTGACCCAACTGAAGGCTGACATCCGCTTAACACTGAAGGATGGTCTGCAGGATGTCCCTGCAGAATGGACACAAGCAGCATGTGAATGCAGACATAAAATGATAGAGATCTGGACAGATTGGAGAGCTGGGCAATCACCAACCACATGAAGTTTAACAACAGCAAGTGCCGGGTCCTGCACCTGGGACGGGGCAACCCTGGCTATACATACAGACTGGGCGATGAGACGCTGGGGAGCAGCCCCGCAGAGAGGGATCTGGGGGTTGTGGTTGACAGCAAGTTGAATATGAGCCAGCAGTGTGCCCTGGCAGCCAGGAGGGCCAACCGTATCCTGGGGTGCATCAAGCACGGCATTGCCAGTCGGTCGAGGGAAGTGATTGTCCTGCTCTACTCTGCGCTGGTGCGGCCTCACCTTGAGTACTGTGTGCAGTTCTGGGCACCACAGTACAAAAAGGACGTTAAACTGCTGGAGAGTGTCCAGAGGAGGGCTACTAAGATGGTGAAGGGACTAGAGGGAAAGACATAATGAGGAGTGGCTGAGGTCACTTGGCCTGTTCAGCCTGGAGAAGAGGAGGCTGAGGGGAGACCTCATCTCGGTCTACAGCTTCCTCAGGAGGGGGAGTGGAGGAGCAGGCACCAATCTATTCTCCTTAATCACCAGTGATAGGACCTGCGGGAATGGTGTCAAGCTGAGGCAGGGGAGGTTTAGGCGAGACATCCGGAAGAGGTTCGTCACTGAGAAGGTGGTCACACACTGGAACAGGCTCCCCAGGGAAGTAGTCACTGCACCGAGCTTGTCTGAATTTAAGAAGTGTTTGGACTGTGCACTTAGTCATGTGGTCTAAAATTTTGGGTAGACCTGCGCAGTGCCAGGAGTTGGACTCGATGATCTTTATGGGTCCCTTCCAACTCGGGATATTCTATGATTCTGTGATTCTATGAGATATTTAGGCAGGGACAAGCTGTCAGATTGCAGCCCCCTCCATCCATCCATTCATGTTTATAATTGTCCTTTTTTTTCCTTTCATTTTCATGCTAATTTGACTGGGAAAGGTTTAATCCAATAGTGTTTCTGTGCACAAATTGGGTGATGACCTGTGCTGGTTCTTTTCACCCCAAGCACTCGGCCTCTTAACCTACCTGAATTGACTGTCCCCAGTCTGTTCCAGCCCTCTTTTTACATGCCTGCAGTTCTCAACAGGATTATCTACCCCCCAAAAAAGGTAAAAAACTCTAAAATCAAAATGGATTGTGTTCATGCTGACAGATATATGTTGGGAAGCTTGAAAAACTATAGAAATAACAGCAAAAGGTATGTACTGTCATTTTTAACTTCCCACTTATATTTTTAAGCTCTATTGACTAATACGTCGTACATCAAGGGCATAATGCAGAGTCCACCAGAGTTACCTTCATGTGATCTCCAAGTCCTGGAAACGATGAATGTACCTGTAGCATTCATTAGCTATTGTTGAAGTGAAAGCTGGAGATACCTTTGCAGTCTGTGTCCTGGCCTCGTCCTACTCCCTGCAAATGGGCAGCTTTGCCATATCGCAGACATTCAGTCTCTGTAGCATCACTTTTAACAGAGCTCTACTTTCCATCATTGGCCCAGATGTTTCCCTAACACATCCAGAGAAGTTTCAAGTATTCAATTTCTTGTCCTTTTGAAGGAAGGCTCTGAAGTAGTTTCTAAGTCACTGTGCCATTAATCTGACCCTAGACGTTGACTCAGGGCATGCATTTGGTGACTCCACCTGAACCTAGAACCTTCCAGGTAAATGAGGAATCCGCAGAAGAGCAAGGTAGGTTTTGTATGTGAAATAACAGTGTTAAGGCTGTGTATTTGACTCATGCAGTTCTCTACGTGACGGTCAGGAGAGACATTTCAGCCTCTGTGTGCCACTGTGCTTAGCAGCATCAGCCAAAGAAGGCATGTAAGCGACTTACTATCTAAATGCGACTTCTTGGAAAGCAGAGCAATCGGGGCAAGGCTGGCTGGGCTCCACCGGGCAAAACACAATGTAGCCAGTGTATTTTTCCAGGAACTCTGGAAACTCGCCCTCAATGCCCTGCTGTTTGCCTGCATTGCTCCTGGTGACCCTGTGCTAACACTTGCATGGCTGCGTGGCTGGGAACTCGGCGCTGCTGTGTGTTTCGGGTGGGACACTGCAGGGAAATTGAGAGGCAGGGGGAAGTAAGTAGGGCAAAAGGGCTTTAGGAATTGCTCGCTCAGTGTACCTATATCATAGTGAGGATTTTCACTTTAGGCATAATGAATTGCATCCTGCCTTCTCCACAACATCTTTTTAACATCTTACTCCCTTTCTCTTTTTTCTTTTTTTCTTTTTCCTTTCTTCTTCTGTTTATTTTTGTTTGTTTGTTTGTTTCGTTTTGTTTTCTTAAATTAAGGGGTAGACTCCACAAAAACTGGGTTGAGGTACCTTGGGATGGAGCCTTTGAAAGAGGAAGGAACTATACTATCCAAAAAATGGCTGACCATTTCAACACTGTTTTTCCTCTGCCCTGAGAAGTCATTTGCTAATGATCTACATAAAAACAAACCCTGCACTAGTTTAGAATTATAGAATCATAGAATATCCCGAGTTGGAAGGGACCCACACAGATCCTCAAGTCCAGCCCCTGTCTCCACACAGGACCACCCAAAAATCAGACCATATGTGTGAGAGCAATATCCAAATATTCCTTCAACTCCAGCAGGCTGGATGCCATGACCACTGCCCTGGGGAGCCTATTCCAGTGCCCAACTACCCTCTCAGTGGGGGTCCTAGCATCCCAGGAACCCATAAATTATTCTGTCTCCAACCGCTTGCTCAGAAAGAAGAGTGCCCTAATCATAGATGTCCAGATTTGGTACCAGAGGTAATGAAATATAGTGGAGGAGCTGTAATACAAGTCACATGTAGCACTAAGCAGTCAGAGCACAAATTTATTGTTATGCAATATATTGCCTTATTCTGGGAAAAGACACCTTGGTATTGTTTGTTAGCACACATCTGGTAGAGAGGTGAGGCACTAATTACAGTGACAGGGTCACAAGTTAATATCTTCCCTGCTTTCACACAGTATTTTTTTTTTCTAACAAGGTAGTGTTGTGTCTGGCAGATGAGATGCTCCAGCTTTAGACCTCTTTTTCCCTCAAGAGGTGACCCTGAGGAAGCTACATAATCCGGAGGCTCAGATTCACTTAGGCTTGTGTGGTGTCTGGCTCCTGCAGGTCTCAGGATACCAACAGCAGCCCTGTGGTGGCCATCCAAATACATACAAACTTGTACTCAGTGCTGTTTTCTGAACACCTTTTGGGTGATTTCTAAAATTTGACGATTAACCCAGGTAGGAGAAAATAATCTGCAGGGATGCCTGTGAAAGTGTTTTCTGTTCTGAGCTAATTCCAAAAATTGGTAAGCCAGACAGTCCTCGTGGTCGGGTTTTGAAAGTTAACTAATCTAAACTGTGTGTAATGGGATTTTGGTTTTGGATGGAAGATCCTTCAGAAAAATACATTATTATTTGATTCATATCTGATTAATTTATACCATTATTATCAATACATAATGCTATGCATGGAAATAATTCAATGAAAGTCTCATTTAGTCTCCAGACCAGTGAAGCACTCACGTATGGTAGTTAGTTATCAGTGACTGTGGTGCTTGAAACTTTTCTTTCAAAATGTGTCTTGATAGGAAATAACTTTGAGAAAATAGAAGTCATTGCTGTTGTATGAGAAAGCCTTCTCTCTCTCTCAATCTCTCTCTGAGGGAAATGGGTGTCCCCCAAGCAAAAATATTTTTCTTTAAAAATGCTCTTCTGGTGCTTCACCAGTCCTGTATTTGTGAACCATATTATTTGCAGCTGGCTGGGACTTGCTGTTGCTTACATCTAGATACCTGTGCACCAAACCCTCTCTCCCGTAGCTGTAATGTGGTATCTAAGGGGATAATCATCTATCAACAAAAATTTCAGCCCATCCTTCTGCTCAGGGTACTTTTGCGTAAAGGTTCAGTGTTCAAAATTAAGCATATTCAAGTAATCAGACCTGGAATTCCGCAGTCTGATGAGCAGACTGTCAGCCCCAGAGTGAATTGATTTGTTTTCTTCAGTGGTGTAGTTTAGACTTTAAATGCTAACCATGACCTGCAGGGATTACAGAATGCTTAACCCCAAAGCAGTAAAATTTTCCATTTCCTTCTGTCTCAGGTAGTGCATACCAACAATGCCTGTGTACTCCAGCTGAGCATATGGAGACTATCATAAAATGAAATGATGGATATTTAGCGATCCTTTTGCTGATACCATGTCCCTGTAGCTAAGTCATGGTAGGCATTATGCTATTGCTCTACTCTGGTTTTCTATAACTGTGAAGATTTGCCAGTCAACTTCTAAACTTGTTAGATGAAGTTGCTCCTTGCTGGCCCTGTGCTTCACATTGCCACCCAAGCAAATCGTGCATTAATCTCCCTGCAATGCAATTCTGATTATTTTTCATCCCCTCTTCAAAACTTTTATGGTAGAGTAAACTTCAAAGGAATATTGCTGTCAGCATGCTCCAAAATGAAGCATAACTTCTACATAACATGGGATGATTATATTCTTGGTCTAAACACCTGGCTTCAGAGGGTGTTTGCTTCTGACACCCACAATGTTACAAGTGGGTGCCAAAATATGTTTTAAATTAAAAACTTTGTAATTACGTAAATTAAGAAATATGTAATTAGTATATCCTGTCATATAACTGGCACTGGTTCACAGAAATTACTCAGATCAGTGGGCCATCCAGTCTGATATCCTGTCCTTGGCACTGGCAGCTGCTTTAGGGGAAGTTAATAAATCTAGAGATTTTCTAGAATGGTTGAAGGTTACAATTGTAATGTGATATAGCAACATTAAAAATTAATAATTTTAAATAATAGAATTTCCTTCTTCCAAGTCTTGCATTCTTTTAGTGAGGATTTGATTTCTGTGCTCTCCGAATCTTCATTTTGTATCTACAAATTTTCAAATGTGCCGCCAAAAGTGTACTGAAAGAGAAGCAAGTAAGACCAGACTCCCTCTCAGTAACTTAAAAGCTCTCCAGAAAGCCCATTCTGTCAAACCAGTACTTTTATTTCCTCATCTGCCATGTTCGTATCTGGAAAAGCTTACATGAAATATGCTACCTATCTGGCTTCCTACAGAGAAAAGGGTGGAAAAATAATTCCTTGAAAAAATACCAGTAATAGGTATTTTTACCTTTATTTTCCTCATTTTGTTTTCAGTTAAGGTTTTGGAAGATGTTCTTGTTCAGTAGCATACTAGTGTCTGTAACACAGAATGAAGGTAATCATAATCTACAGCTTTTCTGAGGGACTGCATTTTGCTTTTGTTTCCCAGATTGCTTTACTCATTAAATAAATAAAGTGTAGTTACTTATCTGCACAAAGATATTTTTTTTTCTTTTATTTGAATATAGCTGGAAAGGACAATGTTTAGAGAGCTACTAAAGATATATCACAGGTTGCAGAATGAAAAAAAAATCATATCACAACTATAAAAAGTCCAAAAAGTAGAAAATAACTTATGTTAGGGGACATATGGAGGAGCCTGAAGAACTGTGGACAAGGTCAGAAATGTTGCTAATTAGCCCCTTAATGATGATGAAATACCGTTTACCAGACTGTTTCTGGTCAGAGGCAGAGTCTCTCTTCAAGTTGGTGTTGCCATGCAGGTTGTGCAGTGGACTCTAAAGCTAATAGGACAGCAGTGGGGTGGCTGTTGCAGGGTGGAGGAAATCCCATGGGGACCTGGAACTTTCAGACAACTTCACCTGCAACCTAAGTAGGGGTCTGAATGAAGTAAATAGACTATTGTATGCATTAATGAACTACCACAATAAAGTGAGTCTAGAAAACAGCCTTCCCTTAAATACCCACAGGAATGGTGACTCCAATACCTGCCTGAGCAACCTGTTTCAATGCCTGACCACTCTTTCTGAGAAGAAATGTCTCCTCGTTTCCAACCTGAACCTCCCCTGGCACAACTTGAGGCCATTCCCTCTAGTCCTATCCCTAGTTACCTGTGAGAAGAGGCCGACCCCCAGCTCCCCACACCTTCCTTTCAGGTAGCTGTAGAGAGCAATAAGGTGTCCCCTGAGCCTCCTCTTCTCCAGACTAAACAACCCCAGTTCCCTCAGCCACTCCTCACAGGACTTGTGCTCCAGGCCCTTCACCATCTTCGTCGCCCTCCTCTGGACTCGCTCGAGCACCTCGATGTCCTTCTTGTAGTGAGGGGCCCAAAGCTGAACACAGTGCTCGAGGTGTGGCCTCACCAGAGCAGAGTACAGGGGATGATCACCTCCCTGCTCCTGCTGGCTGCACTATTCCTGACACAAGCCAGGATGCCGTTGGCCTTCTTGGCCACCTGGGCACACTGCCGGCTCATGTTCATGCAAACATCGACCAGCACCCCCAGATCCTTTACCTCTGCACAGCTTTCCAGACACTCTGCCCCAAGCCTGTAGCGCTGCATGGGGTTGTTGTGGCCAAAGTGCAGGATCCCGCACTTAGCCGTGTTGAACCTCATCCCATTGGCCTCTGCCCATCGACCCATCCTGTCCAGGTCCCTCTGCAGGGCCTTTCTACCCTCTGACAGAATAACACTTCATCTGGTGTCATCTGCAAACTTACTGAGGGTGCACTTGTGAGAAACAAAGTTGTGTTTTTGCAGTAGAGAATTACTTTTCTGTACTCCAAGGTAGTTGGGTAGTCATAATAAGGAGAAATGCTAAGTAGATAAGTGGACAGTAGAAGGCCTCACTGTTCCAAAATAAGATAGAAGCTTGAGAAAAACAGGATCAGTGTGAGAACAGTAAAACAAAGATCACAAGTTCTCAAAACATAAGAAAGGAGAAATTAAAGGGTTGAAAAAAAGAAAAATTGTACGTATATGGTATAGAGGAGCAGCGAGTAGCTTGTGAACCTGTAGTACTCAACCAATGAGGAAACAGGGGATGTGATCAGGCGTCAGGTAATAGGGAATAAAAGGTTATGATTTGTTTACTAAAATGCGTCCTGATTGACAGGACGCCCGCCATTGCAATCACAAATAAGATAGCTTCACAGAAGATCCTGTCTGAAGAAAATTATTTGAGATTTTTCTCACACACTCAATTCCCTCATCCAAGTCATCAGTAAAGATATGAAAGAGGACGGGCCCCAGCACTGACCCCTGTGGAACACCACTGGTGACTGGTCACCAGCTGGATTTCACTCCATTCACTACCACCCTCTGGGCCCAGCTGTCCAGCCAGTTTTTAACCCAGCACACAGTGTACCTGTGCAAGCCATGGGCTGCCAGCTTCTCCAGGAGAATACTGTGGGAGACCATGTCAAAGGCCTTACTGAAGTCTAGGTGGACTACATCAACAGGCTTTCCCTCATCCACCAGGTGGGCCACCCAGTCATAGAAGGAGATGAGGTTGGTCAGGCAGGACTTGCCTTTCATGAATGCATGCTGGCTGGGCCTGATTCCCTGGCTGTCCCACATATGCTGTGTGATTGTATTCAAGATGACCTGTTCCATCACCATTCCTGGCACCAAGGTCAGGCTGACAGGCCTGTAGTACTTGGAGTACTGCATCCCATCCAAGTCTGGGGCCCCCAGCACAAGAAGGACAGGGACCTGTTAGAGCAAGTCCAGAGGAGGGCCATGAGGATGATCAGAGGACTGGAGCACCTCTCCTGTTAAGACAGGCTGAGAGAGCTGGGGTGTTCAGCCTGGAGAAGAGAAGGCTCCAAGGAGATCTCATTGCAGCTTTTCAATACTTAAAGGGGACTTACAAAAAAAGACTGAGAACAACTTTTTGCTCAGGCAGGTAGTGATAGGATAAGGGGGAATGGTTTTAAACTAAAAGAGGGGAGATTTAGATTAGATGTTAGGAAGAAGTTCTTCACTCAGAGGGTGGTGAGACACTGGCACAGGTTGCCCAGAGAAGCCCCATCCCTGGAGGTGTTCAAGGCCAGGCTGGATGGGGCTCTGGGCAACCTGGTCTGGTGGGAGGGGTCCCTGCCTGTGGCAGGGGGGTTGGAACTGGCTGGTCTTTAAGATCCCTTCCAAACCAAGCCATTCTATGACTCTGTGATTCTTTGAATTAAAGTCCTCCATGAGAACAAGTGCTGGTGATTGTGCGACTTCTGCCAGGAGGGAACATCTAGTGCACGGTTCCTTGTTGGCTTCATGAAACAAAACTGGTCCAAGCAGGCCTGCTTTTCACTCCTGTGTTTCCACACTGCTGACTCTATCCATCATTAAAAGTTCCTCCTAATATATGTTCTGAACCTCTTGTGAAATCCCTTTTGCAGCTGTAGAGAATGGCTTACTCCTCTCCAATTTTGCAGGTCATTCTGAGAAAACAGAGGGTTTGAGATGGTGTTTCTACCCAGTAACTGCAAATATCACATTCTGAGGCTGGAGCCCTGTGGGAGAGGGACAGAATTCACCAAGTTGTCAATTCTGTTACAGAGGCTTATAAAATAATTAGTAAGCATGAATTCAGATTATTCTGCAGGCTGGTTAGGAACACTATTCATATGAACAAGTGTTTGGATTATATATTTTTTTCTTTGAAATCCAATTAATTGGGTTTCATGGCTACCCAACAGAGTAATTACTAGTCACGTCAGTTGTGAAGCCTAATTAGGATTATAACTGAGGTGCTGTAGTATAGCACTGAATCAGAAAGAAAAACCCCAAACCTGGCTGAGAGGAAGGGGTTTCTTTGAAATAAGGGAAGCTCATTAAAACCCTGTGCTCTTTAACTGCAAATTTGTTATTGTATATGACCAGCCTCCCAGCAAGGTCTAGCATGTAATGTTCCTTCCATCCGTCAGGTTTATGTCTCCTCCTGTGAAAATATAGTTGGGCAGTAGTGTTCTCCTCATGACCTTCAGATACCCTTCCTGTGTGACAGTGATGTGGTGGAGCCCAGCACAAGCAAGCTATTGTCCTTGCTTGCTGGATGAGTCCTTCCCATTAGCACATGGGGCTGTGCTTTGCTGACTGACAGAACACCCCTGCCCCCCAAGCCTCCCTTTTCCCCTGTTAAAAAAATGAAAAGCACCGTGATTCAATATTTTCATAACTTTTGAGACCTCTTGCATGGCGAGGAAGGGGGAGGGATAGGGAGCAGCTGAATGTGATGTGGAGCAGCTGAATCAGGCTGATCCATCCTGCTCAGTTTGTCCCTTGGAGTTTCTTTCAGCGGGTAGACCTTCACCACTGTGCAAACTTCTCCCCAACAGGCAAAGTACCTCCTCTGCTTTGTATGGCAGGCACAAAAGGGTCAGGGTGAGCGGGTGAGGTTGCCAGAAGACTGCTGGGGTCACAGCCTGTCTGGAAAGCAAGAAGCGAGTCTGGTGCTCACTTCTGTAACGTTTCTGTGTTCAAAGACTGAAAACCCAGGGGACTGCAAGCTTCCTGGTCCTTTGAACTTGCAGAGCAGTGGGGTGGAAAATGTCCTACAAGGCGTGGGGATACTGGGGGAACTCTTAGAATTCTTCCAGCTTCAGTGGTGTCAACATTTTTATTTTTTTAGGGGTGAATAAAAACAAGGAAATAGTTCTGGTTTTATGACAACTGAAAGAGTACTCATCCTTTGATTTAGAATACTTCCTAAGTTTGTAAAAGTGTGACAGCAGAACCTTTGCTCATACACCCTCGAACAGCTAGCTCACATGGTTGAGAAATGCTTGCCACAGAAATTGTATGCACCTGATGTATTCTTCCTGTCCTATGGATTGCCATTTTTTTCTTCCAATAGTTATTTTAGTTCTCACATTGCATGTTCAGTGCTTCTCTTCTCCAGATATTTTACCATACCAAGTGACCCCTTACCATATCAAGTGTCCCCTGTGGAACACCGTAGCAAAGACATGTACTACCTCATTTTCTGCTGTGCATATGAAGATCCAGCATATTTAGAATAACCATTGCTGTTAGGAAAAAACAGGACAAGTAAACATCATAGGATTCAAAAACCCTTGTATTTGAACAATTATTTTTTTTTCTCAGGCTACCAAAAATTGCTTTTGTTACCTGTAATTAGTTCCTTGAAATAGAAGTTTATCTTTCTCTGAAATGTGGAGATGTTTAAGAAATTCATCACACAAGTATACTGCTTTTTGTGATATATATCACAACTGCACTCAGTCCTTTTTTGTTTCTTTCTTGTAGAATGGATGAAAAAAGCTTGAAGTTCTTCAGTGAAGAAATTGTCACTCTGTTTTCTTCACAATTGATATAACTGATGTCTTGGTGAATGACATTTTGGATCCCTTTGTTTGTGCACCTTGTGCTGAATTACAAACAGGTATTTTCTAAAACTATATGTATTTTTATGGAAAGTTTTGTGCCACTGGAGAGGTTAATGGATAGTTATCTACTGTGGCTCTCATGCTAAAATTATCATTAACCATACCACATTTCATGCAATCTTATCCTAAGTATGAATGCCCAGTATTTTGTCCTTCTGGAAAAGAACAGATCAAGGTTTAACTAAAATTACCTTGAAATTGAAGCAATGCTTTAAAAAGGGATTTACACCAGTATAATTTGAGAGCAAGTTTGGAGCAATTAAATTTTTGCCATTCATCCATTGCACAGTACCTGCTTGGTGTAAGAAAAGAAAATAATGAAATCTTAAGAAAACCCTAAGGTTGTGAGCCTAACATTGAGGTTATGAACCTAATTTCTTTGAAAGCCACTGTAAAAAAAAAAAAAAAAAGTGAAATGGAACCATGTACTTTGTTTCCTTTAGCTTTATGAGACTTGTACTTCTAATTCATCTCTCTCTTTGCTGAAGGTGAAATCTGGGAAACAGGTAGGTGCAGTTGTGGTACATTGTGGTTTGCCTGATTTCAAAAGTCATACTAGCTCACTCATGCAGTGAGTATTAACATGTGAGAATATATTTAACTAGTACATGGAGTTGTCCAAATTGTAGGAAACCAACAAAATCATATAAAAGAATTAGCTGTCTAAATAGTCCATTTGTAGTGCACCAAATAGCCTTTTGTAAAACAAAACCACATTTTTAATCCCATGTTTTTTCTGTTTCTCTCAAATAATTACTGGACAGCATCCTTAATTTAATGTGTTCCTATTAAATAGGAAACAGATTCCATTGAAAAAGTTCCTCTTCTCCCTCTCCTACTGTTGAAAATATAGAATGTAACTATATGGTTGAAATAAAAATAGCGGCATACCGAGTGCCATGAATGCGGTCATTCTCTGTGAATGAATATAACTGTGTTTTCTTTAGGGCACAAGAGCAAGTGAGCAGTGTTTAGCTAGCTATGGCAATAAAGGATATATTTATTCCCTGTGCTGCAGGCTGTGTTACATCAGGTGTTTGCAGGGGGAAAAAAAAATGTCTTCCTTTCTTTAAAGGAAGGAAACTACAAATAAAAATGGCAAGTGTTGGCATAATGCAAAAAGAGGAAAAGACAACTTTTTGCTCTGGTATTTTACAGCTCAGCAAGGAGCATTTTGTAAGTTTGTTCTGCAGCCAGAGTTTTAATTAAAAACCAGAAAATCCACATATTCTCTCCTTTGTCTTCTCAGTGCGTAACCAGAACGACCACATTGTCAATGGAGTCCTGCAACATTGGCACTAAAATAAATTACTTGTAGCCTGCAACATGCTAGCAGGCACATTAAATTTCAAACAACCCATGCAGTTCCATTGGGATTGCAAGTGGATCTTGCCTGTCTTTGTTTATTATGGCCAAGTCCTGGGAGTTGTCCCTTCCCTTGTGTCACGCTGGCCATCAGAGTTACGGAGGGGTGGCAGGCAGGGTGTCAGTGCCAGGCCACTCCTGGGTCGGTTGCCTCACAAGGCTCCCAAGTGCTCCACCAACTTTTGGCAGATGTTTCCAGGGACATTTTGAGGTTTTATCACGCCCCTGCTCTTCTGGGGCTACTTCCCCTTAGAGCTGATGTTTCTTCTTTAATTGAGCAAAGATAGAAAATGATGAAAGACTGTGGGTGACTGTATTAGAGGAGGGGGCTTGTCAGAACTAAGGCTGCCTCTAACATTCAGTTTGAAGACCTTGCCAGGCATCTCAGCTATCTCCTGTATGATATCTTTGTGACTTAGCTGGCCTGCAAGGTCACCCAGATGTGCTAGACTCTGGATTTGCAGGCAAGTTGGTTGCTTGAAATGGTATTATGCCAGAGATTGAAATCTCTTGCCAAGGAAGTTTCCTGGTAGGAGGTGACTGCTGTGCTTTCATCTCTGTGAGGCATAGCTCTAGGTGTGTGGACAAATAGGAGGACTTGCACTTACAGTCACCCTGACACCAGCAACAGCAAGCCCTGTTCTTTAGTGCAGCTTTATGTACCTTCTAGTGCTTCAAGAGAAGTTTTTATGCTCAAAAGCCAGACAGTCCCTGTACTGCAGCTGGGCATACTGAACTGCAAGGTCTTCCATGTTGTCAGAAAGGCTGAGCTGTGATTAAAATGTCTGTTTGATGCATCTTAATAAAATATTAAAGATAGCAACATAGAAAACATGTCATAAAATGAGTGTGAAATTAATTGTAGTGTTATCACTCAAGCTTGCAGAATGTTGCCATCATGCCTGGACAGTCAATGGATTATTTTTGAAGATAACAAGATGTTTTTTTATGAAAAGATGAAAAAGAATGAACTTACTAGGTCAGAGGGGGAGAAGAGGGATGTTATAAAATTAAAAATGAACATGGAAAAGTGGGTTGTTGGGGTGTCTTATTTAAATAATTTTGTAATGTTGGGGTCAATTAAATTGAAGAGTAGAGAAATAAGAAAATTACATGGAAGTTTGAAAGAGTACCGTGAAGTTAGCCTTTGAATCTCACTGCCACAAGCATCGCTGTGTATACAAGCACAGCAGAACTGAGGAGGGTCTGATGCTGTCATTAAGAAAGGAAACACCTACTATCATGAGAAATGGGATAACAACTCCACGATAACATTCTTCCTGCTTTAGTGTGCAAAATCCCAGGTGTGGTATGGGTTAAGAAAGCAGCTGCTGGGGGCAAGGTATCCCATAGTGTTACAGGAATTGTTGGAACGTCTGGTACAGTCAGTGCAGGGTTCCAGACCAGAGGAATGCTGGTCTGATAAGGACACTGATATTACTAAGCTTAATAAGACATTTTTTATTGTTTCCCAAAGACCTGATTATAACATTTGCCCATATTTACAGGCTGTGTGCTGTGTGCATGAGCTGCTGATGTGATTTGGTCTGAGGTCAGGCATGCTTTCTGGGCTCCTTAGGGATCTCAGGAACTAATTTCTGCTGCCACATCTATGCCTTCAAAGGGCAAGATCTCACCTTAATGCAGGCCTGTATTCTGGCCTGAGGTTCTAGCCTCAGTCTGTACTCTTCAGTTAAGTCAGCCACGGCAAGTTGGATTCACTGGTTGAGACAGCATGGAATTTTCATTCCTAGTGAATATCACATTCAAGCCTTTGAATCTCACTGGTGTGTTGAAATCCAGAGATTAGTTGGGTTTTTTGTTTGCTTGTTTTGTTGTGTGTGTTTGTTTTTGTTTTTTGTTTTGTTTTGTTTTGTTTTTTTCCCCCTCCCTTGACGTTCTCACACTTCCAGCTGCTCAACTTTTCTTTAAAAAAAGAGAGCATATCTGGCAACAGTGCAATGAGTCTCGGCCCATCCAATCTGAAGGTGCTGGGATGTGGGGAAAAAGTGCTGAAGAGGACAGTTTGCAGCACTCCGTCTCTCTGTGCATGTTCCACGTCTGCCTGTTCTGCCCTTCCCTCTTTTCCCTCCCCAGTACTGACTCACATCTGTCTGCCCTCTGGCTCACCTCTCCTGCTCGCCTCCTTTCAGGATGAGAAGAGGTGGTGATCTCATTTGGAGCCCAGCAGTCTGTGTGCTGCACAAGCTCTGCTTGCAGGGCTTCAGTGCCCAATGTTTGTGTTCCTGCAGGACCTAAAAATCCAACTTCCCTTTCTGCATTTTTTAATAGTGTAAGGTATTAATAATAATGTAAGGTATTAATAATATTCTGTAAGGTAAAGTCCTGACACGAAGAAAGTTACTTGTTATTTATGGTACCATACAGGCAGGAGAAGGTTTTTGTATGTTGCTTTGCCCTTTGCCCTTCTGGAATTACTTTTTCCTTCTACTTTTCAGCACAAAGTGGTGCCTCCTTTTATTTTTTCATAAATACATGCAGAGGAGACCACAGTTACCTCCCTTGTCCAAATCAGTGTCAGACCGGTGGCTTTCTCCTCATATTTGAAGGAACAGGTCATAAATCAAATGAATATCTTTTGGGGTTTAGTTTTGTTTTGTTTTCTGTGGTACCCAGCAAACAAGGCTTAGTTTGGCTTGCTTACATGAGTATGCAGAATTAAAATCCAAACTCAGAAGCAATGAGATATCTTGGTCAGTATTAGGATTTGCATTATAGATATCATTTGTCTTTAGCAAACTGTTGAATTTTGTGTTGGTTGTCTTCCTAGAGACAAATCTTACCGTTGTTGCTTTTTGAATACTGCCTTTTAGGGACCATTTTCCCTGTACTAAAATAAGAGTCTGTAGTCTTTGTTTCACAGCATGTGTAGTAATAACTTCTGGCCACAAATTTTTGGAGCATAGAAGCTGAGCACTGGTTCCTTACATAGTAAAATCTAAAGATTTATTTCTAAGATATAGTTGAAATAATGTATTTCTAATAGAGAATGCATTCCTAGAAACAGAGCTTTCTAGTCTAAGTGCTGCAGCTGTTTCATCCTGGCTTTGCTGCATGAACTTGTCAATGGACAGAGATATGCCTAAATCTAGTTATGACAGCCTTGACATTTTTTGTTATTGTTGGCTCGAAGCACTGGAATAATATGATGTAGGAACGAGAAGCAAGCATGAGACCACGATGAAGACCCAATCACTGAGTCACTTTTTCCGAATCTCTAATTCAAGTTCTGAACTTTTTGGTTCTCTTTCCCTCAGTCAGCAGAGGGCTGTGATCAAGTGCTGCCATACATGGGACCATTGGGGTATCCGTTCACTGGGCCAGACCTTGAGTCCTCGTGTGGTGCCACCAGAGAACCAGCTGGCACTGTTCGATGAGTCCAGCCTGTCCTGAAGGCAGGTCATCTGAGATCCATGCTGTAATAGGCGACAGACCTCATTAAGTACTGAGCCCTCCTCTAGCTCTCCTGGGTGTCAGAGGAACTATGGATGCTCACCTTTTCTGTTACCTCCTGGAGGATTTCTGTGGCAGTCCGTCCCTGTCCTGGTAGCTTATGCTGAACATGAGTATTTGACATTTCAGGGACTGAAACACACAGACTGCATCCCAGATCTTCCATTCATGTATATGATCCTGCCAATGCAGAGTTTGGTGTGTGTTCAGGGCCTGGTAAGTCAGCAGGAAAACTTTGGATTCTCTAAAATTTTGGCCTGGTGCCACCTCTTCCCTGTGATTATGCCAAATTTAATGGAAAGCAACACCTCCCTCTCTCCCCTCCCTCGCTCACACCCCAGCTACCCCACATCCCAGAAAAAACCTAGCCTGTAAGTATCTTAAACCACATGCTGGCTCTTTAATGTGGCGTATTTGTCTGAAAGCTACTTTCCTCTCTGTGTGATACGGCGAGGTACCGGGAGCAGGAATGATTAGAAACTGCTGTTTTCCCCAGAGCAGTTTTGCTGTGTTGTTTTCATTTAGCGTTCTTTTAATAAAGAGTAAGAAAACAGTGAAATTGATAAGGCTGCACAGAAATAAAGATTTCTTCTATGTATGGAAATTACTGCAACAGAAAGGAATTTCAACAGTCTTAGGAAACCAACTATTAAGCCAGACCAAAGAATTCCCTCTAATAGCCTTTTATTAAATTATACTGTTGAATTCTGTCAGTTATTTTTTATCCTTTCATAATGTCATAGGATTTCATGATAGAGGGCTGGACTCATTTTTGATTTTTTTTTCCAGGTGCATCTTCAGCTCAAGTGAATGAAATCTGAAGCATTGTGATGTGCGCATTCGCTGTCGTTTTTCTCAGTAAAACTTTTCTTGGTTGATAGAAGAGCTTGATTATTTTTATTCCTCCCCTTCCCCCAGTGGCTGAAAACTTTGTGTAACAAACATTTTACGTAGAAAAATAAGTCTGGTCAGGACATCTTGAAGGAAATATTTTAGCTGGGCATGATGACTGTGGACGTCTCCTTGATCTTCCAACAAGCTGGTGTTTTGCTTCCTTTGTGTCAGTCTTGCAGAACTTGGCTTTCCTGATTGTCTTGGGTTCCCAGTGATCGAGCCTGCCTCCATGGAAGGGGGCTGCCTGCTGCATCTGGATTGCAATCACCCTTTTCTCCTCAAACCACAAGGGAGCTGCGGACTTCTGCAAACCATTTAATGTATTTGTTGCTCGAGTGGTCTCTCACTTGTGCCCTGTGTGTGTCCCACTGCAGGCTGCCTGTAGCAGCAGGCACTCAGCCACATCCTGTCAATACACGAAGGTCAGGGGATGCTAATGTGACATTTAACAGCGCACATTGCTGAATGTGGCATTTTATTGGTGAAGGTCTCATAAAGAGGGCAGTTTAATGAGAATCAGGAAGTGAGCGTGCAGTTATAATTTTAAAAATGAGTACACATCCAATTTTTCATAGTTCTCAGTAAGTCGCTTCTGCAGAGACTCCGGTACTAGTTAATTTGTAATGGTTATATAGAAAAAGGGAAAAAGGCAAAAAAATCTCCAGCTTTTATGGAAGACCACTGCAATTCTGAAATTTAGGACTAGTTTCATCTGGAGAGACAAATATATTATATTCTGCTTTTGGCTATTGTATAAAATTAATATGGCCCCTAAGAGAGAAAATGGTCAGGCGATGCTGCTGCTTTAGATTTTAAACAGAAGCCTGCTAGACTTGATAGATATTTTTGTTTTCAGGAGGGAACATTATACACTACTAGAGACTGCAATGCCATTATCCCAGTCCCAAGTCTGATCTGTGTAAGTTTTGAACTGACCTGAGTTTTCCTTGCAGCTGTGCCCACTTTTTCTTTTGTCTTTTACATATTATGAGATTTAAGTGGAAGATTTCTATGAATAAATGACCATTCATACCTCACTTTCTAGTCAAAATGACCCACCTATGGAGAAAAGAAAAACAGACTTTGTTAAATAACCTCTGTAAACAGGCTGCCTCATTTCTTGCCTCTGCTTTTCAGCGCCTCACTGAGGAAGGTTGATTTGCTGAAGTGTTTTTGAAGCATGGCATTCATCAAACCACACCATACCAGCAGGCAGAGCAGCTACACTCCACAAGAACACGGAGGTGGGGACTGGTAACAGAAGGAAAGATCGTGGCTGGTACATCGTCAAAGGACAAATCATCTCCCCCATCCCTTTAAATGGACATTACACATGTAAAAGACAATCCCAGGGAAAAAAAAAATAAAGAAGAAAAAAAAAAAGATGCCAATTAAAAACACTGGATCTAATTTACTCAGCAGAAACATGTTTTCAGGAAGGATTAGGAGGGAAAAAGTGGAGAGGAAATGAGAAACACCCTTGTCAAGGTCAGATGTAAAGCAGAAAGGCTTTGCTTGTTTCATATCAGAGTGTGGGGGAGAATGGCAGGTCCTAGAAAATGGTATCACTTTCTAATCGTGCTTGTGGCCCCCCAGACCACAACCCACAATCAGAGAGGGAAAGTAGCTGTCAGACAAATCTGCCTCATTGAAAAGTCAGCGTGTGACAGCAAGACACCCACAGCTGGTAGGTTATGAGAGGGTTTTTGTTTGTGCTAGTTTTTATTATTATTATTATTTCTCTTAGAAGTCACCAGCTGTGCGCATCTTTGGGCAGGTGGCAGGAGGTGCAGTCCGTCTGTTCAGTGAAACACACCATTTTCACTCAGCTCATGTGCTGTGAGTCTGAAGAGCCCACCTCATCATGTGTGCTCCAGCACTGGAATGAACTGTGATGGAAACTGCTTTCTGATAGTGTTCCCACCAACAGCACCACCCCTGCCATTTTAGCCATCAGTCCTGTAGGTGTTGCTGGTCACAAGCTTTTAGGGAGAAACTCGTGTGCAGAACTACGAAAGCAGACTTGGGTCCGATGGTACCCATCAACTTTTGGGGACTGGAGATCCTTGGAAAGACAGACATGAGCTTCTCACACTTGTACCTGAGCTTCTGTCTGTCCAGTTCATGCCTCTGTGCAATGGGCACGGAGAATGGCCAACGGTACCCATGGGCTGGGGTTAGAGAGGTATTTATTACTCAAGTGTAGCTTCAGCCATCCCCCTGAATGTTTAATGATTCCCAGGTCTTTCACTGGCTTTTCTGAATGGAGTGAACTTCATGGTCTGCGAGCTGAAAGAGATTTCCTTGTGGGAGTCGGTATTAGTGTATAATTACGCTAATTGGTGCTGGCAGGAAAAGTAGTTAGGGAAGGGAAAAGTTAGCTTTGTGATCAGTCTTTTTCACAGCAAACAATGTATCCTGTTCTCCTTAAAGAGTAAGTGGAGAAGACCTGGGCAATGTATGAGTTTTACATTACTGAAATGCTGGAGTCACGTGCACAGTAAGCAGAGGGAAAAATTAGAAGCATTAGAAGTTTAATAACCCGTATCTCATGAAAAAATAAAAAAAAAAAAATAGGGGAGATACATCCACCTAATAAATGAAAGTAAACCCAGCTGATGGGTATCTGTAGTAGGAGGGAAGCAGTGGATAAAATCCTTATTACTTAAATTGGAAGTTGGTAAATCTTGTTTCCTCATTTATTCCCAGTAAGACTACTGCCTTGTTTGTAGTTTGGCCAGCCCCAGCATGTTTCAGGCCCTGCACTGACACTGGCTTAAAATCATAATGCTGATCATAATAATATGTTCTGATTGTTTTTATTTGTTTTGTGAACCACTGGACTACAAACAGGTCATGTTTTCCAGCTTGAGCTGTCGAAACAGGACAGACATACACATTGCTTTCGTGCATAAAAGTGGAAGTTGGAATATCTTTTGTTATTGCTTTAGTCCACTTGTTCAGGCTATGAGGAAATATACTAAAACTCCATAATAAATCAAGGAAATAACAAGGCAGCACCTGGTGTGAGACAGACACAAGATAAGACTGTTCAACAGTATTGTCATAGCAGGAATTGTTTGGTGTCTCATTTCTCTTCATCCTAAGACTACGACCCATTTCCTGGTGTGGTAGCCACACCGAGTACCTACAGTCTGCCAGGGGGACAACTACCTCTGAACTGCTGCATCGACCAAATCAAAGCTCTGTGACTCGTTCTCTAAAGGGACTCTCAGGCCAAAACACAGTCAGGCTACAGATTCAGCTTTACACCCATGTGTGTTTCTGTGACAAAAAAATGGAGTGCTGGAATCATTTTTCACTGTCCAAAATCTGATTCTTTTGTTTATGCATGGTGTTGTATACTTCAACAGGAATTTGTTTACTTTCATAGGAATATACATTTGCAGTTGCTTTCTTGCTGGAAAAAAGAAGTGATTCAAAGATTAGTAACATAAAAATTCAGTCATCTTTTGGTTTTCCAGGATATTTCCTTTATTTTTCCTGCCTATATCCTCAACTGTGAAATCTATTTAAAATATTACATGTCCTAAGGATACTGCAGAAACTTATATGCCAGCCAAATAGCTATCCATTCCAAGAAATGTCAAATAAGCTCACCTAGTCTAAATCTGAGGTATGTTCATTTCTTAACACTTTTGAAGTCTGGAAGGAGTTATGAGATTACAAAAATGTGTTTCTCAAAAGTAAAAGTTTGAGACATTTGTTTTTGACAGTACTTCTGTAACATTTACCTCAATTATTTTTAAATGTCAATGTAATAAGCCCCCAGTTTTCAGGAAGAAAATACCATTGTCCTTAGCTAGTGCTAAATCTTGTTAAATAAAATACTGTGCACATAAAGGACACATGGTAACATTAAAAAAATAAAACATAGCAAATAGAAGAATTGAGAAAGGGTGGACTTTAAGTATTAATATCTGAAGCAGTCTGAATGTTTTCTTCAGAGTGGGCTTTGCTTTTTGCTTGAGTGGCCATGTACTAGTGCTAGTTTTATAAATGGTCTACAAGGACATTTCTGTGGAAATTCTAACTGTACTTTATGAGGCTGATACTCCAGAGTGCTACTTAGCATCCTAACATGATGACTAATGACGCTCATGTTAATAGCCCTACAAAGGAGCACATCACCTGCCCATGAGCTGATGGAACAAGGCAATCACTCCACTACACAGCCTCCATTTGCAGCTTGTTCAACCTAACCCCATGCTAAAATGTCCATGACCAACACAGTGCACTGAGGAATAGTGTTGGGAAGAAATGGAGAGGCTGTGTCAAGTTACAAAGAGCAATGTTGCCTAACCCTGGTCCTGTTTGTAAGTATTGTGGAGGAGGACATTAATTTCACCACTGGCTACTCCTACCATGCTGAGTTAAGTAAGATCCATTGTCAGAAATGACCGTTTGTGTCAAAATTTCTATTGGCATCACTCGGTGCAGTTCTGCTGCAGCATGGAATTAAATAAAGTGAGTACAAGCCATTTCCTACGGCACATTTCACTGCCTAGGATATATGGCCCAGAAAAAAAAATTACAATCTAAACAAAGTAAAATCCATGGGGCTGTCACTTGGCTTTATATTTCTGCTTAGACAGGAAAAAAAAAACTCTGGAAACTAAGTTGACACTGTTTTATTATTTGATCTTTAACAGCTTGCCCTCCATATGGAAAAGCTTTAAAATTTAACTGGAAAATTTAACCCTTCTTCAAGGCCCTTAAAAGTTTTAACAGAAAACATGCCTTGGTTAGTATTTTTTGTACTGGAAATTTAATAAATTAATTAATTAATTAATTAAAAAAAAAAAAAAGTTGTTGTTAAATTCCAAAATTTGGATCAATTGTTACTGAAAATAGCATAGCTATGTTAAAGTAAACAGAGCAGTCTGGATTTACACCGTGTAAGAATACGACCTGAAGAAATTTGACAGGGGCCAGTATATTCAGTATTCCACTATTTTCATCCCTGTTAAAGGCTGATAGGTTTTCCCTAAATGCTATCTTGCATTTTTCCCATTATGGCTACGTATCTACAAGCCAGTCTTTGTACAGAGCTTCTTTTTTAGCTTTGCTTCCGAAGGAAATAAGACTTACGAAATTGCTCTGTCTGTCTATTTTGGAAAGAGGATGAAAGGGGAGAGGCAGACGAACAGCATATTAGCTTGGAGGGTGATTTCAGCCAGGCTTGAGAGAGAAGGTAGAGGCACGCAGCCTGTGGAGAACCCGCAGCTGGCTGAGGAGGTGCCCAGCAATGGTGAGATGGGCTGGCAGGTAGAAACGTTCAGCAGCAGCTGGAGTTGGCGCCGAGCACACGTGCAGAGATCCTCGTCATCCTCACCATCTGCACAGCTCTGCAATCTTGTGGGTGTAAGAACTTCAGAAAGGAAAAAAAAAAAAAAAAAGGAAAATCAGGATTTCATGGTTTCTGCTGCCAGTGGGACACCTTGCAGCATCTGGGGGCAGGAGGGATGTTGTCTGTTTTGTTTTTATTTTTGAAGAACTAAGCACTTCTGTTAAGTAGTGAACAGGGCTTGCTTCTGTCCTACACGGATGCCTTATCCTTGTACTGTTTCTTTCTGGAGCCAAGGCAGGACCAAGCTAAAAAAAGCTGACTCAAATATGTCTGATGTACTGTTGTTTAACCTGCAAGCCACAGACTTCTGACTTCAGTCCACCATAAAACAAATGGGGAAAAAAAATGAAACAAAAGGAAGTCTTTAGCTATCTTTCAGATCAGGATGAAAGCCACGCCTGAATGACTTCTGAGCCTTCCCGGCTTTTGTTAGTTTACACTGATCTGCTTTGAATGCTTCATTTTCTTAAACGTTTTGAAGCCATTATATCTTTCTCTATTTGCATTTTACTCCAGACACTCCTAAATCTGTTCCGATTAAGCCAAGTATATATGTCCAAAGCAAACACATATTTAAGACAGAATATGGCAGTGATCCTATTTAGATACATACTTCAGTTTTCACATACAAGCAGTCCCACTGAGTTCGAGTCTTCTGCAAAATTAAGTGTCTTTAACAACTCTTTGCACAATTAGGGCCAAGAAAAGAAGGACCTCTGCACTCGGTGCTCTGTCTTGTGCTCTGTATGTAACCTTCATCGGGTCACTTCACCTCTGTTGTGCTCCGTTCCCAAACACTAAAATATCAGCTACTTAACATGCCTGATATTAGCAACACGAAAATTGCTAGCCTTACTCTAACACCTAAAAATGCAGTCATCAGGACTGAGATAGGGAAAAGGTTACAAGTGCACAGACATGTTGTGGCTGAGAAAACACAAGGAGAGAAGACAGCCAGCAGTGAAAGAGAAGAACCAGGAGAACAGTAAAACTGAGCAAAAGATATTGAAAAGAACAGAGCAAGAAATGTAAAATTGTGGGGGAAGAGGGGGGGAATGGAAGGATGAAGGAGAGTTTTTTCATCTTGGAGACAGATTTTTGAAAGGTGGGGATATAACCCTTTATTTACTTCCAAATGTAATTTTTACTGACATGTAAAATTTAGTTAATCATATAAGATGATGTAGTAGACACAAAAATTATATGCACAATGACTAACAGCAGAAGTATCATTTTTCTCAGATGTTTATCTATTACTTTAGAAAAAAAAATATAAAGATTTTGGGGAAGCAAAATACACTTTCTCATTGTATTTGAATATTAACCAAGTCCAGTTATACTCACAATTTGGAGAATTACTGGTGCATAAAGCAGAAAATGGTAATATATTTATATGAAATACTGGTCCCAGTTTTTTTCTACCTGCCTCATTATATTTCTCTAATGCAGTTACTCTTTCATCTTTGATTTATTATTTTTTCTAATAAAGAGTCAAGTCAAGAGTCCTCATGTAGTGTTGTCCTGACCCTATTCCCCCATCACCACCCAAATTATCTCTGGAAGTATCCAAGCACGCGAAGCCCAGTGGTATAAACTGGAACAGCTATTCTATTCTTTTGTGAAGAAAAATAATAATAATAATAATAATAAATCACTTGCTTTCCATTGCAACCTTAATTTATTTCCTTTTCAGAGTCAGGTACACTGGCCAGACTGCAGATTTTTATTTTTTTTTCCTTCAGCACCATTATTGTGATGTCTGGACTCATGCTCAAAGTGTAGGTTAGCTTTTAAACTAAGCTGAAGTCCTTAATCTTTTTTTACCCATCTTGGATAGAGACATTTTGCTAAATGAGCAAATCCACAGAAGCTCCCTGTTTGACAGAAGAGTGGGAAGACTGCCAGCACAAAGATAGATGACAATTCTGACAACATGCATTTTCAGTTCTCTTAGGAGCCCTTTCTAGTTAGTCTTTCCAGAAGAAAAAAATAAAAATAAAAATAAAAAACCCCAAACCACCCACTAATTACATATGTGTAGTAATAAACATTGAACTGTTCAAAGAAATAATGAACTTTCCACAGTTAAAATTTTAGGTCAATTTACAGATATGCTCAAGTTTCCTACGTCAAGTTAATGTCACTTTTGCATGAGATGTCTACTAAATGACAAGAGAGGAGAGATGGAGAAGAAAGAGGAAGACAACGACCTTCCTTACTTAAATGTCCTTGGGACAGTTATTAGGTCAGTTGGGGTACATTGCCAATAATATTTGTAGATGCTCATCAGAAAAACACACATTTGGGTTTCATTTATTTCTTTTACATTTGAAGATTTCACAGGCATGAGCTAACTAAAGTGCCAGATTCTTTCTGTGGTAAAGCAGACTTACTCATAGCAACAAGAGCACTACAGCTAGCCTGCTCTTTCATTTCCATGTAGAAGGAGAGTCCATGCTGATGTAACATGCACCAAGAAATAAGAAATGCTTTTAAATATTAAAAATAGTTAAAACTAGAGTGAATAGTGCTGTTACAATCCTTCACATGCACATCCTTTCATCCATCCTTCTGTTAAATTCTGATGAATGAATTAGAGCATTTGAGACTTTCTCAGTTTATTCAGTCAAAGTCAACCCACTAGGCATGAGAAGGCAGATATTGTGGATAAGGATCACTTATGCAACTAGTCCCTAAAAATGCACTGCTTTTTTCATGACAAGCCCTTGTGGTTTCAGTGAAATAAAGTGTAAAGTAGGATACGGGTTGGTACAAGCGGAAGGGATGTATGGCAGTCTGTCCTGTGTTAGAAGTCTGGACTGTGCCGAGGACATGATTTCTCCAGCATGGGGTTAATGTTGGCAGAGCTACGTTGGCAGCGTGTTCACCTCAGGGGTGCTAATGCAGAGCCTACCTGAAGTCTGACATGAAATATTCAGTGCTAGTCTTTCAGACCCGTGGAAAGAGAAATTTCTAATTAAGAACAATTGGTGAGATTTCTGCTCCCCTGGGCTTCATGATGCCAGAGGAAGAGAATACGCTATGTGAGTAGGGACCATGTGTCTCCAGAGCTTCCACGTTATGGAAATAATTCTCTGAGCTGTAAGGGGCATCATTCTTGTTTTGCTCGTGATGCCTGTTTCATGAAAGCCTACACCTCCTGACACTCTCCAGCTGTAGACTGTGGAAAATGCACGGCATTACAGGAGCTTCCAACAACTCTGATTTTTAGGAAAAAGTTAGAGAGAGAGAAAGAAATAAGTCATCTGTGCTAAATGACTAATACTCTCTAAAAGACGCGTGCGTGTGTGAAAGGACAGGGTAGCCCAGAGATCATATTGTGATTTATTAGAAAGACATATTGAAAAATCTTCGTCTCATAGAGAAATTGCTACCATATACTTTCCTGTGTGTCATCTTGTCCATATTATAGGTTTAATGGTATAACACCCTAGTAACTTGGATTTCCTCCTAGGTTAAATTCACATTTGCAGGTGAGTTCTAAAATCCTTCACAGAGAACTTGAATAATGTCCGCACTCTGTTTAAACATCACCTATTTTCTGGGACTGAGCTGAATATAAACCTTCTCTGTGTCTTGTGTTGACCTTTTGCAAAGCTATGTTTTAGACCATTTAAAAGAACTGTAGCACATGTTAAAAACAGGGCTGTCCGACCAAGGGCCTGTGCAGTAAAGTAATAAGCTAAGTTTAAGATTAATGAAAACTGGTCTGGCAACAGATTTTTCTGGTATGGAAAAAAAAGTGCCAGCTATATCGATTTACTAATATACACCTTTTGCATAAAAAGGGGAGATGGTTAAGCTTTCAGAGAGGGTCCTAAAACACTCAGCATATTTTCTCTCTCTATATATGTACATAAGTGTTGTTCATTTAAGCAGTGGAAAGACAGAAAAGCACACATATTTCCAGTCCACATAGAAGAAAAGGGTCAGGATCTGGCTTAACAATGCAGAGGTAACTGAAAACAGCGTTTCCCCCTCTTCAAACACCAAGCGTTGCAAAAAGCTGCCTGAAATTCCAGATGTTCCAGTCTCTCCCTCACCAACTCCAGTGAAACATGACATGTAAACAACACAGTACACTCTCTACAGAAATAAAATAAATGAGGAATGTCCAAGTGTGTGGCTGAAGAGTTTTGTCAGAGCATAAGAGGGATGGATGGAAACAGGCTAGCCAAAGTATCCGCTCCTTTTCCCTTTTCTCCCTCTCCATCTGCCAATTTGTATTTCATAAGATGATGAGTTACAGAAGGTTGTGAACTAGCACGGTGTGGCCTTACCTCATACCCCTGTGAGAAGGCTGAATGCAAAGGCTGTATGCCTAATTCCCCAAGTACAGCATGGGTCATAACCTGTTATTGTTGTTTGGTTGTAGTGGTGCCAGAACAGACATTTTTCTTGTCCAGATTCCAGTAATATATCTCACAGCTTGCTTTTTTTTTCATTAGTTGGCTAGTCTGTCTTCTCAGCTTACATTTTCCCCAGTACCGTCCGTCGCTCCATTGGCTACTAGACTGTTGAAATCTGTTGCAGTCATTCCCCCCATGATGATGTGGGAGAATAAAACACTGTCGCTGGAGAATTACTGTATGTGAAGAGTAAAGGGAAAGAATGACACATGCTTTGTGCAAAGCTGGCCACTGGCTCACATGCAGTTGTTATTTCTCCAGAACTTTTCCCTTGCTGTCCCTGCACCCTCCTGAAAAATGGAAATTAAAAAAAAAAAAAGAAAAAAAAAAACCAAAACAAAGTAAAATTAAAAATAAAACAACAACAAAAAAAAAAACCACACACACAAAAAACACAGAGTGTTTGAGGATTCTTTCCTAGGGAAATCACCCTAAATCAACACTAAATGGAAAAGTAGGAGGGTGGGAAAGCAAGTCCACGTGTGGACTGATCAGATGTGAGGACTTGTCCTCACTGCGTTGCAACAGCAGACCTAGGCCCGTTCTGGTTCTTCTCAGAGTCTCGATTTGTTTTGAGGAGGTGGTGGGGAAGCTGAGAAGGGGTAAGTAGCAGTACATTTTTCCAGGTGATTACACATCCATTAACCCACTTTGTCTGATAGTCAGTGCCCATTGCTAGGAAGAGATGTGGTGAAAGACGTGAAACCTTGCAAGAAAACAGACATCTTATGCCCAAAGAATGGTTGATAGTTTCCTTCTCTTAATATTAGATAGTCCCCCTGTTTTTGTGCTATACATTAGGAGCATAAGGGGTTTTTTTTGCCTGTGACGCCAAACAATATCAATCTGTGAGAAAATGAGAAAGGACTGGATCCCTTTTAAAGAAAATCTCATTTAATGTTGTTATTGACCCTTTTAGAGGAGTAGAATTCAGTTGCTAAATGAAAGAAATGTTCACAATGTCTGAGTTTGGTCAAGTTTCACCAGATGTGTAGATCTCTTTCCAGTCAACCCTGCAGATGTAAACTGCACCCCAAATTGTAGGCATGGCACGAAACACATAAACTTGTCTGTTCCATGTCTTTTCAGTGAGACAAAAGTGAAGTCATGTCTTGATGAAATACAGCTTGATTTCATTTTGAAGTATGGCCTTTGGTTTTTGGAATAACAAATGAAGTTTCCACTAGTCCATCACAGATCCTAAAGTTTCTAATTTGTTTCTTACAGTCTCATCTACTGGGTTCAGCAGAGTGAAAGAGAAACTCATCTTCATTGACTTAAAACCCCCACAAATATTTGTAATGTCTTAACTGTGGATAAAACCTTGAACTACAAGGCAAGTATACCACAGAGATTCAGAAAGCGTTGAGACTATTTTTAAAGTATTCAGAGATATTTAAGCTAGCTCCCTCACATCCTGGAGTCCAAGTTGTGTCACCTCAGCCTGGAAGTCGAGTGGGGCTTGGATGCCACGCCAGCCATACAAGCTCACAGGAACAGGAGAGGAGCAGGCCTGAACAAAAGTGGCTGTACTGTAACAGTCCCAGGGACCTCCAAGGGAGAGAAGAGCAGCTACTTTTTCAACGCAGAGGGTAGAATTGTGCCACGGGGCTTCCTGAAGGAGTAGAGTGAAGGAGAATGAACAAAAGGGCTCGTGGGGAGAAAGACAAAATGGTTTATCACCCCTCAAAGCAGCAGCGTTACCTGTAGGTAACATGTTTGTGCGGTAGCCTATCTGTCCACTTGAGGTTAGGAGGCAAGTGCAAATGCAGTTCCCATTCTCAAAGGAAAACATGAAATTTCAGCCTGCATAGTTATTCTGTTACAAACTGAATGGGTAATGGAACAGATTAGGACTGCCTGCCTGCATATTTTCTCCTGTCTTTATTTGAAGATAGAGATCTCAGTTGTGAAAACAAAATTTAAGAGAGCTTACCAGAGCCTGAAAATGACATTATTTATGGATAAGAATGATTTAAATTGATCTGAGAGACACAGTTTTGAAGATTCTGGCCCAGATATTCATTTCTGGGAAAGCTGGAAAAATAAAGAGTATCATGTCCAATTCTCTTTATAAATGATTTTAAAGGTGCTTAAGCCAAGATTTGGAAGGCACTGTACAGACACTGAACCCCTCTCCAGGAAAGTTACAAATCTAAATAAACGAGACATACAGTCAGCTGTAGATGCCCAGTGGAGGAGCAATTTGCTTAAGAATGAAATACATTAGTAGTAATGCTCAGAGGAGAAAATCTAGTGTCTTAATTGCCTTAGGTAAAATATAACACTGACTGCCTTGCTCCAAGGTCAAAATAGCATATTTTTATCTTCTGATGTCACATCGTTGGAAGAGTCTAGGAAAGGATGTTATCATTTGGAAACAGTTTGGTGGAGGCCAGTGAGAACAAACTGTGAAACGTGGCTGGTGAGGGACAGCTACACAAAGTTATTTAGTTTGCAGGGATTTGTAAAGGTGGAATAGAGCTACCCCCAAGGATATGAAAGCCCACTGCAAAAAGGAGGGAAATTATCTATGGTTCCTTCGGCTGCAGATGTTGAGAATAAGAAGGAGGAAATAAGAGTCAGGTTCAGCATCAGAAAGGACATTTTTGTGGTAAGGATGGAGAGAGGATCTACGGACTGAATGGATAGGGAATCATGCAGTCTTGACCCATGGGAAATACATAAAAACCACTTAGGCTGGCAGGAATGACACAGGAATAATTGGACTTTCTTTGACGTAAACAGATAAGCTAGACGTCCTCTTGAGGATTTCTCATCTGATTTCTTATACACTGAAATTCCAAGGTAAGAAAAGTTTTGTCTGTGGCATTTTAAAAACTTTTGAGATTCCTTCATAGAATATGCCACAGAGAAACAACACAGTAGTGATTATTAGTGTGTATTTGTGTATACATAACACTATGTATATTTATGATCAGGACACAAGAGAGTTAAATCTTCTAGCAACACTGCAACAAAGAAAGAGCTGATCGTATCTTCTTCCCCTGTTGCCTGTCTGTGGAAGTCACCTGGTGTCACACCTGACAGTATTCAGAGGGAAATAAAGGGGGTGAAAGAGGGTGCAGCGTTCATAGGCACACAGGCAGGGGTTACCCTGTGCTCAGCTAATCATTTCAAACATATATATGTGAAGTGTTGAAAACACAGACTCTCTAGCTGCCAATTCTTTCCTTCATGTATATAATGTCAAAAGCCATTTTGTCTTATCTTCCTCTCACTACTGCTACATTTCCCCCCCTGCAAAGACATCTTGTAACTTCAGTTACTTTCCTGCTTGTGTATTTGGCTTCGAGTGTCAACAAAAGCTTGCCAGCAGCTCAGGCCTGCTGTTTCACTTGGCTGTTACTAGTGTCCATTCATCATAACCAATCTGCCCTTGTTACGCCTTTTGGTCCCTGACCACCTCGTTATTTGCAAGCAGGCTTTCTCCTCCACACTAAGAGGGGAGGAATTGCAAGGGGTTCTCTGCTTCTTCCAGAAAGGTTAATCAGACATCAGAACAAGATCAGACTTACAAAGGATCCCTTCAAAAACTTCCAGCACTCCTCATTTCTTTGCGTGTGTGACAGCCCATCCCTTCACCTCCTCAAGTTGCACAGGGCTAAAGACATACAGCTTCATCTCAGTTTCCACGCCTTCTTTCATCAAGAGGTCAGGGCCAGGGAGAAATCCACAAGCTAATAGCAGGACTATTTTCAAAGCATCACACACTAGGGACAGCAAACAAGGGAAAATGATGTTTAGTAACGGCTTCTATCCCATTGCTGAACATAGGTATAGTTTATTCCTCGACTATGGAATTTGCTCATTAAAACAGATTCATTATTCCTTGTGGACAGCTACTACGCACAAAACTGCCTTGCTCCATTCACTTCAGAGGACTTACACTGATTTATGCTTGCAAGAGGTTCATCCTACATATAATAAGAAAGAATGAATAGATAACACCACCTTATTTTACTCCTTGCATTCATGGATCATGAGATTGAACACAGATGTCCAGATGTAGAAGACTTCATGGTGAGAAAAAAAAAAAAAAAAAAAAAAACTCAATTTGCAGATCAACTGAACTCAAGCTTCACAGCAAGGTATTGTACTAAATAAGGGGAATGTTGCTGCAGGTGTCTAGCACAAAGAACAAATAAAAGCTTGCACTCCATGTTGTATGGACAAAAGCTTGTGAAATATTATACCATTAGGGAGAGATTTTCCTGCTTTGATTCATTAATTTCCCTTGAAGGCGCTTCATTTCCCCTCCCAATATTCTGTCAGTTATTTTTTTGCAACAACACCCCTTGAAGTGTGGAAGTGCTTCAGCTCCAGGTCTGGCTCTTGCCCTCTCTTCTCCTCTGTCTGTGACCTTAGGACTTCAACACTATTTTCTTTCCTGAGTCAGGAAGAAAGGGGCAGCTGGCTAGGACCTTGCACTCATCGCTGTTTTTCCAACTACAATATGTTTGCTTTTCTTTTCCAGCTGCAGTTTTATCTTGCCTTCTTCAGTCACTCATTCTTTGGCATGTATGTTGTGGGCTCAGTTCTCCACTTAATTTGCAAATGTACAACATTGTTGGTTTTAGGGAGGTTTATGGTTTTAATTGAGAAGGCAGCTTGACTCAGTTCTTGTGCTGTGGACACGCGTTCCACCAACCTTAGCAGGAATGAGTTGCCACAGGTCACGAAAATCCTGTAGAAATGTAAGAAGTTTACTGATGTCATGTCAAAATTAAAAAAGAAAAAGAAGGACTGAACAAATCTGTCATTGTGGTTGCTGGAAGAAGGAAGGGAGGAAGGGAGTGAACAGCTGCAATCCTCTTCTTTTGCATTGCAAGCAGACTGTGACAGTATAATTCTTTTAGCACTTCTCTTATTGTGTACTTTTCCTCATCTTCCTGGGGCTAGATTTAGATTCCTGTCGGACAAGATGGCAATTAGGCCAGATGAAATCTAGACGTGACACCTAGATTATGCCAAGGCTTTCTAAAATGAAAAAGAAGATTCTGCCATGTGTGGCATTGAATCTCTTTCTTAGGTGCTCTGCTTCAAAGGTAGGTCAGGTAGGTGAATAGGACAGTGCCATTAATCAATTTTGATCTGCAGACAGTTCTCCTAATTAAGCACAATTTCTTTACCAAATGGAACATTAAAAAAATAATAATCTTAATATGTCTGGGAACGTACTGCAGTTTCAGCTAGGTGTCCATCACGGACAGTTGTTTTCGGACACAGGCACTTAAATTCCCGTAGAACTCCATCCTACAAGTTGCGACGCACTCTGACCTTAGTCCAGTAAAGCACTTAAACACATGCCTAACGCAGACATGTTGATCTTACTGTGTTTCCTCACATGCTTAATATGAAGCACATGCTTAATAGCTTTGCTGGAGCGGGCTCAGGATGCTTTGCAGCTTGCACAATGGGACCCATCACTCACACAGATAATCATAAGGGCTTGAAAGCCTTCATAAATTAGTAACCAGTGATTTACTATAACAGCTAATAGCTATTGTTTCTCTTGAAACCAATGAAAAGAAATCCATTTTTGAACAGAGTCCTCTTTGTAAGGTCACTTTGTTGGCTCCAGTTTGTCAAAGCATTTGCTGTTAGCCTCCATCTAAAAAAAGATAGCATTAGTCAGTGGCACAGCAAGGCCAAAGCCATGGAACAGACTGTTGCCTGGATGGCAAACAGGGACATCTTTGCTGTGGGTTGTGCAGGTTGACCTGTCTCTCTGTAGTTTACTTTTGGACTGGTCCCACTAATTCCTTGGTTTAGAATCCAGTGCCTGGGTGATATTTCCACACACGTAGAAGTTATTAAACTATAGCTAGCAAGAATCTGCAGGGGAACCTCAGTGATTCTGATCCCTATACTGCTGGCCACAAACGGGCACATGCACACTTACACAGCTAGACATCTCATTACATTGGATTCTTTCTACTTAATTAATGGAAAGGGGTGTGTACATCTAACTTGGATCAACATGTCTGAACACTCTGGCCCTCAGGCCCATGTTCTGGACAGAACCTGCTGCTGCCGTTGTAGTTGCTCTCTTGCCTGGTCAGATGTGTTGTAAAGTGAAGAAAGACATGTCACAGAAGTCTCTGGCTAGCTTAGGGCAAAGTCAGTGTAAATGTGATTTAGCAATACTGAACTGGAGCCCTGGGCTTCATCTTCTCTTAAACTATCACTTTTCCATATAGATTCTTTAAATGTTTATTTAATAGTACAGATATGTCTTTGCCACATTTTTTCTGTTATTGAGCTATTCAGCCAACACTGACTGTGTATTACCTGGGATTTTCTTTTTCACTCCATTCTCAAATCCTTGGCTCACACCTGGAAATCTACAATGGCTAGACACAGATTAGTTCAACAGAAATTCTCAATGACCATGACAGCTATAGCATCTGTGTTTTCAACACTTTACATATATATATATATACTTGAAATACTAAATATATTTTATATATATATAAATTTGTAGACAAAAAAAAAAAAAAAACAGAGGTCATTCTGGATCAGTAAACTTAGAAGTGGGAAACTGCAATGGCAAGTCCTTACTGTGGCATTTAAAATGAATTATGAAAACTGAAATCTGCATGCTTTTTAGTTATGCCTGTATATGAGCAAGAACCTATCATTTCATATTTCTAGTTTTCCTCCTTATTAGCCATTATTAGAGAGACTGCATCAGCTCTGTATGCTTTTTCTCATGTTTCCAGTGGACATGTGTGGTGTTCTCTGAGGAAGGCTGCAGCAGCCAGCAGAAGTGCTGTGCATTTCCCTTCCAACTGAGGGGGTCTATTTGCCTCTATTCAGAAGTGAGCTCTTTGGTTTCAGCTTTCTAGTTTTATGCTTGGGACGAAAACCATAGTCTGTTGGTTGTTTTTCACCAGATTATTCAGATTATTGTACTGAACAAGCAGTTGAATTACTTTTAACTCCTGACAATGTGGTGAAGAAGCTGACAGAAGTAGCTGCTTCAGTGTGACATATAAACAGACAAAGCACATCAAATAATATCATGAAATTAACGACAGACACTCTGAAGTCATTGACAGGAGTCCCTTGTTGTTAGTGTTTGTAGGATTGCTTACAATTATGTTTTTGTTTCACCAGCTTTTAATTAGGAAGACAGCGTGAGGCCTTCATGTCCTGCAGGCAGGGTCTTCCGAGCTCAGAGCAGAGTGGGGAAGGATGGTGGCCTGCCTGCCTAGGCCATCAGCAAAGTGCTAGTGGTCCAGGAAAAGACAATGCGTGGTTTGCATCTTTCACCTGGTGCCATGGAGCCTATGAAGGGATAGATAAAGTCCTCCAGCAAAAAGAGCAGCTTCCTGTATGTGGGGCTTCAAGGCAAGATGGATGTGCCTCATAAAATGCCCAGATGACAGCTAGGAGCAGGAGGCCCACAAGTGTCCTGGCTTCAATGTGAACACAGCTAGACTCCTCATGCACAAGCAGTGAGCTGCAGAGCAGGGGCAGGGGATCACCAGTTCCCAATCAAGTTGCAAAGTGCCCTTTTAGGACTGGTAGAGCAACCCCACAAGGGCACGTATCAGCTGCATCACGGTGAGCATGGGGCCTCAGGTCCCTCTTCCCCACTGTCTTCCCTTGCTCTGATAAGAAAACTCTATAAGTACATGGATATTTGAGGTTCAATCCGATCGTGCTGCTACCCGGAGCTGTTGGGAAGGTCCACCTCACTGGCTGTCAGTGTGCATGAGGATGCTCAGCTGTACACACTGATAGGCCACAGGGTCCAGCTTGTGGCTGGCAGGACGCCATTTTAAAAATCCTACAGAGCTGAAAGTGTTTCACCGAAGTTCCCTTCCAACTCTGCTCTAACTTAATTTTTTATTCCTAACCTCCATCATCAAAGAGAAGAAATACTGGGAGTAAAATGTTGAATTAAAATTTTATGGTTTTAATTTTCTCCACATAAGTAACAAGTTTTAAAGCTTTTCTTTTTGTGTGGCATAATTACAGTTGATGATTAACAAAGCTTTTTTTTTTTTTTTTTTAAATGTTGTCTGCTTTTCAACTCACAATAAGCAATGCTTGTTTGGTTTTGTTTTATTAATCTGTTTTGGCCTGGCTTAGTGAAGAGGCTGGCATGCTTTCAAAGCCTCATAACAGGTATTTGACATAAGTTGCTGTCAACTGCTCTTTTAAGTTGTCCTTGTCTGCAGAAATAATTAATGTTACCTCATTGTTCTTTGACGCTCAAGACGCAGTTTATTAATATTGTAACTTAGCATTTCATTCAGACCTGTGAGGATTTTCTAAGTGCTATGTGCTGGTGCAGGTGGGGTGTGCAAACACAGCACACAGCAATATTACCAGTTAATTAGAAAGACCAGGGGGAAATGCAGGTCCCAGACACCTAATCAGTGGAAAACCAGCAGCTCTAATGAGCTGGTAATTCAGCGTGTCAAGCAAGGGGGTGCAGAAGGGGTTTTGCCAGGAGCAGAGCAGCTTCTGGAAGGCTCTGGGGAGGGGAGGGTGGGCAGGATGGGGCAGCACGTGCCTCCCTGAGCTTGGCCCCAGCCTGGAGCAGGGCAGGAAGCCATGGACATGGCTCCTGGAGCCCGCATCTGGAAACAACATGTTTCAAAGGGTTTATAAATCTCACACTCAGCAAAAAAAAAAAAAAAAAAAAAAAAAAAAAAGGCTGGAGGAGGGGTGGGGGGAAGCAGGAGGCAGCAAGCACAGGGGGCCGTGGTGGGGAAGAGCAACAGAGAGACAAGAGGTATGATGACTGTGGGGTGCTCTTCTTGAGGCTGAAAGAAGAAAAGCATGTGATTCTGGGGCACCCAACCAATGGTGATCACTGAGTGTCTTTGTCCAGGCCAACGGGGAGAAGGAGAGATCTGCAGGCTCCTAGCTCGGTCTCCCCTTGTCTTGTGTTGGCATGGGCCAGCTTTGGGTCAGCAGCAGCAGACCATCTCCTTACCTCTCCCACCAACCTGCAGGCGAGATCCTCTACAGTTTCCTAAGCGAGCAGCGGCTGGCCGGTTGCTCTGGGGTTTCACCCAAGCTCATTAATTGTGGTACCATAAATGTTACTGTACTTACAGAGCTTGTCATCAAGACAGAGCTTCCTTTCCAGGGTCCAGATCTCCCCTTTCCAGAAATGTGGAAATCCACCTGGGCACACTTGTATTAACATCAGCCTCAGCCTGGAAATGTGTTGGTTTGCTCTGTGCCAAGGAGGAAGCCCTTTTTTTTGCAAAATGTCTAACCTCCTAACCAATAAACATTTTCGAAGAAGGAGCTTTCCATTGGTTGAGGAGGGAGAGCTCCCGAGTTTTTGCTCTGTCTCAGTTGTTGATGCAACCAGGAACACTGCCATGAAACCTCTGATGTTCAGCAAGAAAAAAAAAAAAAGAAAATGCATAAGATTTTCAGTAGGCTTGCACTATAGGAAGTCAGTGCTTCCATCCCCCTTCGCACTGTCAGTTTTAAAACTCATGTACAGCTACACTGCTCACAAGGATCCTCCACGAATACATAAAGTTTCCACAGCTGTCAGCCACATGCATTCCCTTCGGTTTATAGGTTTATTCATCTGTTTCGACCTCAAGTGTAGAGGCTTTTGCCTCAAGTACATGAGAACTTATGTTCATACATAGCCTATCACCAGAAGTTGTGACACAAATGAAGGGATGATAGTGTGGCACCAAATATTTTTCTGCTCTGCAGAACTTACTGAAGTTACCCAGCACCTTGTGCTGATGTTGAATTTGTATATCGAAATGGAAACTCATCATTGAATTGACATTATTGATAGGAAGCATTTTGTGCCCCATTTAGGATTAGCATAGATGTTTTGTGCAAGTTATACTTAATATTAGGGTCAATTTCCATAGATTTTTTTTTATTATTATTATTATTACACAGTTTCTCTGGTCTTTGGTTCCCCCTTTAGCAGTATGTTTTCAGAATGTCTAAAAGAAAAATGAGAGAATTCCTACACTTGCCATACTCATTAACAATATTGAATAGCATCTGCTGAGCAAAAGCAGGAGATTCTCAGTGTCTCAAACACCCACTGTCCCTATACAGTAAGAGGAGAGAGGTGGCACACAATTGTGTATCCCATTTTTGTTGAACAGAAAAGCCTCATATTATGAAGTGAGTGAGCATGGATTATCATTTGTATCTGGGTGTTACTGTTAACAGTGACTATAAAGGAAAACTAAACATATAACTGAAAATAACAAGCAGCATTTTGATGTCGTGTTTGCTAATAGATTTAGAGCAATTCTGTGATCTTGTCTCAGTGTCATTCCAATGCCAACCAGGCATAATGTCTTCTGAAAGTGTTATCCTATCTTATGGAAAGCATCACCATTTTTTAACTCACATTTTGCTTTTCAAATTAAAAATTTCACTAAAGCATCAGTAAACATTTAAGCTGGCTTGACTGCAAATAACAAGGATGAACATCATTTATGAAGCCTGTAAGAAAGCTGGCAAAACTGGAGTGATCTGCTGTGTTAAAGAAAACCACTATTATAGAAAAATGTATCTTTTGGAAAAACAATAGCTTCTCTGTCTGTAAGAACACCGATTTTATTTACATAGTGGTTATCTTAAGCCACTGAATAAATATGAGAGTTGTTTGTTTTACTAGTCTGTTTACCAGTTTCATCACTACCAGCTGATGTATTAAGATACTCTTCACGGGACTCTGGGTCTAAAAGACTTTTCTTTAAGAAAGATTTGCTTGTTTTACCACCTAAATTTCCTTTTATGCATTTTCATCCTCAGTTTTCTCCTTCTCTGGGTACCACTAGATATCCCATTTGATATGTACTACTATCTATTAGGAAAAAAAAAAAAGTAAATATCGTGTAAGCTAGAACTTAAATTGCAGTGAACTTTACCAAATTTCTGCACTCACTAAAGTACAATCATTTACTGAAGGCTTTTTTCATGCATCTTATCTATATTAATAGCACATTACATTAAAAGTAAAATTTCTAATTGTCCTGTCATTTGTCCATTAACCTTTACTTTAGGGCATTTTCTTATTGTAAGAGTTGCACTTTGCACTGATCACATTGAGGAGAAATAAAATATCAAATAATGAAGCCTTACCATTGGAAAATTATGGCTGTAATATATGAGAAATCCTAAGGAGTACATATTGTTTTGAAGTTCCTCAGTTAATTATGAAGCACAGCACTTCTGGAAATTTTCCTGGCTCCAGCTTCAAAACATCATCGCCTACAACTGAAAACATTAACATTCGCTTCTCATTTTCATAGGCTTTTGTCACTTATCACTTCATTAAAACCAGTCCCATGAACTTTCAAGCCTATCAGCTGTAAAAATGAAAACTCTTAAGTGAAACCAAAAATTTCTCTGCGCATGCTTTCCTCCCAGGTGTGCTCCCCTCCCTCCATCAGAGGTAACACTCGCAGTGTTCACATCTCTGTTTGCTTTTCCAGCAATGCCGAATTCCAGCACTCCTGGACCGTCAGCAGTGAGTTTTCTTTCTCAGGTTTCCATCCACTGATATTTTGCGACTTTGGATGGTTTCACCACCAACCTTTCCCCACAGCTTTTGAAATACTCTTTAACATCTTAACCTCTGGCAGTTTCAAACCCACAGGTGACATACTGTTCATTTTATTGCTGGTGTTGTGTCTCTGTCTGAAGGTGGGCGTTTTTGACAGGGCTCAAACCCTCCAACTAAGGGATGCGTCCTAATAAAGTCCTGCACAAGCCTAATGCTCCCACAGTGACAGCTCACATACTTCTCCCTGGGATCCCACTTGTGGCCATTAAACACCCTAGAGGATACCTGACATTGCAGATACCGCTTGTCGCCTCACCCACTCTATGGATACCAAATCTTCTCTGTCTCTTTCTGTGTAGTCTGGTGGGCCAGAAGGATTTAAAAATGATTTCTCTCTGCTCTTTCACCACTCATCTTCCCGTGGATCCATGCTCCCTGATGAGATTCTCAGCTCTCTCTTCCAACCCCTCCTCCATTAAGGGAATGATGAACTATTTCCTCAGCCATCTTCCCTGCTGCTGAGAAGGGGACGAACCTTTCACCTCTCCCTTGTGCACACACTATCCTCCCCTGGACGCCTGTTCCAAAACCAAGGGGTTAGCAACCCAAGGCCATTTCTCACCTTTATTTTAAATTCCTGGGACAAATCGGTGAATATCCACCTCTCCTCATCCACATGGTCATCAGCGATGGCCTGCTTGGAGCTAGGCTGAGACACTGTGCTCTCCTCCGTACAAACAGGAGAGAGAAGGTGGTATTTTCTCTGCTCACCTTGGCAAATAAGCACTCCAGAGTCAGCAGAAAATGGAGTCCAGAGAGGAAATGCCCAGAAAAGAGGCAGGACTGGGGCAAGGCCCAACCTCCTGGGAGGGTAAGCCAATTCATAAAAGTTTGACAGGGTGTTTCTGTGCACATCTCTGCACAAATGGGGTGGTCTATGGGCCAGTGTTGTTTTCTAAATTGTAGGAACTAACCAAAAGGAAGGCTACATGTGGCAAGGGTGTCTTTACCTCAGGGGGGAGGACCAGTAATCCCTTCTCACCTCAACCTAAGCAAATGGGAAGAGCAACCAAGAGGCTCCAAAGGGGTATATGACTGCTTACCTTCTCCTAGGCAGCAAGAAGGTAATCCATCCATGTTTATTCCCTTCCTATGGGCCCTTTTCCCATAGTAGACCCAGTGTCTCATAATAACAGCATCCAAAATGGTTTCTTCTAAAAGTCTTTCTTTCCTGTAACCTATATATCCTGGTGGTGTTTACTGCAAATTTCTGGGACTTCTATACATTATACTGCTAGCTAAAGTTTGCGACTGTTTTTTGTACTGACCTACTTTACCCCAGGACATCCAAGTTCCAGACAATAAACAGTTCCAGACATTGCCCTGAGCTACCTGGAAGTAAACACGGAATTTCCGTGGACCAAATTTTTCATTTCAACTTTTTTTTTTTTTCTCCTTGAGTTATATTTGGAGCAAAGGTGTGTGTAATACATGTTCCAAGTCTAACAGCTTAAGACCCTCTTCGTAAAACCATGATCTTGCCCCACCAATATCTCAAGCAACTGTTTTTATTGTTGTTGTTGTTGCTTTTCTGGACCAGTCAGCCCCTGGAGATGCCTGGATAACTCTGCTGACAGCAGTGGGAACCAAGCAAGGTTCAGGCACTCATCATATTTTTTTCAAAGCTGAACTCATCTCAAAAGTAGATCTTACTCCCATGTCATCCAAATACAACCCAGTCTCACTCATGAAGTCATCACTAAACATCTGTCTGACAGCATAGCACAGTTCTGTGTATTTTCCCTGTCTTATTACCTTTAAATCAATTAATTTTTAAAAACACTCCAGGGTTTTAGCTTAATTGTAATATTAGGTATACACATTTCCATTTATACACATGTATTTTGTATGTATGTATATAGATGTGTATATATGTACACACACACTTTTTTGTGTTTTGTACACCTCAGGAAGCAATGGAAAGTGAAGCTGAAGCAAGGACTAGAGCTGATTGTTATCATGGGCTGGACTTTCTGCATGTGCATTAAGACACCACCTCATCCCCAAACCATCCTGTGCACATTGGATTCGGTTGTAAGATGTGGGGAACTTGGACAGCGATAATAGTCCAAGCACCACCTCTTTGAGTCTCCTGTGTCACACAAGTATGTCAGAACCCCTCTGACCATTTTGTCAAGGCCTGGGGGTAGGAGATCTGGGTGGCACAATTTTGGCACTGGTGTTACCAATCCACCTACCTGAAGATCGTGGGCTTCCCGGCAAGCATGGCTCTGGTACCTGCAGCAAGGTGTAAGAGAGAGAGGCCCATCCCAAATAAATTTCTGAGCTGTTATATGGAGGGTGTATAGAAACAAGAAACTAGAGTTTAAAAATGGTAATAACTGCAGTAGGTTCATTAGGGAACTTGGATATTTATTTGTAGAGGAAAGGCTGTGTAAAGACACTAGAAAATACTAGATGTCATCTTACAGGAAGACTTTTTTAACATCTTGAGTGAGGGGAAAAAAAAAAAAAACCAGGAGAAAAAAATGTGATTAACTGCTTTATACGTGCTAGGTATTCCTTCTGCTTTTTAAGAGTTCTGGAGCATTTTCCAAAGTCACATTTTAAAACCAAAATGTAACACCACAGAAATGGTGGCTTGAAATGCCAGATTTATTGTATTTCTCTGGTTCCATAAAAGGTCTGCATCATTTACCACTGAAAAGCCTCTTCCATCCTAAATTCAAATCCTATATACTTATTCTAGGCACAAACTTGTGCTTATTTGCTTCACTTCTTTTGATTACACAGTCCCAGAGTCAAAAGAATTCGCTTTGATCTGTTGTGTCTTTCCTGAAGATTATGTATTCCTCTATACTTCAAAGAATGGGTTGAAAACAAAAATTGGATGCCCCATCCCTGGAGGTGCTCAAGACCAGGCTGAATAGGGCTTTGAGCAACCTGGTCTGGTGGGAGGTGTCCCTGCCCATAGCGGCGGGGTGGAATTAGATGGACTTTAAGGTCCCTTCCAACCCAAACCACTCCGTGATTCAACGATACTGAGAAAGAAATTTGAAGAAGGAAAACTCTGGTAAAGAGAAGCAGAAGAAAAATAAAAATGAGATCGTATTGGTTTTTTTTTTGTTTGTTTGTTTGTTTGTTTTTGTTTTTTTTTTTTAAATTATTATTTGGATTTACAGATTTGGGGGGAGGGTGGGTTGTTTTTCTGTTGTTTGTTCATTTCAGGGGGAGTTTAAAGTATAGGGAGAGAAAGATCAAATTACAAATATGGAAATCTCACTGCTGGAGAGGGATGTAATGAAATAAATGGTAGGATAAGCACTGTAATAGGAAAGAGAAGGTTGAGTAGCATGAAGCAACAGAACACTGTGAAAAGAGAATGAAAAGATACGAAGAGAAAAATTATCCATTTTGATTTTGACTTTTTAACTGACCAGAGAACTCAGGCAGACCACTATGGTAATGCCTTTGCCCATCATAACCAGCTGGTGCAGCCTGCTGGGACTGTTCATTTTTATGTAGAGGTGATACCTGTATGGACCTGAGCATCTAAATACTTGGCACGTGAGAAGCTAACAGTTGGAGTCTCTCCCTTCCTCAGGCCTATGAAACAAGTAACTTGATGAATGATATGAAAGATTAGGTGTTCCTAAGCAGTGTTGATGACATAAATTCCCTTTCCCTGGTATTAGTCCTTATTTTATATAATAATAATCATTCCTGTGCCAGGTTTAGTACTTCTTGTCAAGACTTTGCTGATCTTTTCTACTTCATCCACTCTAGATATCAAGGCTTTGCTAGATGTACCGATCTCCAACCAAAGCTGACACAGGTGAATTCCACCATGTTTTACAATTAGATTCATCTTCAGATGTCAAATGCTTGCTTTGTCTAGCAGTAACAGAAGTAATTATTTGCTTAAATCATTGCTTATGTGGATTCTGGTTTTTTCATGTGTAACTGAGTGGTCAAAACTCAGGTCATAATGCCATCCGGAAGCAGCCTTTTCAGTCGGTGTTTTGCAAAGCAAAGGGTTCCAGAGAAAATATAAAATCAAGGAGCCGCTTCCCCCCCACCACCCCTCCCATCAAAATTCATATGAGGACAGTTCTGCATCCACTCTGGCAAGGAGGACAGCCAACATGGAAGATCCCTCTTTGTCAGATTCATTATTTCAGAAGGACTCAGTGCCAACACAGATAGCTCCAGGTTTTCAACACTAGGTTAGGAAACTCAATAAGTCTTTAAGAAACCTGCAGGATGGAGGGACACTTGCATGCCTAGAGCAGACCAGGTAAACGAAGGAACACAATTCCGTCTAGGCCAGTGCTGTAGGCTCCTGGGACCTTGCTGCAGACAGTCATTGCCTGTGGGAGTTCTCAGCCAGTTCTCAAATGTCAGTCCAAATATGATGGTGACGACTAGGTCTACTGGCATGTGTTCACTTGTGTGCATACGTCTTTACTTAGAAGTAATTTCCTCGTGTAAACAAAAACCTCTCCAGATCTATCCTTTTGAAAGTAAGCTGGGAAAGGGAAACCCCAGTGGTTGAAACAGAAAACAACACAAAACTTTTTCTGAACTCATGTGTCACTACTCTTCAATCTGTTAAGGATTTAAAACTTTATGGAGCTTTGCGAAACAAGACAATGTTATTTCCTTCAACCATAAGCCCTTCCCACCCTTCCCAAACACGAAGTTACTTCTCATTAGCTGAGGACAATAGGATCAAAGACTAAAAGCAAAATCGTTGCCCAGTATGAGAATGAGTGATTATATGCTTCCCATTGAAAAACTTTTGAGGAGGCCTGCTTCTCCACAGGTTTTGAACAGTGCATTTTTCATTGGGGTAGCCATGATGCTGTGGTTCATTTTTGCAATAAATTAACAAAGTGGGCTGAAACACAGAACTAAATGGGTAGCTGTTTCCCGTTTTTGTTAATGCTTGTTATTAAGTCTGTTATCACACTGAATATCTAAAGCTGCATAAGACAAAACACGGTCTGTAGAAATTTGGAGCTAGGCAGGAATGTGGCACTTCAGAAAAAAAAAAATGTATTTTATTTTAATACAAAGAAAAAGTGCTCGATTTTTTTTTCTGAAGTACATGAAACTTTGAGTCTTCAAAGAGCATTGATTTATGCTGAGATGGTTGCAGCAGTTCTGCCCCAGCTGTCTATCCACACACCCCAGCCCACTGCTGAGGCAGCTCAGCTGCTTGTGCAAGCAGCTGCACTACCCATGACAGCAGGCAGCTTTAAAGCAAGAGGAAACCTGTGCTGATTTACCTTCTGGTCTGTGCACTGTGGTGGAGCAGCAACTGCTTCATAACCAGCTGTTTTTTCTCCAGGGTGGTTCAATGTCTTTCAGAGAGAAATGGGAGCTATTCTAGACATCCTCACACATAGGTCAGACACCAGAGTTGAAAATCATTAAATATCTTTGGACCACCTCACCATTTAGAGTCACAATTCTTCAGAAATTAGAAACTTCCTCCACAGCAAGCAGTGAATTTTAAGCCTGTGTGTCTTTATCTTTCCAAGTACTTAAGTTAGATTGACATTAAATAGAATGGAGACACATAAATGTTTTTGAAAGTAGGGCTTAGGTTCCTGAGTTCCTATTGTACTTTGATCATGGATCATTGATCATATAATATGTTAAATTAAATCAAGTAACAGTTGGCTTTAACATTTATTCCTGGCTTTAAAATAAAAATGAATATTCAGTTTACGTTATTTCTTTCAACCATTTACCTTCTCCTCTACATCATAAAGAATCTCAACATTTGACTTTTTTTTTTTTTGAAAAGGTGTGTTTGAGAACATTGTAGAGTATCTGCAGCAAGAGAGAGTGGTTTGTTGTTGTTTTTTTTTTTTGAGTGTGTATGTGTTTTTTTATTATTATTATTATCAAGTAGACTTCAGCTTAACTTTGACCAGCAAGAAGCAAGTAAACCTGCCAAAGATAATTCTGCTCTCAGCAGCATAAGAAAATAACACTTGAATCAGTGAAACAATACTATCAAAAATGCTTAGAACTTCAGAATCAAGAGTGAATGAACATTTCTCTCTGCATTTCACTTTGGTATTTTTATTCACTGAGTTAGCTTTACCATGCAAAAGACCCCATCAAAATGTCAGGCATCTAAAAACAACTGGTGTCAGGCTTCCCTGCTCAATTTCCCCCTACCCCACCCCTTACACACACACACCCCTCAAAAAAAAAAAAAAAAAAAAAAAAAAAGAGAGATGAGAGTTAAAAATCATGCCCTGGAATGAATGGTGGAATTGGACCAAATTTTCTTTCCCTTCTGCTGATTTCAACATTAGTTTGTACATTATTATTACATATGTTGCTTGTTACTTCTTTCTTCAGTAATCCTTTCAGAAGCTTTGGATTATTTTACTAGCATATATGATTTCAGGGAATCCTCTCCAAATGGGTACTAGTGACTTAACGTCCCAGACCAACTTTAAAATTGATTGTAGCTGTTTAGCAGCTATTATTCTGTGAGCTCTCAGAGAAACATTTCCAGGCGCTTCTAAATCATGTTGGCATTTTTCAATATATGAATATATAAGAAGAAAGCAATATACCACCTTCCTAAGGAAAAATATATATATATATATATGTATATATATAAATATTTTATTTTTTTTAAAGGGAAAGAAAGAAACAAAAATGAGATTTGGTAAGTGTGAGAACTATAGGCACTAAAATAGAATAGAGGAATACTGGGGCAGAAGTTTGAAAAGTTACCACCCTTGACTGTCATCTCCCTTCCTGTGCTGGGAGTTACTGCATTTAGCCTAGAGTCAGCAAAAAAGAATGCATGTTTCAGCCAATTCAATACAAAATCCAGTGTCTTATTTTAAAAAAGCATAAAAATGGTTTTCAACTGCTATGCCAGATTTTGTTCTAAAGAGACTCAGGATGTGACTTGAACTTCCTTCTGCTGGCATCGTGGGATGGAGGGAGAGAAGTCAGGGTTGCAAACTCCACTGAGGCAAAAGACACTGGCTGGGGTGGTCACCTCTTAAACACTTAATGATGGTTTGTCAGGGCTCATCCCGAGCTGTGCTGTGACACTCTCTGCAGCCTCATTAGTCTCTCTGCTAATGCCGTGGGGGTCTCAGCACATTTCTGCTGACTGGCAGGATTCATTAACCTCGTTGCAGAGTTTCTGAAGCCAGTTGGATGAGTACGTTCTCAGAAATGTACTGTCATTGCTGAATTTAGAAGAGACGAGTGAGGACGCAGCTTTGGCAAGATCAGTGCTGGGTTCATGGAGATGTACAGACAAGTACTGGTGCCCATGGCACTCTCTGTTGGCAGTGAACACACATCAAAGGAAGCGTAGAGGGGTCACCATTATGAAAATTCGGTCTCCAGGCCCCTTTCTCTCTGAACAATAGCTCAGCCACCTGGGGCAACTGAGTTAAGGAAGCTGGGGAGGGCTGATGGCCATTCGTTGCAAACATCAGTACAGCCTCCAGATTTTGTTCTTGATGCCTAAGGAGGGAATTTCCACTGTCATTTGCTAACAGGAAGCAGAAAAGGCTTGCCCCTGCCCCTCAAAAACCCCTTTGATCTTTAAAAGGCAACACATCTGGTGTAAGTACAAGTGACTTCTCAGTTGCTGTAGGCCAGCAGCTAATGGGCTTCAGCCACCCACCCCCATTTCTCTTGGGCAGATGTTTTGGCCAGCAGCTGAGATTATGAGAGCACACGAGGTGGCAGGATTCACACGCCTCTGATAGTATCACTTCCCTTCTACGACATGGGGTGTCGCCTGGGAGTGCCCTGCATCCTGCTTCTCTTGATGCCAGGGCTATTCAAGGCTGGAGCTGCATAATCACCTGGTGCAGGTGCAAGTAAGGATGAAGTTTTGGCTGGCCATCAGGTGCTACTAGTATTTTTCAATCATCGCTATGCTATGTAGGTCTATCGAGGTTTATAACAGCGCTGGAGAAGATGATTAACAACGCACACCAGCAATCCCATTTAGAGAAGAGGACCAGCAATAACCTTTGCCTCAAATTAAGAGGAAAGTTCTAACCATCTAAGTTGGAAATGCTCAGTAAAATAAATTCTTAGGAATTGTATTCCTTCCCTTCTTAATTCCCTTGTCTAGATTTGCTGAATGATAGTTTAATAATTTACTGCCTACCCACTCATTACTCTTTCTTTTTCCCAACATTCAGAAGTGAAGCATTTATGATCTCCATTCTCTCCTGTACATCCTTACTATTTTTTGTATAATTTAAAGTTACTAAATTTTTCTTATCATTTATTCCAGTTGGAAAGAACTGCCAATACTGTAGGACTGGTTTCTCTGCAAAACTAGCTCCCCTTGAACCATCTATTCCCTTTCATGATCAATCTTCAAGGTTCGGTTTTCAGAAAACAGAGTGAATTTATATGGGTCGACTTTCTCACTTGTAGCCCTACACTTGAGATATTAAAGCAGTGTGGAGATACAGCGTAAGGTTCAGCAGGGGACAGATGAATGCACAATGAATAAGCCTGCTTGTCATGGCTACTGTAGAGAATTTAGCTTGTCTCTCGAACAAGGAGACATTGACCATGAACCCTGAAGACATCACAGAAACTCATTTCAGTTGAGCTCAGCCCGGAATATTTTTGCTCCTTTAAAGTATTTTTGTTTCAGGAAAATGTACTTTGCCAATGCTCCTACAGAAACTATGAAATGGAAAATAGTATCAAAATTCTGGTAAAGCCCAGTTTTTCTCTATATGCTGTGCAACTGACATTTAATAATTGTTAAGCAGATCAATCCTTCTTTGTTCATAGAAAATGTATAGGACATGAATTATTTTAAACCCATTCATCATCAATAGTTGCCCATGATGTAACTTTTCTGAAAAAGTCACATTTGCAGGTCATATGAGAAGTGTTAGGAGCTACCATAATGCTTATTTCTGTGTGCTGCTGCCTACTTAATGGACGGGGAGCCAAGCTGAGTCTGATTCCTGAATGATTGATAAACTTTTTTCGTGTGGGTATGACAAACAGCTGGCAGTGAGTACCTTGTTTGCTCACATGTGTCAGTCTTGAACACTCTTATAAGTGGGAATCAAACAATTTCTGCATGTGTAAAGAAGAACAAAAATAGCTGCATGATGGCATGAGATGGATTCTACATTTTTAAGTACAATTGTAGAGATGAAGGGATACCGGTGGGTAGGGCAACAGCTTGTTCTGTGAGCAAAATTGGAGTAATCACTGTTCCCTTTTTAGCTTCCTGCATTGCTTCAAGGAATGTATTGACTTCCCTTGAGCTAAAAATTGTCCTTTAACTTTAGCAGATCCAGGATTCTTCTATCCATCCCACATCACTCTCATCCTTGATGAATGAAATGGTGATAATATAGTTATCAACCTCACAGAAGGGCATAATAAATTAAAAAATTATGTGTGATTTTATGTACCATGTAAGTACCTAGCTTAGATAATTCAACCAGCTCTATTCAGTACAATAAAATAAGGAGCCTCCCTGGAGTATTTAATTACCTGCAAGTACAAAGTAGTTTAGACAGATGTTTTGGCCACAGTTGCCATTGAGCAACTGATCTGATTCTGCAGTATATGTGAGCTCAGTCTTTCCTCAGTAATAGGCTAGATATTTTTCTTCTCAAGCTTACTGAAGGGTAAGGCACGGCATAAGTTTGTATACTATCTTATTTTGCAACAACCACCTGCAAATCCAAGTCCAGTGCTCTACTTCTAGGTGAGTAGGGCTCCAAGGTCTGGTCTTAAATGGTAGAGGTCCATGAAATTCTGAACTCATGTAGCTTGCTTAGCTTCTTCTGTCTCCTCCATTGGGCGTTCCTGCTGTATGACTTCTGGAGACCTAGGCTGAAATGAATGTCACTGGTAAAAGGTTACCTGCTGGTCTCCGTGTGGCATAAAAAAATAAAACTCTCAGAAATGTGCCATATGCAGGGCAGTCCGTGTTAGGAAGAAGAAGAATAACATCAAAGAATTAGATTGGGAAGAAAGAGAGCATGAGGAAGTTTACACAGCATGTCCGGCATCACTCCTAAGCTCCATGAGTATTACCTGTGTTTGGGCGTGTGGAGGTTGCTATCACTGCAGTTCTTAGGATGAAGAAAGCAAGCACCTTTCAAGTCAGCAGCTATAACTTTACATTTGTTGACCCAAGGAGGACAACTTTGTCTCACGGATGTTTCATTATCACAGCGTTTTCTTTCTCTCCATCTCTTTCACTTGCCTGCCCTGCCTCCCGTGCTCCCTTAGCCTGGTTTGTTTGATTTATTGCGGAGTCATTGGGGAAGCTCAAGTTACAGCTTTGAAGTATGCAGTGACTTCAGGGTCCTTGGCATGCACACACTTCCCCTGCCTAAGCCACATCAGGCGTTGCCCACTCTCAGAGAGGCCCTTCTTCTGAGCAAGGGAGCAGACTTCTGCAGCTTAATCTTTGCAAGTGAACTCTGGGCCATATGTCAGGCTTTGGGGGTTTATTTATTAATTTGTTTGATTTATTTATTATTATTTTTTGTACATGGCATACAGGTTAGCTTACTCTGAAGTGTACAAATTATTAGTGAGAAAAGTAAGTAACCATTAAAAAAAACAAACAAACCACAGAGCTACCAATAGTTGGATTGTACCTGGATAGTTGCATAACTACACAAAGTTATCTAATTAACATCCTAAGCAGTAGTAAGAAGAATTTTACTATAAAAAGCAGAGAAAGTGCTTTGGAAATTTTGCATCTGTACTGACAGGCATTTATTTTCAAATTTGCAGGTGTGAGGTTCCAATGATATGGTTTTCTTTTTCAGGTTCCATGTGAGTGAGGGATTTATTGGACCTTCAGAAAACCAGAAGAAAGAAATGCATACCTCACAAAGTATTTAGGTACACAAACCACCAGAGTTACATTACAATAATTTGCACAATATTGTACAGCAAGCGTAGAATTACCATTTTAACACGTTTTTCCTGTTGTGAATTTTTATTTTATTTTATTTGCTACTTACATGCACAGTCAAAGCTTTCACCAGCTGTGGTGAAATCTTGATGAATTTACTCACAGCAAGCCATATACAGGACTGTTGTGTTGTCTCTTCAGGTCTTGTATGTGAATGTTTTTTGAGCCATAAAAACCTCTACAGTTTATATTTACACATGCAAATTGTGTATTACTATGGGGAAAAAAAAAAGAAAAAAAAAGGAAAAAGGTATTGTTTTAGGTTTCTGTTTGTTTGTCTTTAGGAGATTAAGACAGACAAATGTTATCAGGAAGAGAAGCCACATAAGACAAAAGGCCTGCAAACATAAACTTGCCTTTCTAACTCATTGGAAGGGAACCTGACATTATTCTCTTGAAATCTTCTCTTGAATGTTCAGCTCTTTGTTACAACAATCAAGATATTTTATAGGAGAAAGTTATCTCTGCTGATACTCTTCACCAAAGCAGAAGCACAATTTGCACCCCTTTGTTCCAGTCAAAGACCAGGCAGTGTGTGATTCCTGAGACCACTGTAGGACTGAGTTATACCAAAATTCAAAGCTGGGTCTGAGTCTGTGCTGAGCAGAGTAGGAAAGGATGAAAATATATCAGGATGCAAGAAACCTATTCTGCAAATACAAATCCTTAACCTTATTGAGGTTTAATTTAACAATTTCTCTTCAGTAAATTGGCAGCAGTATACCACTAAACTCCCTGTCTCTGGCTTGGCTATACAAATTTTAAGCTTTTTTTTTTCCACTGAAAAAAAAAAGGGAAAATACTTACAAACATGTGGGCTAAACTTTGTCACTTCTAGCCAAACTATCGGTGCTTCCTTGAGTATTTGTTTCTTGTGTTTACAAACACAACATTCTTTTTATATAAAGAGTGCCAGAAACAGCAATGTCTGACATAAAGTCTCGAAAGTTCAAAGTCTGAAGGATGCTTTCATACCAGTTTATGGTGCCTGAACTTGTTGCAAGGCCTTAGAAAACTCCGCTGAAATCAGTAAGCAGATTGTTGAGTCTCAACAACTGCATCTGGCAGGAAATATCCCACTGTCCAGCTTGTGTGCTGTAAATCTGTTCTGTCCATGGGCTACCTTGCCTAAATTGTGATTTACAAATGCCCAAATTTCTGGCTATTTGAATTTTTGAATTTGCTAGGAAATACTTGGCAATTGGGACACTTTTTTCCTGGAAAAAAAAAATAAGGGGGGGGACGTTAAAAAGAACTTGATGTGATGCTGGAACAGGCAATTGTATAAAGATCACTTTGGGTTAACATCAGTCAAACAGTGATAAGCTTCTGTGGAAAAGATGAGACAGCTTGGGTTTAGGGAAAAAAAAAAGAAGTATATTTGTTGTGTTCCAGAACATCTCTTTATTTTGAAATAGACATGACAGTACAGGGATAAATCTAGCATTGGCTTTTCTGATAGAAACCTGCTGAGCATCTGGCCTCTGGGATGACCCACAAGAGAAAAAAAAGTCAGCACACACATACCCTCATACCCACTGCGCTCTGGTGTGTGAAGATATTGCTTCCAGACACAAGTAGCTGATGCCTCTGGGAATCAGCTTCTGAGCCAGTAAACATTAATCATGCCCCGCGCTTTTAATTACTGAAATACAGCCCAGCTGTGTGTCTGCAGGACCCGTTCCAAACTAGTGCAGGAAATTATGAAATGGGCCATATAACTCCTCTGTGCAGCAGCCTGAATGCCCCTGCTACTTTTGGTGTCTGTGATTTTATCAGGTAAATTAAACGTGGAGACTAGCTAGTATGGCAAGCTAAAACACAATTACCCCAAAAATAAAGCACTTGGTTAGCAGCGGGTGGTGGAGGGGCGAATAATGAAGGCTGGTGGGATACCTGTTGTCTGTCTTCAAGATAGGTTTATTCCTGAAAAATACTTTGTTATTGTTGCTGTGTTTTTGCTTTTGTTTTGTTTTGTTTTGTTTTCCCAAAAGGGAGCTGTTGGTCTTATTGCTAGTGTTACCTCATGAAAATATGGCTGATTATATGATGTAATTCAGTAAAGATGATCTTTTGGTCCTGTTCAACCTTCAAAATCTAAGAATTTTTGAACTTGTCTTTCCTAGCAAGTGGTTCTACTACTAAAACAGTTCTGATTATTTGTAATTATCTTCTGAAGTTAACGACACTTGGTTATGTGTGAACCTATGTAACAAAACCCTCTTCTGATGTGTCCTGCCTGACCTGATGCAGCAACGTCCCCCTCTCCACACCCTTCAAGGGCTGCTGTCGAGGGCAGGCAGAAGAAAGCCTGTGGGCTGCTCTGCTCTTACTGCTGTTGCCCAGATGGGATCCCTGTGCCAAAAGGCTTGTAGGACAGAAGCTCTTTTTACTGAGGGAAAGTACGTGGTACTAATGAGATGTGCAGTAATGCATTTTCTATTCCAAAGCCATCCCAGAGGGAGGTGCTTCAGGGATTAATGGAAAGCAAAACACTGGTTATCTTGTTAAAATTGCATTTATGGTACTTCTTATCAGGATTTGAAAATATAAAATATATTTATATTTCTAGGTTGTACAATATTTCATTCCACGAAGTGCTTGTGCTCATAAAATTTGCCTACTAGGGTAAAAGACAAAAGCTTACAAAGAGAACAAAACCTCTTGATTTAGCCATGAGGACTTCATCCTGCTGGTCTGTGTAGGGCTGAGAAGAATTATCTAAAGGATTATTTCTTTAGCTGAAAAGAAAACACTGGTCAGTTGATCTGTACAGTACAGTAGGTTTAGCCTTGGGTTTCTTGAGTAGTCTGGAAGAGTTCCCCAGGTTAGCCGGGGCAGCCAGATAGCGAATGAAAGAAGCACACATCAGAACTGCCTTTTCCCTGTTGTTTCCGTGGGCAATCTCATATCCTCTGTAACACCAGGTAAGATAACATCTAAAAGCATGTTCCAAGGCCTTAACAAATCGGTAGAGGACTTTTTTCCATTCTTTGCTGTTGGCCTCAGGCTTCAATTTAAGGGAAGAAAGTATAAAATATACTCTTTTTTTTTCTTTTTTTTTTTTTCTTTTTGTAATTGAATATTTTATGAAGACTTTAAGACTTTTCAACTTGACTTTTTTGGAAGTATACTGTTGGTTGATGCAGGAATGCAGGGTGCTCTGAATATCCACTGCTCTTCTTTAAATAGCATACAAAGGAGAAATCTGTCAAAAATCAACAATTTCATGCAGATGGAAACAGTTTTATTCTGTGAGAAGACACAGAGGCCCAAGGGCATTCTCAGTAACAGGAAAATTACTTGCAGTTGGTCAGACAAGCTGTCTGACTCAGGTAATCTACAGTTCATCAGGTCACTTGGTTGAAACTGAAGTCCAAGATGAGATGCTATGTTCAGACGAAGGGAAGTGTAATGATTTCGTGTGTGTGTATGTGCGCAAATGCCTGCATTTTTGTGTGTGCGTGAGAACCTGGGGTTATTTGCCATACGTGTGATAAGGTGTCTGCAAAGCTTTTGGACAGCAGCGGGGCAAACTCAGGAACAAAGCAGACATTTCATTCATCAATTTACTTTACAGGGAAAAAAAGAAAAGGAGAAGAAGAAGAAACTACGTCAGGAAAGAAGACACAGATATTCTATATTAAAAAAAAAAAAAGGGGAGGGGGGAGGGGGAGGGAATTGGTAGAAATATTCCTTTAGCAGATGGACCAGTATCAAAATACCTAGGAAAGTGGTATCCAAATACCTACTGGTGAACAAAGTTGCCTAATACCTCTCTCTCCTGGAAGAGGCTGAGATGTGTTTAGTGTTCCGATCGGTGGTCACCAGTGGCTGTCCAAGCCTTTCCTCATTAACAGGCTGAGAGAGGAAGGAGCCACTTTGCCTTTGCTCACCTCTGCAAGTAGAGGAGGAGAAATTAAAAACAATTATTTATACTGTGGGCATAAACCGCCTGGTGGCATTATCTGCTGGAAACCCAAGCTGTGTCAAGCTCTGCCTGCACAAGTTGGTAGAAAATCCCTGTCCAGAGATTTTACTTTTAAATGAGAAACAAAAGCAAAGGAAGGGAAGGAGCTTTGTCCCAGTTGCTGACCTCTGCTGGGGTCTCTTGATGTATCTCCAGTTAACCAGCGTGCTTGGCTACCTGTATATGCGCTGATACAAAGAAAAGTGCACATCCAGTTTAAACATCCTATTAGGTTGGGCTGGAAAATACTTTGCAGGTCTGTCACAGAGCAATCAGAAAACTATCTCCTTCACAGAAAACAAATAATATGAAATGCCCTCAGAAGTGCCCAGCTACCCATCAGCTGACTCGGTTTTTCTGCCACCCTGGCAGCAAATTGCGCTGCTTTGCTGTGTGTATAAAGGGGGCAAGTCCTTAGGCTGAGCATTTTTCTCGTCCCTCTCCTCCAGCCAGGCAGTCTCCCCATCCTGCTGCCGACAAAAAGGTTCAGCAGATCTGTAGTTAATGCCTACATGTGCGTCTGATTATCTCTTTCTCCTCCTCCTCCCCCCTCGGCTGCACACTGTGGCTTGTGTGCAGCTCAGAGAGAGCAGCAAGAGGAAGTGGAGGGCTCGTTTGGGGAGCTGCTGAGTACCTCCAGTTGGCCCCAACTGTGACCACTAAACAATTCTTCTAACTATATAACTTGTGTGTAAACTTCACTGAGCACTTCCTCCCGGGCAGGATATCATCCACAGCAGGAGAAAAAAATATGGCTGCAGCAACATTAGCATCTATTTAATTTTCTCCTCCAATCCTGTAGGCAGAGACCCACAGGAGTTTAAGCCCCTGCTTGCAGACCCTGGCATGGGCATCTTTTGGGAGCTCAGCCCTGAGCCTGAACACAGGTCCTCTTCCCAGTTGCAGACATGGGATTTTGCTTCACCACAGCATCGGGATACACCACTCTCATCATGTCTTCAAAACTTCCTAAATAACCTCTCGAGTTTTCTTGTTTGCATCTGCAAAAAGTCTCCACTTGACAATTTGCCAGAGATGGACTGTTCTCCATTGTGTGTTTGCAGGAGTCACTGCAAGGGGGGGAGGACCACAAGACACCCAAGTCCCAAATGAAAAAAAATATATATATTAAAGACAGAAATGGCACTGAAATCACCCATAGGTTTGCCCAAGCCCTTTGGGAAAGTGTTTCTTCTCCCTAGGAAGGCAAAAAAAGAAACTTTGAGAGTGAAGAAAGATCGTCCCAGAAACAATGTCTGATGGGAAATTACTCTGTGCTTGAAACAAATATTTTAAGAGCTAGAACAACATTTACAAGAGGAGTGGTTGTGTGTTTGTATGGCCTGTATTTTAAATCGCAAAACTGACAAAAAGAAAGTTAAAGGTCGCAGATACCAAAATGCCATTTCCAGTCCTCCTCTTCTGCCACGTTGGGACCATGAGCTTGTGTTCAGGGAAATTAGTAGCTGGTCCTCATGTTGCATGACCAAGATCCTGGAAACGTGCCTCATAGCCAGTCCCACCTCATCAAATGGGATTGCTGGGAGATAGCCTCCAAATGGAGCAGCACATCTCCATCCAGCTGGATGGAAACCGTCCCAGCGTTGAAAAGCACTTATTTGTATTATAACAGCATTTTATAATATATTATAGAAACACTTGGAGTCCCAGCCAGCGTAAGAGCCTCGCTGTATTATTTGCATGGGTTGGAAGAGACTACCCTGTGGAGATTAAAGCCTGCGTGCAAATAAGACAAAATGCATTGGACAGAAATCAGAAAACTCTTTTCATAGTGTCCTGATAGGAACAGCTTCACCTGATACTTTGGCTTAATTATAAGCAATGATATCAGTAAGGATTCCTAATCCACATCACTAATTTTCTGAATAGTATCATCCACCAACACCACAGGCTGACTGGAAACTTCAGATAATTTTCCTTGAGAGAAAACAGCTGTTGAACAAAATGGAATTCATTCTGGTTTTGTTTCTGAAAAAAAAAAAAAAAAAGAAAAAAAAAAAGAAAAGGCTGAAGTTTTGCTGTAAGACTGAAATACCCAAATCAAAACTTGTACCCATTTACACTGAAAATCAGGTTTATCAAGTGTCTCGTTTTCCTCTTGCTTGTGGATGGGGAAGTCACAGTGCATAATTTTTGCAACAGGAAGAATCACTGACATACTGAAGCCTGCTTGTAGGGACGGGGCGGTGCGAGGGGGAACGGATGGAGCCTCCTGTGCTGTCCACTCGCTCCTGTGTTCGCAGACCTCACCGCTTTCTCCAGGCCTCGCCTTCCTCGTCCGCACTTGGTGCCTCGTGGTGCGGTGAGGCAGGGCCTCCAGGCGGCCCCACGAAGGGCCCATTGTAGCGCCTCGGCATCTGCTGGCGATTACTGCACGAGGATGTGCCAGGCTCCTGCGGTCAGGGCCCAGCACCCTGGTGCTTCTTCTGCTCAGCAATAATGCTGGCTGGCCCTGAAATCTGGCGGGTGTCCAGCCCCAGAGAGGGCTTGGAGGAGTGTTTCCTCTGTGAAGATGCCATAGGCCCGGTGATGGATCCTTGGGATCTGACATTGAGGCCTCACATGGTGGAAGATCCCAGAGTTTACAGCCTTATTGAACCATGTCACGACGTGAGAGGAATGAAGTTGGCCCTCACACCTGAAAGCTACCTGCTGCTTGGCAACATGTTTCAAAGAGCCCACGTACACCACGTGCAAGTCATTTAACATCGGCTGAAGTTACTTGGCAGCAAGGAATGGAAGGAAGAGGAAAGGGAATAATATTTCCAGCTTTGGAAAAATTAACTCTAATTACCCATTTTGAGCCAAGTGATCAGAGGTAGAAAACATTCATACAGGGGAAAAAGTCTTAGAGAGTTGCTTAAGCCATTACATTTTCTTGATGGGGGCTGGCAGCTGTTCAGAATTTGGGAAAACGTGTAGCGGTGGCTGACTGCTATCGGTTGAGTCAGAACCTGGAGCAAGACTGATAATGGACTCAACCCTTCTAATTTAAAACACAGATCATTTTGTTTGGGACACTGACCTGCCTGTGCCTCTCAGTCCTGTTTTTGTAGTTGATGAATTGCAAACAACGACTGGCTTTGCATAAAGCGACTGGAAATTGCACTGAGCCAGATACAAGCAGATTACATCGACTTTGCTCCTTGAATTCCTGGCTCCCCGCAGTGACCACGGTAGCTCTTGTCAGCAGCACAACTCTGAGGTTCTCTGTAGCTCCACGGAGCTGAGAGAAAATTAATACTAGGGAGGTCAGGTTACAACAACAAACGAACATTCAAATTTGGTTAAATAGAAGAGGCCAGATCATTAAGAAAGACAGGCTGCTGTATTTAGTCTGAGGATGACATAACTACCCAGGGCAACATCTCTTTTGTTAAACGCTGCCTTCATTTACATTTCTGCTACTTTTCTTTTTTTTTTCTTTTCAGAAGTAGGTAATACAGAGACCTGTCAAATTTAAATGCAAGTCTCTTGTCACCCTAATTATCAGAGCTGACACAATGCAATTGTTTGTATATCACAAAGCAAGATGGTGACATCTCAAGTGCAAATTTTGGATAGCGATCAAGGTGTTCAGAGCTTGGAAGAATTTGACATTTTCTGCTACACCAGCAGAGAGCTTCCTAATAGAAGTAGTTCGAAAACCATGAAAGCCCTAAGGGGAAGCCCAGGTGGAGGAGGAGCAGTACACTTTGTGTGGCATGATCTCCTGCAACTCATGTTGACCTCAGTTCCAGTATTTTTATTTCCAGCCGTCTCTAACTCATCTCAGGTTTTAACCTTCCACTTTATCAGGTGCAGAATGTACATTCTCAGGCAAGATGAAATAGCTCATAAGCAATGGAGCTAACCTCCAGTAGCTTCCAGTTCAGTCAATTTCTGTTTTGCAAATTTTGACTTTTTGCCTAAACTCTATCAGAACTACCATGCTACTCCTGCCATGTGGAATACCAGCATCCAAATGCAAGACAGGTGTTTCACCTGATTTGTCTGCAGGGAAGCCTGAATCTAAGCATAAGCCTTGTTAAATGTATGAGAATCCATGACACAAATAAAATGTGATTTCTGCTTCATTTTTCTGGGCATGTGGGATGCTCAGAATGACTCTTTGCTGATGACTACCCTCTGTCCAAGAGTGCGAGCAAACTGGGTTGCACCTTATTCCTTAAAAAATGCAATAATCAAGCTTTTTTCTTCTACCTACTGCCTCTTTTCATGAAACCTGCAGGAACGGAGACACTCTATTCAATTCAGCTGCGGATGGATCACAGGCTTTAAAGCTCTTGGGAGAGAAAAGCAGCCATTTAATTGTTTCTGTCATGCACTGAGGGAAATTGTGCCTGCATACACTGAAATAAAGAAACAAATACAGAAATAGTGCACTGGTTGTTAAGAACATCTTTTACTTGTGCCAGGTAAAAGGATTTGGGTTGGAATAGTGGAGGATGGAATTGAAGTCTCTCTGCCCCCGAGACCTGTAGACTGTGGAAACAGCATCATTCCTGCCCACTTTTTAAACAGAAATTAAGAGCATGCAGGGAAACTGTCCTTATGGTACATAATAGTGCAACACTTAGTGCTTGGTCCCTGTTATTCAGGCCTGACATAGTGGTTTTAGGCAACAATGAGAACTGGGGACACAATATAACAAAGGTTCTTCAAGCATGCAGCTTTTAAAACAATTCCATTTTGACTGTCTCCAAGTCCCCATTGTATTAATAAATATTTTAAGCCCAGATTTGGCAAAGGACTTAAGGACAAGCCTAAAGTGCAAATATGTTTACTTGTTAGTAAATGCCTCGGTGCTTTCTAGACTTAACATGTTCCCCATTAAGTGTAAGTGTGACCCCTACCATCAGCAAGGGGCTTGGAACTTGTTGGAGTCAATCAAAAGAGTTAGGTTGGCATCCTCAGTTTTGAACCAGACCCTTCAAAAAGGGAGCCTTGCTACCTCAGTTTGGAAATTTGCCAGAAGGAGACTTCAAACTGCATAACAAGCAAATTGCAAGTGTCAAACAAATATTTTAGCATGAGTGATTTGCCTGGACCTAATCAGGGGTATGTTTCTATGAGCATGGTGGACCAGATCCTCATCTGTTTTTTATCAGACAGACTCCATGAACTTCAGAGGAGCTATTCATAATCAGCATAGCCAAAGGACTGGCCTATTATGTGTAATATTTCTGCTAGAATGAATTATACTCCCGAGACTCCTTAGCAGAGTAATCAATGGAAAACTGCCTTTTTGTGTGTGAATATGGACAGCTATCTACATAACCAGTCCCCAGAACATGGCCCAGGACTGCAGAGCTACAGCATTCCCTGAGCTTGTCTGGGGAACCCGGGGCTGGGGAGTGAGCAGGACTTCAGGAAGCACTCCCTGCCTGCTGGGCTCTTCTGTCCTGACAGTCTTCAGGAGGTGGAGCTAGACCAGAGCCCAGCATTTCTGGACGCATTTCTTTGTATCCTGAAAATCAATAAATAGGTTGCGCTTTCCTATAGACACGATCCACTAGAGTGCAGGCTTTATCCGCATCTAAAAGGAAGGGAACAATCAGGACCTACTCCTGCTGCCCTGCTGCCTGTGGAGCAGTTGCCTAACCACACTACCTGCACAGCAGAGAGGTGCTGTGTGCTTCTAGATTCAGTGCACAGCCCAGAGAGCTACATCGCGCTTCCACAGAGCCCCCTCTGCTCCAGATTATCGTCTTACCTGTGCTTGCTGTGCAACGGGGAGCTGGGTTTGCCAGGGGTCCAGGTCATCAGTAATTCCCCTGCGCTCGCCCTCCGTGCTGGGGATCACATGGGGGAGACTGTTAGCTATGGGTGACGAAAGCTGGGATTATATTAAAGCCTGGCAATATTTATATATATATATATATATATTTTTTTTTTTTGGTCTGAGAGCAGTGTTGAGAAATGCAGCTTTGCCGGAAGTCTTAGTTTTATGAAAGGACTTCTAATTCAGGAAAATATTCCATTTTCTTACTATTATTAAAAAAAAAAAAACAGACCCAATAGAATGGAACCTGACACTTCCCTTAAGTTTAAAAAAAAATGAGGAGAAAACTGCTTTTCATCTTTGTTCTTTTTCTCCTTTCCCTCTTTTAATGCATCCTTCTGAGTAATGGAGGGAAGAGCACTGACGACCAAGGAGAGGGGCAGGGCAGAGGACGGGGAAAACCTCCGCCTCTCTTCTCCTCTCTTCTCCCCTGCGTATTCCCCTGACCTCGGAGCAGCCCAGCCTGGCGTGCATGTTTTCAATTTCAGCTGCCTTCAAAGAAGCTGTGCCGGGCCCTTTTTTTGCCATGCCCAGCTGTGTGGGAGTGCAGATGTGCAGCCCTCCTGCACCACTCCTGCTGCCGGCACCCCAGGGTCCCCCAGGTCCCTTCTGGGCACTACAGGGCATCCCAGTCCCAAACTGATCCTCATCTGCAGCGAGCACCTGGGAGAATCCCATCAGATTTTCCATAATCTCCCCAGGTTTGTGTATGGGGTGCCCTGCTCCTGCGCCTGCCATCCCTGAAAAAAGGAGGATCCATCCCCTCCTCGCGCGGGTGGTGTGGGATTATGTGAGCACGGTGAGATGAGAAATGATGAGAGAATGCAATGTTCTGTGGAGCAGATGGTCCACCTACAATGTTCCCGGCCACGGTGAAGTGCAAGGTGACCAGGGAGTCTGACTTAATTGAAACCTACCAGCTCCTGTCAAAAAAAAATAAAAAAAATAAAAAAATCTCTTTTTTCATGCAACATTGATGGATTAAAGTACAAACAACCGTGGGTGAAGTGCTTGAATGGGGCACGGTGAGATGGCAGAGCTGCCTCTGCCCATGTGTAACAGACCATCATTATGGGCAGTTTATGAGACCGCTATGTAATTACAAGGTAATTTCATTAGATAACTATTTCCGAGATCACTAGAATAACGGGAAAAAAGGGAATGTGATCAGAAGATCTGATTGGCAAAGACATGATGTTCTGTGAAACCCTAGCCCCAGAAAGAGATGGTCTGTGAGAAGAGGCCATCCGCTTATTTCATTTTTCTGTTTCTTCTCTTTTTTTTTTTTTCATCTATAGAAGGCAGAGGTGTATTAGCTGTCAGTCAAACTCCGAGTTTCTGCATTTTTCCTTTCTTTCTGTACTTCCCAGGAGCTTGCAGACCTGCAGGTGCCCTTGGAGCCCTGGACCCAGAGGTGCACTGGTGAGGAAGGGATTACTCTTCAAGAGGGAGACCTGTGGCTGCAGATCCCGGATTAATGAATTACTTGCATCCTGCTCGATCGTGTCATTAATTTCTCCACTGTTTGGCTCCTGCCACACGTTAGTGGATGCAGATGGCAGTGCTTACACTGCAGCCCGCTTACCCGCATGTGCCTGCAGCTCAGTGAATGGTAGCACTCAGACGTATAGTAGGATGAGCACGGAGCTGGCAGCTGGATGTGAAGTGCTACCATTTGGCAGTCCTTGCCTGGAAACCCCATGACCAGCAAGCAGGAGTGCACATCTGTTGTGCCAGGGACCATACTGGGGGGCCTTCCCTAACTTCACACCTTGGCTGCTGGAAGCTGTGAAGGTGGCGGTCACATTTTGAAGGGTGCAAGGCTCCTCTTGGTGCTCCCACTGTGCTACCAGGCCGTCCTGCTAGACCATTTCAAATCATTCCTAGGGAAAATGCCTTCGTCTTTAGTTTTGACAAAATCCCCTCACTAAAACGTGCTGCCCACACCTGCTTGTTTTATTTCCATTGAAAATTTCCTGTGCACACCTCTGTCTGCATTTAGCATGCTCGCACAGCTGAGAACCTCCTAAAAATATAACATAAAATTTACCTCAGGCTGAAAACCTACAGAAAATGACAATAAGAACATTTTTGTTTGCTGTTTCTACGGAAGTTACCACAGTTAGAATACACATGACGGTATTTCTTTTTCCAACTTTACATTTGGCAATGGAAAAATGCAAAAAAAAGAGAAAGATAAATAAAGACTGCATGATACTTTTTTTTTTTTTTTAAATAGACACTGCATTTCTGTTTAAGCCAGTCTGACTAACAACCATGTAAAAGAGATAATTTTTCTGTATTCTGTAACAAGAATTCCACACAGCATCCATCAGCTGCTCCTCAAATATGGGACTTCCACTGCCATTTTCTGCATTTCTGCTGTGTGATTTTACTGGAGGCTCAGAAAAAGTCACCGGTTTTGTCTTCACTGTGAACACAGAGCTGATGGAGGGTTCCCCAGGCCCCCCTAGCCATACACATGAATCGAAGGAGAGGAAGCAGTGCCACCAAGGGATGCACTGGGTGCAGGCAGACCTTTTCCCACAAATGTGGAACTGCAGGTGGTGGGGAGGAGGATGGAGGGGACTAGGGAAGGCAGAGTGGGAAAGCAGTCAGACACCCTTTTTTTTCACTTTTCTGAATGCAGGATATCTGTTTCTGTGCTCCTGCCCACAACGTGAGAGGGGCTTCGAGGGGCTGAAAAGGAGGAGCAAGGCATAAATAGAAAGGGAAAAGGGGCGTTTGGAAAGGAAAATGCAGATGAAAGAGGGAAAGAAAGCATGGCTCTGCTTCAAAGCAAACTACCCGCTGAAGATGAGTGGGCCTGTGTGTCTGAGCACGCTGTAATTTGCTGGAGCTCGTATCCTCTAATTTAGCCACTAGGTGTGTTTGTACAGAAATACAGAGCTAACAGCAATTCAGAGCTCCTCAGGAAGTGAATGTATGTGTGCATTTCTTGGGACTCTTTGTCTGCTTGGAGTACGCTTAACTACCTGTTTGGGAATACAGGCTGGGCAAAAAGCATAGCCAGAAAAAGGAAAAGAAAATACTATTTTCCCTTCAGAGCACCTCAGTCATTGGCGAGCTGTACAGGAAGTGTTAATGTATTGCTACTTCAGAAGTTCATTCAGGAGCTGCCACCGAAACGCAGTGATGCCTGCTCTAGTTATCAGCAGCCTGAACTATCCAGCATGGTCAGAGTGGTTAATGCAGTTCCTTTAAAGATACCTCATTCAAATAGATTACACCCAAACCAGAAACAAGCTTTGAATAGCTTATTATTATGGGGAGCATTTGTGTAGAAGTTCTGTGTAGGTTTTTCATGTATCTATCCAAACAGTCATGGAATGTTTAATTTATAATAAATGCAAGGTTTTGTTTTGTTGTGGTTAGAGCTATTCTGTCATCGATCTTGTAATTTTCCTCGTGGCTGCAAGGGGACAACGTTAAAGGCTGCAGCTTGTGAGAGGCTTTAAAGAATTTGAATCCAAATCTTGTTGGGGGATTATCTGCTCAGTGTATCAGCCTAGACAGAAACGGATAGATAATAGATAATTTTTTAATATTTTTAATATATTAGTCCAAAGTTAATTGTTAATAGTTAGTCTATGGTTTATAGACTGTAGTCTATACTTAGTATAGCTAATATACTGGACTGGTCAATAGTTAATAAATAACTGCTGTGGTTGCAGTACGTGTTAATGTCACAGAATCTTTGTAAATAATAAAGCAATTTATGTATTTGATCTGGAACAAATATAGTCATCTGTCACCTAATGGTGTGGAATGGGACAGCCATTGCACACCCAAACACATGGGCATATGAAGAGGACAGGTGAATAGGAGACTGAAGTGGTTCCCCGAAGAAGCTGTTTCTGGCTGTTGTGCCTAATTTTCAAAGCTTCTCAACATGCTGAAAGGCAATTAGCTGCCACTGAGTATGTTCTGAAAGCCTGTGCTGACCTCCTGATCATCAAAGCCACTAATTCATATTTAAGAGCAGGGGGTCACAGCTGTGGTCACTTCTCAGGGCTTTTGATCAGGTTTGTGGCAGGAATAGAGATTGCTGCAATGTGACAGACAATCCTGAGCTCCTGCAGCAGGGACAGGCCTGGCAAACGTTATGGTCAGGGGCCTGGAGTCTAAGCACAGTCCTTGAAGTGTAAAATTACAAGTACTTCTGTGCCAGCAACAGAGACTGATAACGAAAATGTGAAACCATCAGCTTTGTTTCTCCCTCTGTGGATGTGGTGACACAAAAGGTGGGAAAAGGATTTATGCCCTGCCGAAGGCATAATCAGCATTAGTGTATGTAAATGAATAGAAAAAAAAATTAAAAATAAAAAAGTAAAAATCAGAATTACTGCTTTGTTTTTCATCCCCACATTTTTAAACAAGCCGGCTTGTAAATAAAGGTCCATTTGCTGAAGATCTCCTAACAAAAAGTAGATTTTGTCACCGTAATAAGCACACATCTCATCTTAAACACACACACCTGATGGGAAACAGAAGACTCTGTCCTCTCCCATGTAATATGTGGAATACAGCCTAGAGGAAACAGTCTCACCTGCCAGATAACTGCAAGTCAGATGACATGGGTAGGTAGGAGCTCCTTTCCCATGCCTTCCTGTGGTCGCGTTGTTCTGAAACAGGATTTTCTAGGGGGCTCCAGAGACCGTACTTTTTTTACTTCATTGAGATTAGGAGATTTCATGTTCTGTTAAGAAACCAAGCTCCCAAAAGGACTGTGAGTTTTCTAACTTAGTATCCCATCTTTGGTAAAGGGAATGTTCACACTGAGCTGAGGTATCTCGTGCATCGTTCAATGAGTTTGGTGTTCACCTCCACCTCCCCCATGTCTGATATTTGGAGGAGTCTGCTTAGGCACTTGCTTCCCTGAAAAGCTTCTCCTGCCACTGGCCACTTTCCCATCTCACACTCCACATTCCAAGGGCAATGGGATTCTGGCTTGTTCCCAGCGGATCAGCGTGCCCAGTAGTTGACTGCTGCAATTGTTTAAGGCAAACATACACCTGTTCCAGGTACAATTCTTCATTGAAAAACCTGCAGCTTGGGCAAGAACATCCTGGTACTCAATTCAACAGTTACGGTACTCCAGTCGTTGGAGATGATTTGGTATAAGGGTGCCTACAGCTAAGGCTTAGATGAGGCCAAATCTTTGAAGTGGCAGAGGACAGGAAGGAATGATCAACCATGACATTGCTGTCATCCCAGGAAAGACCACCTTGGTAGGTGTAAGTAAGGGGATAATTTTTGGTAGGTATTAATAAAGTTAACCTGGGCATACTCATGAGCAGGGTTTGCGGTTGTGGCTAAGCTGGGGCTGGAGGTAGGATCTGCATTTTTGCTAAGAAAAGCCAGGTCTAATTCCCAAGCTATAAGCCTTTTCAAGGTTGAATTGTGGTGTCGCAGATTTCCCTGGGGAGACCTGGCTCAAAAACCAAAAGCTAAATTGTGCTCAGACACTTATCTGTACCACATCCAGCCACCCAGATCTGCAAAAGCCCATTCTCTACATGTCATGGTCTTAGCAGCCACCCTTCCCAGCAAGCCACAAGGAGCTTCCCTCTGTTGGCACCTTCCCCATGTTTCCTGGGGTTGAAAGGGGACTTGATTTACACTGAGTTTCAGACTAAGCACATTGACATCAAAGCAACGGAAATCAAGCCCCAGTAAGCGGTTTATAAATGCAGCCTAAGTGTTTTGAATCAAAATAGTTCTTTCAGTAAAGTTGGTGGGGTACCTCTGTCATCCTTATCATTGTTAGTTTCTGTCTTGAAAACATTGGAAAGTCACTGACATTGAAACCACTCTGGGGATCCTTAGAAAAGAAAGCTTTATTCCTGAATGAAGTCGTTTTCTGCAGGTTTTTCACATTTTTTTTTATTTTTATTTTTTTCCTCATTATATTACTTAGAGAGGATAGTAACTTAAACTAGTGAGATATGTACAGACTATCTCAGAGAAACGACCTGTGAATTGTGTTGAACAACATTAGGATAGGGATCTTCACCTCCTGCATGAGTTTCTCATCCCAGATGGAGAAGACAGGGCTTGCTCTGCAGTCTTTGCAAACAGCCTTGAGATTGTTTCAGCCCACTGAACAAAGAAAGAGCTTATGCAGATGCATCCAGTGAGGACCAGATGTCTGACTCATAAAGTACTTAGCTGAAATGACAAAGATATATTGGTTTGGTGGATGTTTCTTTTAGCAAATGTGCTCGTATCTTTAAGCTGGCAATGACTAAATAGCCTTTCAAATCTGGAAAAACAGTGTCTTTTTGTAATGCTTGCACATCTACTGGCTGCATTGGATAGCATAAAACAAACATAATGTTAGAAGAGAGGAGGAAGGAAAATCCAATGGCTTTTGAAATGAGCCTTTTGTGTTACTGAGCCTCTGAAACTTCTTGGAGCACATGTGTATAAACAATGCACACAAAAAGAGAAATAAGACAAGTAAATATTTAGTATTACAATTCACCCAAGCAGCAAAATTACTCTTTAACTAGGTTTGACTGTTACAAACAAATCGTGGATATCTGATCAGCTGAACTACAACCCCAGATGCCAGCACGGCTGTAACATAGGAACTGAACATAGGTGTGCAAGGGAAGCACAGTGCTTCAGAACAATCTTTTCTTCTACTTAAATCTGTCTGAAATGGTTGTGTGATGTAGTGATGTCACCCCGTCAATAAGACCAGAAATGAAAATAAAAGAATTCCTAAAGGAAAAGATTAAAATTTTTTAAACAGAGGTAAAGAATGAAGTCCAAAACTAGAGATTGTTCTGCCTCTTCTCCTGTTTAAATGCCTATGAGCTGTACATTGAATTTTGACTTGATGGAAAAGAGCCTACATGGTGAAGGTTGTGCATGCACCAGACCCACTGGCAACCTGGAGGGAAGATGTCTGCTGAACAGTGTCCAACAGGCTGCTGCCTCCAGGATTGCACAGAAACTTAGATCTCTGCTTCACATATAGGCATGTAAAACCAAAGGTTTTCATTTTTCAGTCTTAACCAGAAGGGAGGGAGATTTCTCAGAATCGTTGAATCACAGGATGGTTTGGGTTGGAAGGGACCTTAAAGATCAGCCAGTTCCAACCCCCCTGCCACGGGCAGGGACACCTCCCACCAGACCAGGTTGCCCAAAGCCCCATCCAGCCTGGCCTTGAACATCTCCAGGGATGGAGCATCCACAGCTTCTCTGGGCAACCTGTGCCAGTGCCTCACCGCCCTTTGAGTGAAGAATTTCTTCCTAACATCTAATCTAAATCTCCCCTCTTTTAGTTTAAAACCATTCCCCGTTGTCCTATCACTATCTGCCCATGTAAAAAGTTTCTCTCCGTCTTTTTTATAAGCCCCCAGTAAGTACTGAAAGGCTGCAGTGAGGTCATCCTGGAGCCTTCTCTTCTCCAGGCTGAACAGCCCCAGCTCTCTCAGCCTGTCTTTGTAGGAGAGGTGCTCCAGCCCTCTGATCAATTTTGTGGCCCTCCTCTGGACCCGCTCTAACATACCCACATCTTTCTTGTGCTGGGGGACTCAAACCTGTACACAGTACTCCAAGTGGAGCCTCACAAGGGCAGAGCAGAGGCCCTCCCTCACCCTGCTGGGCACCCCTCTGTTGATGAAGCCCAGGATGCAGTTGGCCTTCTGGGCTCCAAGCACAAACTGCTGGCTCATGTTGAGCTTTTTGTCCACCAGAACCCCCAAGACTCTCTCCACAGGACAGCTCTCAATGAGTTCTTCACCCTCTCTGTCCTTGTGTCTGGGATTGCCCCAACCTAGGTGCACTTGGACTTGTTGAACATCACTAGATTCATGTGAGCCCACTTCTCAGGTTTGTCCAGGCCCCTTTGGATGGCTTCGCTTCCTTCTGTTGTTTCAACTGCGCCACTCAGCTTGGTGTCACCTGCAAACTTACTGAGGGTGCACTCAATCCCACTGTCTATATCACTGATAAAGATACTAAGCAGCACTCGTCACTGGCCTCCACCTGGACATAGAGCTGTTGACCACAACTCTCTAGGTGTGGTCATCAAACCAATTCTTTATCCACCAAATAGTCCACCCTTCAAATCCATCTCTCTCCAATTTGGAAATCAGGATGTCATGTGGGACTGTGTCAAAGGCCTTACGGAAGCCCAGGTAGATGACCTCAGTCAGTCTTCCCTTGTCAACTGATGCAGTCACTCCACCACAGAAGGCCACCAGATTGGTCAGGCACGATTTACCCTTGGGGAAGCCTTGCTGGCTGTCTCAGATCACCTCTTTGTCTTGCCTTGACATTGCCTCCTGGAGGATCTGTTCCATGATCTTGCCAGGCACAGAGGTGAGGTTCACCGGTCTGTAGTTCCCTGGGTCCTCCTTTGTACCCTTGTTAAAAATGGGAGTGATGTTTCTCTTTTTCCAGTCACCAGGGACTTCACCTGACTGCCAGGACTTTTCAAGTATGATGGAGAGAGGCTTGGCAACTTAATCAGCCAGTTTCCTCATGATGCTGGGATGCATGGCATCAGGCCCCATAGACTTGTACCTGTCCAGTTCTGTCAGGTGCTCTCAAACCTGCTTTTCGCTTACAGTAGGAGTGACTTTACTCCCCCAGCCCTCACCTACTGGTTCAGGGAAATGAGAGACATGAGAAGCCTGACTGGCAGTGAAGGCTAAGGCAAAGAAGATGTTGAGTACCTCAGCCTTCTCCATGTCTGTCATTACCAGTTCTCTCTTCTCGTTTATCAGAGGGGGTACACGCTTGACCTTTCTTTTCTGAGCAACGCACCTATAGAAACCCTTCTTGCTATTCCTTGTACCCTTTGCCAAGCTCAGTTCCATCCATGCCTTGGCTTTTCTGACCCCATCCCTGCACATCCAGACAGCATCCTTGTACTCTTCCCAGGCCACACGTCCCTGCTTCCACTGCCTGTGCATTTCCTTCTTGTGCCTCAGTCTGACCTGCAACACCTCAGTTTCCCACACAATATGCCAGCAGGGGAAGGCTCTTCCACTGAGGAATGTTATTTTCATCCCAAGTGGAAAGACAAGATCTACATTTCCCAACATTAATGAATGACCCAGGGAAAGTTTTGTTTCAATATACCCAATGAGCGTATGTAGAAACTCATGACAGTAAATCCTTAGTTCTGATTCAGAATGAAATTTCCTAAGATTCTGTTTTCAAAACACTGTAAACTTGGTAAAATGTTCCTTTAAGTTTCAGTTTATCTTTTCAAAATGCAGAACTCAAACAGGCCTTATTTCTTGAGCTTGATTTACAAGAGGACCTCCGAACAGAAAAGAAAGAACACAACTCTTAATCAGTCATCACTGAAAATCTTCCTTTAATCAATATTTCTATTAAAAATGGTGTTTTTGAACAGGTATAGGCAGTATCACAGCCTTTTTACTGTTGTTAAATATAGTGGGTAAACTCTTCTTACTTCATGTAGCTCACACATGAAGTAAGCGAAACTGCATAAATATTCTACAAATTACTCTTCACAATGAGAAGTCTGTCTAAGCAAAAGCTTCTGTTATTTTCCAGACAATATAGAGAACTTTCTAGCACTGGTATTAGAAAAGACATATTGCTCTGCCCAAATCCAAACATGAACATGCTAAGTGTGGTAAATGCAAGTAAACCATGGGTGCTTTCCTTTCATTAGACTTTCTCCCTGACCTCTGGATGACAAGGGCATAGGAAAAGGAAGCAATTTTTCTTCTGTCCTGGGGGAAGAAACGTTTGAAAGAGATTTCCTGTGACTGGACTACATCATCTCTCCAGTGCCTGATCTTAAAATCTGGAAGACCACCTTTTCTTAGGATGCAACACAAATGCATATTTGTTTTTTCCCCATATAGTAACTCGTGGCAGATTCACAAAAGCATTAGGTGGGTATGCACGTTGACAATTTGAGAAGAGGACACTTTTTCTACCCCAGGAAAAGTTGAAAAATATATTTTAAACCTCAGTTTTTTTCGCTTTAAGTTGTCATATGCATCACAGAAATGGTATTTCCCAGCCTGTTTAGTTATGTCAAAGCTGTACATCAAACCCTTTGTTCTCAGAGTCACAGATTCCCAGGGGCAGTTGTCTAAGACCAGCAATCCAGAAATGAGTGCTGGACTTCTCAGGGCCTCATTCTGTGGTATTGTGGTTTCCACCTAAGGGCAATTTAGGTTTCCATATCTCTTACCAGAAAACCTTTCTGATATGAGCAGAGCTTTCCTTTTGTTCCAGCTGGATGAGTAGGATGCCTCAGCCTTCCTTTGTCTTTTCACTTTGTGCAGGCTCAAAGGAAGGCTGTAAGGAAACACCCACAAAGAGTAACATGGTTTACATAAATGGTTTACATGGTTCATATAAACATTATTATGTTTATATGGGGCCCCAGTCACACGAGAAGCAAGACATTGAACAAGATTGAAACTACAAGTATGGGCAGAACAACTGATTCCCACAGTGAGCAAATGAGCAAAAAAATACATTGTTCTTCTCTTCTGGATTTGGAGTTCTTAGATTTAATGAGATTTTTTTTTCTGAGGCTAAGGTTGAGAACCTGGTTATTTATCTTGCTCAAATAAAAATATATCTTGCATGTATAGGTGATGCTGGACTATGGCTAGTATCAGGGTAGAGTCTGGAATCACTGTTAGGGCTTCAGGGAGACAAAACAGTGAAGAAGTAAAAGGCAGTATGGCCACAGTGGTACTAATGTTTTTTCTTTGTGCAAATTGGGAATGTTAAGGTGAAAGTTTCACCGGGGTCAGAGACCTAATGTTAATATTAAAACTAGAACAGGGGTCATAGCTTTGATGAGGTATCAGTCTGAGAAATATGGATGAGATAAAAGGGAAGGAAGGACCTCAGAGAAAATTGTGTTTGGGGCTGTAGCTTGATTGTGTCATAAGCGTACATTAATATTTTGGGTTCCATATTGTTGTAATTCTCTGGATTTACATTTAGGAGTTTACATTAGGAGGATCAAGAAAAACTAGAGGTACAGAGAAATGGGGAATTCAGAATGGATCAGCTCCTCGTGCTCATAGCTGATATCAACCTGCATCCACATTTTCTGTTTCAGAAAATCTCTGGTATTACAGGACAACAACCAAGCATCCAAGCGGGATTTAGCTATGAATGAAATTTATTTAGAAATGAATGATCACTTCTGATGAGGATATTGAAACCAAGTTTCCAAATGAAGCTGAGGGGAAAGAGATGTCGGTTACAGGGCTACATTTAGGCATTCTATTTTTAGTGGTACATAAGCTAAGTGTGGGTTTATAATTAGGCTTCAGGCTTTGAGAAGTTAAGAACTGAAGCAACAGGAGCATTTTAGCCAGTGGAAGTTACTTTTTTGTCTTTGATATACATACTGGGGTTAGGATCAAGAAAGGGACACTAAAGGTTAAAGCAAAAAAGTGATTTACAATTGCCAGTTAATCTCGCTTTGGGACTGGTAGCTGTAATGCCTGGTTCCACAGCCACTTTTAAGTCTGGGTTTCATGGGTGTTGCATGGCTTAGTTTGGTGTTGGTTCAGGTAAATAACTGAGTAGAGGAATAAATTCGAAATAGGACAACAGCTATATTGAAAGATAGTATTACCATTATTTCCAAGCTATTTTAAGATTAAGCTCGTAGGTGTCAATAGACCAGGGTCCAGATTTAGAATATTGTTAGCGGTATTATTATCACAGTACTTGAAAGGAGAAACCAGGGAGGAACTGTGAAGTTCTGCTTTCATGTCATTGAACTACAGTTTCAGTTTCTAAAAATCCTCAACACTGAATGATGTTGAGGTTTGAGTTTCACAGAGGTCACCAGACCAGATCTGACAGTGTTACTAAAACAAGGGCTGTGATTAAGTCTGAAGTGCAGGCTAAGAGAAAGAGAAAAAAAAAAAAAAAAAAAGACTAAGAAAAGCCTAGCAGCCTAAGTTAGAACCTTGCATGGCTTGCTGCATGTTTTTAGATCTAAGGTTTGTGGGGTGGGTGAGGCTTGATCTAAGGCTTCATACCGGATTATTGGTGATGCTCTGTTAGGAAAAGGGAAGGGAGAATGTGAGTGGCGACAAAAGACATAATTAGAAAATGCAAAGAGATGAGGTTGAGCTTGTGGCCGTGCTTGCACCTGGCCTGATGACTTTGCTTATTGTGTTCTCCCACTCTGAACCCTAACCCTGAGTGCCCACCAGACTCTCACTAGCCATTTCCCAGCTCCCTTCCAGTGCCTGTGTCCCAGAGAGGGATGGCTGGGGGCTCTGCTGGGCAGCCCATTTAGAGGAGTGAGGGGGCAGGAGTTGGTTGTACCACAGACCCATGACTTCCCAAGAGCTGGGATGAGGCTGGGGTCATGGTCACCTTCAGCTCAAAGCATGCCTTGAGATGGGCCTCTGCTGTCCTAAGTTTGGGCTGGTAACGATAACTGTTGTACAAATCCTACCCATATTTCTAACTCCATTTGCTATAATGCCCATATATACCATATATTTTGTGATTCTCTCCACTCTTTCCCCAAACCATACCATCTTAACCTTGACCAAAATGTTAAATGAGCCTCTTGATCTGCAGGTACTTTGTGGGCTGAAAGTAATAAGAGGACCAACTCTTGTCCTATGCTTTAATTTAGCCTAATGATGCATTCTGGGCTTCCAACTCCAGCTCAATATTTTGCTTTGATTTCTGACCCTGGCTGTCAGCTATGTAGCCCAGCATTAATTTAAAGATGTATAAAAAGAACCAAAGACAAGTGCTGAAGCAGCTTTTATTTCATTTAAATGGTCTTTAAGTGTGACAGAGATGATACAGTATTTTTGTTTTTCACAGTATTAAATCAATCCATATATCTCATATTAATTGTAGATACAGCTTTAGTGTCAAGACAGCTGGGAACCCCAAGTCTAAAAACATGACAGGGAGCCATTTGGACATTAGTCCTCAAATTCTCATTGTAGACCACTTACCCCTTTCTTGTTCTCAGAGCTTTTTAATAAGCAGAGCAATGTTCTGAACTCTGGACATTAATTTAATGGCGACAAAGAATTCAAGATCTCAAAAGGGATTAAAACAAATACCAGGAAAAACACCCAAATCAGCCCGATGGACCATTTCAGAAAGCTACTTGAAACCAAATGCCAAATATGAATACAAGCTTTACCAAATGAATGACAAACCTAAACCTGACCATGTTGTGGTTAGTCACAAATTTTCCACACGCCTTGTGGAAACGCTAATTTCTGTCTGCGTCCTAGAACATTAAGGACACAAAGGTTAAAGTATTGCGAGCACTTTTGTTGGAAATAGCCCTGGGGATAATATAAGTGCTTTTTTGTGATATAGTAGTTTCTGAAAAACAGAACCCTAATCTAAGTCTTTTTCTATTCCTTCCGCAATCTAATGATATCTAGAAACCCTAAGCTTAAAAGTTAATAAATACCTGCTAAATATCTGTTTTTGAAACACCTGACAATTATTTTATATGGTGGGTGCAGATAGCATAATTTGGGCATTTCTAACCTGGAAGATCTATTTCTGAGTCTATGTTTCTACATGAAAACTGAGAATTTGAAAAAAATAAAAATGTGCCAAAGTCAATGTGTGTGCAAGAACCCCAGTAAATCTTTTTATCCTTGTATCCATCCCCTCTCATAACTACAGTCTCCCATAGACTGAACCCCAACTCCAGTATGAATGTTAGCACCAAGCATCAAAATTTGTTTTGAAAAGATAGAGAGAAAATAAAATGGGGCTCGCACTGAGACAACTACTCAGTCTCAGCCAACTCCATGGGGAGCACCAGTCAACATGTACCAAAAATCTGGGCCAGTGTACCTTGCTGTAGACAATGAACCACCACTCCTATCAGGACAAAGTGTGTTAAATGTCACCCTTTGCCACAGGTGCTTGAAATGTCCAACAAGGACACAGACTGAAAGACAGGGAAAATGGATGTCAAACTCATTTATGTCACGACACTCACAAAGTTGTTGGACAACACTTCTGTCAAGATATGCCAGAGTAGTTTGGGGTTATTCTTTGCTTATTTTCCTCTTGTAACACTCTATTTCTGTATTCACATCTTTTCTTCAGTTTGGGCTTGTCTGTGCCTTAAAAGAGCTCAGCCTAAGCTATATCCTCTCTGAAATGACAGGTTGGATTCCAGGACAAATTCTATCTGGCTTGGTGTGTGGAGTGTGGAGCCAGGAGCTGCATTTGATGATCCTTGTGGGTCCCTTCCAGCTGGGGATGTTCTATAGTTCTGTGGTTCAATGACTCTACCTAGTCTCCATGTGCTTGTAGGCTGGCTGGGACATGCAACATAAGCGGGGCCTTTCCCAAGTGTGAAGAGACTGCATGGAGTAAAACTTCATTTCATGAGGAATGGCACAAGGGCAGGGTCAGGGCTGCTACTCAGCAAACCAACCTCGCATCACGCATCCCCACAGGAGGTGCAGGAGGTGAAGGCAAGGGGCCAACCCTGACAACACCGCATCATTCAGCCCCTGCACTCCTTGCTCCCATCCCCATCCAAAAATACCACCACCAGGACCAGTGTCACATCCCCTCCTTGGGCTGGGGAGTCCCACACCACTGTGAGCAGGCTCTCTGCAAGCCCGTAACAAGCTGCATTCCTGGCTGGATTACTCATACTCCACTGCTGCTGGTTTTCTTCATGTGCACTCATTTGCAAGCCTTTCAACAACGGACACAAAGCTGTCTGTAAAATTAGGTCATGTGTGTTGCACTGTCAAGCCATTGGGCTTGCCAAAACCAGGATTTTCCTGCCATCACAATGGAGTTTGTAAAGCTCCATCCATGGCCAAAAAAAAAAAAAAACTTTCCCACCCCCTGTCACCAAAACTCGTGGTACCATGTACTAGGGATGAAGTCTGTATATACAAACATATCCTGTGGCATTTCTTCTCTGAAGTACTAAAGTACTGTCCTTCAACCTGACATTTAAAAGCAGATGTTTCTTACCACACTAAACTCCATTCTCTTCCAGCTCAGCTGCGTGTGAAAAAGGCAACTCCATTTCACACAGAATATCATTTTTGTCCAGTGGCATCTCTTCCTTTCATCTCCTGGACTGAACGTGAACGGCATCCCAACATCAGGGAGCAGATAAGTGCTGACTCAAAACAGATGCCCAGCTGCTGAAGTCCACCCAGGACCTCAGACCCAGGATGTTCAGCACGTCTGCCATCACACGAACTGCGTATCTTTCCTGTGCTTGGGGCTGTGGCAGCCTTTGGGGAAAATCTTTCAGGTTCAAGGAGGTAAGAAAGGCTGTGGGGTGAGCTGTTCCCTGGGGCACGTCGGTCTGAAAGGGAAGCCAAGGAAATGTGAGCTTGCAAAAAGGATGTTGTTGGAATATTTCTGTTAAAAAGCAAAAGTTTACATTGCGATAATCCCTTGATAACGGGACAAAGCCGGCCAATTTGGCTGTGACTGCTGCTGCAAAAGAAGCAGAGTAGAGGGGGAGAAGTGGAGCAAGCAAGAGGCCAGACCTGGGGCACTACTGGGAGTTTCTCCTTCGGGTTGGAAGGGCAGCCTCAAAGCAGCCACAGCCTCACCATCCCTGTGCACCAATCTAGGTTTCTCTAGATTTTGCAGGGCACTCAGAAGCTAACAGAACATAAAGCTTTTGCTTTCCTCTTTGGGTTGCTGTCATCCTGCACCAGGACTCTGTGAGTCCAGACATGTGGATGGAGCAGGAGGCCAGGCAGTGGGGCTGGGGCAGTTTTTCCCACCTAAGCCTGACATTAAAGCTCTTAGCATACATTGCTCTGACCTGTCGTGTGCAGCTTCTGTGCAGAGTGTGAGTAATGTCACAAAACCATTTTTAAGAGCAGCAGGACAGAGCCTCTGCACTGTAAGATGTGCTCCTGTTGCACCGTAATGAAACCTCTCTGGTTTCTTCTTGGCAGTTGTTTATTCTGCAGCACGAACGGAAAGGGAACACAAGCCTGAAAGCAAGCAAGGTCAGGGTGATTTATTCTTCCTTTTTGTGGCACAGCTTCCTAGCTGTGGGGGATACTGAAAGAGCATGCTGACAAGTCCCTATTGTCAGCGTATTCTGGAGAGCCACCACGGGCTTTTTAACGTGAACCTGGGCCAGATCACAGTCACAAGCAGAATCCAATTTAAGTCTAAGAGGATGTGTGCATAATCCCAATGAGAGATTCAGGTGCCTGGAAATTGAAGTTCTACTTTGGATCCGAAGCATGCAGGTGAAAACCTTCCCTGGCATTACCTGATAACCAGGCAGAGAACCCAGCACCATCAGCTTGCTTTCACTCCTGGAGGAGGAATGTGGGTTGGTGCTCTTCCCAGCAAGGTGTAGGTGGTGTCAAACAGACGTTTCACCCCAAGCAACAGTCTAGTCTGAGTGCGATTTTAATTAACATTAATGTTTTTGGCCTTTATTACCTATAAAGTAGATTTATTTGTTCTTTTAAAAGGTAAAGACAGTACTATGAAATCCCCATCTCAGTATGCTCCGCCTATCTTACTGGCTATGTTCTCTGGACCTAATAAATTACCTTCAGCTACTGCAGCTCTGCCTCCTTTGGTTGTGGCGAAGTTAAGCTAGTGATGAACTTGGGCCAGCATTTTCAGTAGTATCTCTAATATTCTTGAATTATTTGGACAGCTGGGGCTGGGAGGATAATACTAGCCATCTCATTTTCTCATTGATAATTATTTCATTTTCTAGGCAGGAGACTGGGCAAAAAGAGCCTCCAGCAGGGCTGGCCTATCCCCTCTATCTCTCCCTGAGAGACTTTGAAGGGAGGAGCGAGCGGCTAAGCAATGCCCCTGCATGCCTGGGATATTGCTGTTATCACTGCGATTTGTCAGGCAGGCTGCTGCTCTCTGCTCTGCTGCAGATGTGAGTGGTCCTGGGAGAATATCACACTCCTTTCCTTCGGTTCTTAATTCCCGTTTTACAAAGCTGGACTTTGGGTAGCCTCAGTTTTCACTCCTAATGATGTTTAAAGATTCCTGTTGTTGGACCAGCTGTTGTATAGCTATTCGTCCTCCCAGGAGAACCTTTTCCTTATCTCCTGGATCTATGGCAAGGGTCATCTTCCCCTGACTCCAAAGAGTAGACTACAATAACTTGTTTTCTAAGAATGGAGAGCCTGGAGGAAGTGCTTGGGTATTTCCTAGAAATCTGAAAATGAGATTAGCTTCTAAGCATGAGAATACATATGACCTTAAATGTCTTTGTGGAATATCTCATGGATGTTAAGCAGAACTGCTGACCCCAATGTGTATGTATTCAAAGGGTTACATATGTGCCACGACCTTTCTTGGCAGTGGTTGTGCAGGTTAACTTTTAGTTTCTGTGCTGCTTATTGAAAGGATGCATGTGTAAGTGAAATAAAAATGTAGATTCTTGGAGAAAATACAGTATTATCTGTTCACCAACAGTCTGGTGAACATAGATAAAATACCTTCTTATAATATTCCTTACCATCTTATAGGACTTTTATTTGTTCAGAGAAAAAACATGTGGAAAGTGTGCACACACACACAGAAAAAGGTTTAATACTCTTCCACTTTGAAATAATAGTAAATATGCTATTGATATCAACATGAATATGATCAAACCTGCTATTAGGAAGATGAAATGGTTTTCAAGTAGAAAATGTTTCTCACATAATAATGCAGTTTTCTATATAATGAGATTAGCCCTTGAGGAAAAAAATAAAATAAAATAAAATAAAATAAAATAAAATAAAATAAAATAAAATAAAATAAAATAAAATAAAATAAAATAAAATAAAATAAAATAAAATAAAATAAAATAAAATAAAATAAAATAAAATAAAATAATAAAATAAAATAAAATAAAATAAAATAATAAAATAAAATAAAATAATAAAATAAAATAAAATAAAATAAATAAAATAAAATAAAATAAAATAAAATAAAATAAAATAAAATAAAATAAAATAAAATAAAATAAAATAAAATAAAATAAAATAAAATAAAATAAAATAAAATAAAATAAAATAAGGTTTTGAGCAAAGAATTTTTGAATACAATTAAAATGTTTCACTTCTCTTTTTTTTTTTTTTTGGTTAATGTGATGGATGAGGTAATGAGCTCTGTGTCAATGCAGAAATGTTTAGCACTTCAAATCAGGGATAATTCCCACACGTTCAGATATATCTGAAATGTGCACATTTCATGGCAGATGTTGCTGACATAGAAAACAGTAGTGAAATCTCTGATAACAGGAACAGGATCAGGATCAGACAGTGATACGTCAGTGTTTTGCAGTTTACAGTGTGCATGATCTGAAAGAGATAACTCCGTGTTATTGCTGTGAATCTGGACTTCATACAGGGAAAGGTGGCTCAAAACCACAACCATCCTGCCATGTTCAAACACTGTGGACAGCCACAGCAGCAATGACACAGCCTTTTTATGAGAAGATTGGAGGAAACGATTTTGTCTGAGCTTTGTCCTTTGGTCCCAGGGGATGATTCTGAGAATGGTTCTGAACATCAGGGTCTCCTTCCAAAACTGCTCTGGAAAAAAGTTGACTGTCGGTTGTTTGGATCTGGTAGTGTTTGTCTGACATTGCATACGTTCTTGAGCAGCTGACAAAATGCCACAGCACGGAATAGAAATCAAAAGGTCTGGTGAGATGGTCTGCTCCCCGTGGCTTCATTCACATGGCAGTCAAAGGTAAGCCCTGAGAAAACCACTGAGAAACCAATAGAAACTCATTGAACTGCCTACCTCTCCTAGAGCTGGTGTATATTTAGGGCTCTGGCCCATGTCTGGATTACAATTCTGTTAGAAGGGTGGTTTACTCACGAGAAAAGAAAAAACATTCATCATGACTTTCCAAGCCAGGCTTCCCAAACAGTGCATAAAACAAGCTTGTCCATTATTAAGCTCACGTGTGACCTCTGATGTCCTGCTCAAGTCGCTTACAAGGGAGAGGTGCAAGGAACCTCCCAGGTCACCAGGAGCTTCCAGGGGGAAAAATCAAAGTTTTGTGAAAATGGGAGAAAGGATTGTTATTTCTCAGCTGTTCTTTAGCTTATTTACTAATTGCTTATTTACAATCTTCAGCTAATTTACCATCTGCAAGTGCCGAACACATTTTTTTTCTTATTATTTTTCCTACCTTCCAAATTATCCCACTTGTTTATTTTGTTTATTTTTGGTTTTTTTTTCTCCATGTTACTCTTTCATTCTTAGACTTAGCAGGCTTTTTTGCCTGCTAGCAATTAAAATTGGTATGTATACTTCTGTTCTGAAAACTAACTGTTTCAAAAATGAGAAATAATACATGAAGAATGAACATGCAGACTTCAAATTTCCATTATATTTTTCCAGTCTGAAAACAATGCTTATGGAGATTTTTTAATTTGTTTGTTCAGTTTTGAAAAAGGATTCTCCCATTTTATGCTGACTCTCTCTCTCCAGTGTCAAATTCAAACCAGCCATCCATAAAGTCTGCACTTTATGTCTGAAAGACCTTCATCGTCTTGTGAGGCAAAAGAAATCTAAGGCTCATAACTGAACAGGCATCTGCTGGTTGATCAGTACTTTCCCATATATACTAAATATGTATCTGGCATGACTCACTCATTGTCTTTTTTGCAAAATCAGGTGTGTTTGGATACATTGGTGCTAAGTACATATTATTTGAGCATGACTTTGCTGATGATTGACAGTGCACAGATTACTGCCAGAAGTCATAGGTTTTATTAAACAAACTGATCCAATACTCACCCAAAAGCAGATCATATGGCACTCACACAAGTCCTTCTGTATATCTGAAACAGGAGCAACAGACTGGAAGCCAAACATATGTTGAAATTAGTTTAATCATCCCATTTTCATAACTGAAGTCACTTTCTTGTCTGTGGCACAGGGAGGTGGCAAGAACGATATTAGAATAGGGAGAACAGAGAAAGAAGCAACTTTTGCCACTAGACATCCGTTGGTGAGGTGGGGAAGACTGCATTTTGCAGATATTATGAATACAGTAGGTATGCAGATATTATGAATACAGGAAAAAAACAGTCTAACACACTGTCTCTTTGGGTTGGTACAGTGGTTTCTGTTCTCTATTATGCTTTTTTGTTTTTTTTTTAAAGGGAAGCTGAAAAAACAAGTCAAACAGATAATGTCTCTGAATAGATCATATAGGTAGGAAATGGACCATTAGTCATCATTATTTGATAATTTTTGCAGGATACTCTTTTCCAGTCTTCATGCAGACTGCAGGTTTCGTATGGCACATTCACTTCTGTACAGTCCACGGGAAGAGCATTCCTCCAGGCTAATTGGTACCAGCTGCCTGTCTTCAAAAAAAGCACAGAGGGAAGGGATCATGAAACTGGGATTTTTGCAGCCAGGGGGGATTTCAGAGATAGGCATGGCTTCACCGGTGATATTTACATCCCCATAAAAGCTGATGCATTATTTTTTTTTCCTGGGCAGCTACAAATTCTGTTGTCCCTGTCTTTGTGAAGAGTCAGTCCATTTACAATTTAAGAACTTTTTGGCAAATAGCAATAGCTTTATTTATCTTCAGAAGAGAAAAATGGTTGAACTGCACTGTCACAAGCCTTACATTTTTGGGAGAGCTTGAAAGAGGTCTTCACAGTGAGAGAAGACACTTAAAATTAAACAGGACCAGTTTGGGGAAAATACACCCAAATTTCCTGCTTGGAGCTGAGGAATCTTTGACAAGAATGTGCATTGACCTCTTCACTTTGTGAAAGATGGAGCTGAACAAGAGCCATGAAATGTTTAGAAAGTATTAGCTGTTCTCTCCTACAAACAACTAGGGGTGTTTAATTTAGAAAACAGAAGATGCAACAGCACATAAACCTTCAGATAGATTACAAACAATACAACCACCAACTCTCTCTCTTATTTGTAGCAGAAAATGAGTTGGGAGGAATAAATTTTCATTTTCATACCAAAAATTTGTCTTAGTGGGAAAACAGGACAGATGTTAGAGGGAGATTTTTCTTTTTAAACTGTGAGGAAACACAGCACTTGAGGTTGATGAGAGGGGTGGTGAAATCAGACCTACTGGGCCCAGTGATGCACAGAAGAGCCCCCACAGGTGGAGGGATGAAGCCAGTGCTGTGAGGGGCACCAGAGGACCTCAAAAAGATGATGGAAGTTCTCAGAGGATGGAAAATGCAGTTTCTCTGGTTCACAGGGAAGGAGCAGAGGGGCCGTGGTGGTACTTGCCTGAAGGGTCTTCTTGTGGCAGGGCTTTTTGAGGAAGTGGTTGGGCTGAAAACTCACATCCCAGAGAACTGGAAAGAGGCCCCTGGGTCCAGGGGGAAGGGTGAGAAATGTTCAGGCATGCCTGTGTCTGGGAACCTGCAGGCCGCCTCGGGGCAGGAGAACGAGCTCCTGTCTGTCTGTATGGCCACAAAGCTGTGGCTAGCATCACCAGGCAAATGCTTGCCATTGTCTACAGGATAAGCCATGAGGCTTCCCAGAGCGAGGATGTTGCTGGGTTACTTCCTGCCAGGCACTCAGTGAAGATGACTGGTAACTTGGACCTGTGTCTCATTGTGATGGCTTTTTGTTGCTGTTTTTGTTTTAAAGAAGAGGCATCGGTAGTGTGTGTATTTCTTTAAATCTATAGTATATTAATGGAGACCTTAGTGTAGTGACATCTATTCAGAAATCTCAGGAAATTCCCCAACAAAGCTTTCAGTGACAGAGAATTACAACTGAACTGAATGTTGCTAATAGCTTCAGAAGCCTCTGTCCTTGGCATTTTCATGCTGTAATGTAGCATGTTGTAATCAGCAATTATTTCAGCTTTATGATTCCGACATGTCCAGGGTCTCTATGAGTTTTGCCTAGAACTCAGCTTTAGACAAACACAAAATCCAGTAGGAAAGATTAGTAAACAACAAGCCACACTTATTTTTTTTTCTCCATCTCAGCAATGCAAGCAGTAGCTTATGCTTTGAAAAGAGCATGAACTATTTCTGTGACAACAGGCCCATGTTTGACCAAAGTCAGCCTCCACTTCTGAACTTCAGCAAAAGTGTTCATTGACTTTAGGCTGCCTGGCAACCCACGGTCCAGAGATTTTTCTGTGGTCTCCAGTTTTGCCTTTAATCTTTCTTACCTAAATTGCACAGCTTTGTATCACTCTGTAAATGAGCTGTGTGAGGCCTCAGAACTTCTCCTTTGCCATTGTGTGTTTCACACTTCTGTGGTGTGCAGCTATTTGATATGACAATTTCACATATTAACTTTATACTTATATTCGCTTTATACTTACTAAAAAGGCAAAAGATGATTTAGGTAGATAGAAGGGCAGAGGCCTGCAAATGTCATCTGCAATGTACGCAAGGACTGAGTAATGTCAATTACTATCTTTTCTAGACGGCCCAAGTGTCTTTTTGACATCATTGGGGTGTGTCCATAGTTTGCCTCCACAGACCATGACACTATAGACAATGATTTCAAACTGGGGTATAGAGGCTTGCAGTTTGCTTGCAGACTTCTGTGGGTTGTCAGAAACAGTGATCCAAAAGCCAAGAGATGCTGGTAGGGACATACATGTTACTACTGAATTAATTACATCGTCAAGAAATGGGAGACTGGACGTGAGTAATACTTGATGAAATCACTGAAAGTATCTGCCAAAGTGATGGCTGTGGTTTATATTAATGTATTGTCTGTGGTGCCTTGCAGCATTTCTCTTCATTTGAAGAAGGTATGGAGACTGTTTTTGTTTACTTGTAATATCTATGTGAGCAGAATTTTTAGGTTGGATATTAGGAAAAACTTCTTTACCAAAAGGGTTGTTAGGCATTGGAATGGGCTGCTCAGGGAAATGGTTGAGTCACCATCCCTGGAGGTCTTTAAAAGACGTTTAGATGTAGAGCTTAGTGATATGGTTTAGTGGAGGACTTGTTAGTGTTAGGTCAGAGGTTGGACTTGGTGATCTTGGAGGTCTCTTCCAACCTAGATGATTCTGTGATTCTGTGATTTTGATGGTGAACATGTATGTTAGCAAGAGGAAAAGTCTTCAGCCTGATCACACCTCAAGGACATGTCCAACTGCAGTAGATACCCCTGGTACTCCTTGGTGCTGCAGGTGGGCTCCAGCACAATGAATGCAGAATGATTGTGGCCATGAGCGGTTCTTCCCATAGAGACATCAAGATGTCTTATCTGCCCTAACCTCACACTTGAAAAGTCTGCCTGATAGCTTTGAGGAGGGAAACAATGAAGAAAGCAGAACAAAATGTTCAAGGGGGAAAGCACTAGGCAAGAATCTCAGAAGTGGTCAAAGAATGCTTCAACTACAATGAAGATTTTTAGAAGGAAGTGAATTAAAACAGCTGCTCCAGCATTCTTTAGATAGTTTGCATTATTTGAGAAAGGATATATTGAAACTATTTATTTTAATTAAAAATAATAAGATTCTAGGCAGGAAAGAAACTCACAGCATCAGCAAAATAAGGAAAAATATAAGGAGGAGGGAGTAAGCCGAGCCAACATTTAATATACAGCATAGCCCAGGGCTTGATTACATTCATGGAAGACTGAACATAAGATAATGTAGTGTGTGTAATAGCTATTTTAATGTTTCATACAACAGTGGTTTTGAAATAAAAAATAATACATGTAGAAGAACAATAAGACTTCAGAGATCATGCATCTAAGTGCTTGAACTCCTGGCTGCACTCAATTATTTTTCACATTCAGGCCCCACTGCACCCCAAGGATGCAGAAACATTTGCCACGTTTGCCTCTGTTATTGCCAAATTAACCCCTGATCATGCCTTGTGCTTTCGTGCCCCTCAGGCCTTTAGACCACTGCTGCTGACTTCTTTATGACCAGCCAGGAGACCACAATTTTGGGTCCACAGGTGACAGCTCCCACCTCTTCCATATAACGTCCCTGTAGTTGTACCATTTCATAAATGAGTACTGAGGTGATGGCTCTCCTTGGGGCTGGTTCACAACGTTTCTGAATCCAGTAGGTGTTATATACCACTTACCTGGGTACGAGGGATGTGATTTCAGCCTGTGTCTGTATAGTTAAAACATCTGCTAGTGTTTTTGACAAGGGCATTGATACAGCTAGCAGAACAGAGAGAGAGGAAGGAAGTTTCCTTCAGATTTTCATTCTCCACCTCACATGGAAGCCTTCAGTGTTCTTGGGGCTCTCGTTCATCTTTCTGTTGAGGAATACCCCACAACTCACAGTGCTCAATGGTAATTTCCACACTCAAGGGAAGAAGTTTTGGATGTTGTGGCCCAATGGAAATCTCAGCCCAGGAGTCTGTACAGCCCAAGGTGGATGTGGAGCAAAGACTTGGTAAATTATCTTCCATACTGTGATGGAAAACTCTGGGAACATTAAAAAGAAAAAAAAAAAAAAGAAAGAAAGAAAAAAAAAAGCAGCTATTAAGAGTTGCAACAGCTTTCTAGAAGTGGGTGGCTCATGACCGGATCCCAGTGCTGGATGATGGGTTGTCATTCCTGTCCCTTCTCCTGCAAAAACTGCCAGCTGCAAACACCTTTTCTGGTGCTGGCATAACCCCAGCCTCATCCCCTCCCCTTCTTTTCCTTTATTAGCTCCTGAGTGGCGTGCAGTACGTTGTGCAACAGGCTGCTCCCTTGGCTAGCAGTCCTTGCTCCACGTAGCCCAGCCTCACAAGGGCGGGGGCCTCCCCGGCCATCTCTGCACCCAAGGAAGCCAACTCTGACCTCACAGCAGGAGTCTGGAAAACATCTCGTCCCTCCTCCCCATTAATTGCTTGGAAGGAGACGCTGCTGCAGCTAATAGCTTGAGGTAATTCACCTAATTCGCAGCTGGCCTGGAGCATCGTGAATGTTGTGGGGGTTGGAAGTCAGAAGCTGCAAAGCAATCTTATACATCACGGTTTGTATAGAAGGCTGCATCACTACTGGATGGTACAGTGTGTCCCCAGATCATAACACCAGGAACTCCTAAAAACTGCAGAAAAAATAAAAATAAATATAAAAATAAAAATAAAAATAAAAATAAAAATAAAAATAAAAATAAAAATAAATAATAATAATAATAATAATAATAATAATAATAATAATAATAATAAAATAGGCTTCAGGCTCAATTATCTAAATTAAAGCATCTTTGCAGACCAACACCACATGTTGTTCATGGTGTGCTATATAGGAATGTGCTATAGTCTCCTGCACAGGACCCTCTTAATTGTGAGTGATTACAGGCAAGGATATGATAGATGGTGAATAAAGCAGAAAACAGGGCAATCATCTCCAGCAGGCATCAGATGATGTGTTTTTTTCATCACCCCAGGTTTTTTCAAGTGCTAGTTGCCCAAGCCAAGCTGCTGCTGGACTTACCAAACACCCCCAAATCCTGAGGGAGAACCTCAGGATGGCTGGACTCAGCTTAGGGGAACACACCCTGAGCAGCCTCTTTTGCCACCCTCCTTTTTTTCTTTTCTTTTTCTTTTCCTACAGTTACAAAAGCCGTAGCAATTACTTTACTCACATTTTTAAGCTTTTCTCCACCGCTGTGAACAGCAGAAACTCTGGGAAAAAAAATGCATTTCCTGGAGCTTCATTCATGTTCATTCATTCAGTGTAGCCTCAAGCAAACAGCTAAATGGGGACACAGGATGGGCAAGAGAAATACACTTATCTGGGGAAAAATAGGGAAAGAAAAAAAAAACTATCCATGCCAAATTGATATTTCTCTTTCCACTATCAATTAGAATTTTGGAGCAAATATATTAACTAGTTCTGCTAGCTTCTGCACATCATTATGAAGGCTACAACAGCAGCTGCAGTGCATGGACTTGTGCTACAACTGTCTGCAGAGCACAAGAATCACCCTCGTGGGCAGAGAGGGGTTCACAACTGAGCGTTGTACTCCAGGAAAGGTGGCAAAAATCGCCTTTTCTGATGATAGGCAACCAGGTGAGATTCATAGTGCCACTGTATACTTCTGCTAAAATTACATAAATTCAGCCAAATCCGTTTCTTATCGTGTTAAAACAGGTATAACTCCTCTGTGAGACAGCTAACTTTTGTTAAGTGTGGTTCAAATGGATTTTGATCTAAATTAAGTCCTAAAAATGATGCAGTCTTGGTTGGGATTATTTTTTAGTAAGTGTCCTAGGAGCTGTAGATTTTTTTTCTGAAAAGACTTCTTATTGATTCTGCGGAGTTTTGATCAAACAGCTGTGGGATTGGCACGATAATGGAAACTCGTGATTTTTGGTGCCCCTGGTAGTTTGCATTCGGTGTGAGATAGGTTATGAAATCACAAAAGGGCTGTAGTTACATGCGCAGAATTAAAGGACACTTTAAGGAATGTTGAATTTGGTGGTAAATTCCTCTGAAAGCTTTGGCTTACACAAGGACTATCATGATTATTTTATTACTCAATGCCAGGTTTGCTATTCCCTTAGCCCATTTGATCTTAATGAGATCCACATTGCAAAAACCCCATGCAGTCTGTAGGGAATATATACAACCTTGCATGTTTATTTAATGTTGCTTACTTCAAGACCACTTAGGATGAGGAGAAAGAAGAAGGCTTGGTTTCTGAATGTGCAAAAGTAAAGGCAGATACAAGCTGTGTCAGGAAATTAGGGGCACACTTGGAATTAATTAGTTTCTGTATTGCTTTGAGAATATTATACGCTGGGCTTGAGGAGTGCTGCTGATGTCATCTGCCATGAAAGCACAGCTGGAGCGCAGCGTGAAGGCAGCAAAGCCCTGGGACACGATCACACTCTTGGTATTGCAGCCGCAGCCACGTGCAGTTTTCTGGGAACTGACGCTGCCTCACAGAGAAGAAAGCCACTCAGGAAGCAGAGCTGTGGTGGATCTGTCCCCGCAGGCAGGAGGGAATCCTGCCCAAAGGCAGGGCAGGGTGTCCTTCGGACCTGGTGTGGCACGGACATCCGCTGGGTCCTGCATGCTTGTCCAAGCTCCTGCCAGCTGGGTCTGCCTGCATCTGCACGCTGACCTCTGAACATGGCAGGAGGATGCTTCTTGAACCAGCATTACAGAGGCATCTCACACACCCGACCTGTCCAGTCCCTGCAAAGCACCTGGAGCAGTCAGATGAGGCTGGCAGAAGGAATAAGCGACCAGCCCAATTTAAGGACAGAAGGGGGGAAAGCTTTGACTCATGTGGCATTGCCCAAAGTCCTGCTGATTGCCTCGAAGGACACGCTGGGCACTGAGCTCAGATTGGTGGTCCCATCTCAACACATAAACCTTGAGACAAGCACCTTCTCTCTTAGGGTAGATCTGAACCAAGGAGCAGGGAAAAAGGTCTGGTTGAAATGCAAGCTAACTGTACTCTGATTTTCCAGATTTTGTCATAGTGTAAGCTTGGAAAAAGAGAAAAAGGGACAAGCTTTAGGTCAGGCAGAGCTGAGTATAAATCAGAATTAAATGGACTTTGCATTATGACTGTAACTGCAGATCAGTTTTCCCCAGAGCTACCCCATATACAGTTGATGAACAGCATGCACCTTTCCCCTAGCTCCATCTGTTGTGACATTGCTGTTTCCTCGATTGCTTTGGTGTGATTCTAAGCAGTGTAAGACCGGGCTTCTTCTAACCCCAAGGCAAACAAGAAGCTCCTGCCCAGGATGAAGTGGTCTTTGCAGAAGTGGGGGCCGTTTCGTCCTGCTTCAGCCCTTTTGTCTCTTAACCTTGAGCAAAACATTCCCCATACATTAGTGCAAAGCGATGTTGAATTTATGAAATGCAGCTGTCTGTACAGGTATGGACAGAGTTTGGCTTTCCCTTCACCCATTCCTAGTAACGGAGCAGCATTTCATCTGCATTTACAGCTTGGTAAATGCAATGTCATCTTTCAGTTGAAATTTGGCTGCACTGTGAATTGTTTTGCTCTCTTCCCTTTCCTGCGCAGCTGGAAGTGAATCCCTCTCCAGTCCTTTTTGGGATAGGATGAAGAGTGGAGAGAGAAGGGAAAAAAACTGGCAAGGAAAATGCTTGTTCCAGATTAAGTGAAGTAAGCTGAAGTTAAACAAGGCAGCGTCACCTCTTCAGGGATAAGCTGACGCTTGCATCAACACTGTATTTTGGGGGTAGCATCTGCAGGGAGAGCAGAAGCAGCAAGGTTCAGGAGCCTGGGGGAATGGGAGTGACTGCTGGCCGGTGGTTTGGGCACAGACCCGAAAAACAAGCGTGTGCTCTCAGTGCCCTGAGGTGGGGAGACAGAGGGGAAGCGCCCTGCCGTGCCATGCAAACTGTGGCTGACCCCAGCTGGCGTTCATCAGCAGTGTTGAAGCCTTGTCTGGGTGTAGCAGTGCAGCAGCTTTCCTCCCTCCCTGAGAGCAGGGGGAAAATCACCGCCCTGACGAAGCATGTGAAGTGAAGCTGTGATGCACCAGGCTCCCACCGAGCCCCAGCCTGATGCTGCAAACAGCCCAGAGCATGACTCAACCCCACGTCCTGCTCCCGTCACCACCAGGACAGCAATTGGGGCTGCAGGAGGGGCTCTGCAGGCAGCGGTCAGAGAGAGTCAGCTTCTCCCTTGCATACGTGACGCTTGCAGAGCAGGAAAGGTCAGACCGTGCAGACAATGAGGTTTTGGGGTTTTGCTTCTGGAAAATATACTGTGGGTTTTTTTGTCAGGCTTGAAGTTTTTTTTTCCGCAAGTCGTCTTACCAGCAGCCTGCCTGCTGCCTACTGCCACTATGCTGCTCATTGCAGACATCAGCTTGAACATGCGTTCTGCTACCAGCTTGGGAAACCTACAGCCTCCTGCAAAGGTTTTAAACTTACAAGCAGCTGCAAGAACTGAGCATGCAGCTGAGGCCCGACCAGAAAGCCAGAAGCACTGGCCTAATTAAGCTGAGGCTGTTTAGAGTGATGTTAAGTGACACCAGTTGTGAAGCTTTGTGAAGATTAACCACCCACCTCCTAATTGCTTTGGCATTCTTCAGTCTCCCTGCAAGGGAATTAGTCTCTGCAAGTGCTGGTGGAAAGAAGAGTGAGGAGCATGGCACAAAGAAGGAAAAAAAGGCTGAGTGGAGTTTCTTTTTGAACAACAAAATGTGGAAAACCTGTAGTTTCTGCAAGGCAGGGTACACCAATAAATAGAAAATTCCTAAGGTTCCTGGGAGCCTAATTAATACTGACTCAGACTTTCAGATACAAAACCATGCTATTTCCTCCTGTCTGTTAGCATACTGCATTCTTGTCAAGACAACAATGTTGTATATGTAAACAACCATAATGTTGATTTGATGTTAAATAGGAAAGTGTAATCCATCTGTTCACTTGTACAGCAGCTCTTTAGATTGGGTCAGTTTTCCTTGCAGTGAATACTTGCTCTGGGATCACTCCAAGTGTATTATGTTTCCTAAACTTGTCTGGGGGCATGGCAAGCCATGAAAGGAAATCAAAACACCAAGGAGAGAGCTGCACAGAGCTCCCAGCACCTGCAGCATTGCACCTATGGATGATTCCTTCACCCTGGGGTGCCTCTGAAGGACTTTGCTAAAAGTTCCTTCTCTTTGTAACAGTCCTGTTCATTTACACAGTCTGACTTTGTAGTATCCTTCATAATTTCATCCACATTCTCATGGCTATTTTTTCCTGAAAAATTTGCTTCCTTCTTTCTCACAACTCAAAAAAGCTGTCTCCCATTCACAAGCAGACCATCATACCCATACACCAGTATAGTAATGCAATGATAATCATGACTTAGAGCACATCTGGCCATCACCAGCAAGCCTGTGACAACTGTCTCCTGAATCCCACCCCAGTAGAAAAGGATAGGTACTCCTTTCCATGACCCACATGTGACTTTCCCTCCTCTCAGTTAGGGCTAGATGAAACTAATCTACACTCTACCATAGAATGCAGAAATGGCCATGTGTTTTATTTCATTATTATTATTATTGTTGTTGTTGTTTTTGTTGTTGTTGTTGTTGTTGTTATTATTATTATTTTCCCATGGTTCACTGTCTTAAAATCCTCACTGGACTCACAGGTGTGCCTCAGACTTTCAGTGTCACAGACTGTTTCAGTTCTGGTATTGTCACCCCAAATAGTGGTCTTACAGGTGAAGTTATTCAACATCACAAAAGCAGAAAATAAGTGGACTCACCCACGGGTGTGCAACGAAGTATTTTTTCTGGCAGTAACCGTGTTTCCAGTTTGCTGTGGCTGTCTGAGTGCCACCAGGTTCGTTTCCAGCAGAGGGCAGAAACAGACACGAGGTTCACCAAGCTTGAATTTGAAGTACATGAGTTTTGCCAGAGCTGCTCAACAGAGGTGGGCCCAGACCGAGATTTTGGATCCAGAGGAGATTTGAGAGCATTCAGTGCTGTGATTGAAACTAAATTGAGAATTCACCGCAGTTGTGATGCTCTAATAGAAAATTCGGCATCCAAACACTACCAGCCTTTGGGAATACTTGTGTCACTGTTTGCACTTTATCCACGTCATTCAAGCCTCGCTCAGATTTAGAGTTTCTCACTTCCAGGGATATGAAAAGTTGTTATTTTTTGAAGCATACTTCTCATTATGCTTAACATACATCTAATTTCTTACACTTAATGTCATTATATGGTCTGCAGAGCACACTGTTCAATGGCACCCAGAAGACTATGTTATTGGTGGTGTATAGTTCATAGCAAGGCTACAGAAATGAAGAAGGAATTATGTTTTGGAAAATGGTGCCTGTGCTAAGCAGGTGTTACAGCGAAACAAGCATTTTCATGCAAACACCCCATCCCAGAACGTGAAGTTAAAATAATATATGAGAATCTCTATTTTGGGAATGGGCTGTGTTTCGAAACCTTTATTTTTCTTCTTCTTCCCCTATTTCCCATCTGTCATTGCCACCCTTTCCTAGTGGTGACCCTGATAGCTTTGCGCCAGAAGGACAAAAAAGCCTCACAGAAGGTGCTAATTTTACCTCCTCAGGAGTAGGTGATGGCTTCAGAGAGGTCAAGGGTCCTTGCAAGGTTATTAATTTTCTCACCCTGTTCTCTGAAGAATATTTCTGCTATAATCTGGCTGAAAAATATGCACAAAGGAGGAGTGGTAACTGGTAAGTTCTACCTCAAGAAACACATTATTTATAAGCAGTTTATATTCCCAAAGATTATCATCATGCACTAAAGGTCGAGTCACTTTTCTCACTATTGTTGGTAACCAAGACTTTCTGTGGCCCTTGTTTTCACCTTCCTCATGAACTCAGACTTGCAGGCTTCTTTTCACAAGAGTGTAACCTTGTTTGGGGTTTCCAAAACACGGGAGGAAGGACTAACCCATCCATTTGCTTTGCTGCTTTAATTTGGTGAAAGTCTTACTGCATCCATTTAGCTGTCGTAATGGTGGGTAATCATAAAATCATTAGCTGAATACTTTCAGCAGCATGAAGCAAGAAAATGCCTTCAGAAGGGAAGGGAAGGGGGAAGGGAAGGGAAGGGAAGGGAAGGGAAGGGAAGGGAAGGGAAGGGAAGGGAAGGGAAGGGAAGGGAAGGGAAGGGAAGGGAAGGGAAGGGAAGGGAAGGGAAGGGAAGGGAAGGGAAGGGAAGGGAAGGGAAGGGAAGGGAAGGGAAGGGAAGGGAAGGGAAGGGAAGGGAAGGGAAGGGAAGGGAAGGGAAGGGAAGGGAAGGGAAGGGAAGGGAAGGGAAGGGAAGGGAAGGGAAGGGAAGGGAAGGGAAGGGAAGGGAAGGGAAGGGAAGGGAAGGGAAGGGAAGGGAAGGGAAGGGAAGGGAAGGGAAGGGAAGGGAAGGGAAGGGAAGGGAAGGGAAGGGAAGGGATCTTAGTGTCTAAAAATAAATAAATAAATAATAAATAAATAACTAAATAAATAAAATAAGGAAAAAAGCATTTTTCTTTTCCAGGATATACACTGGAATTCTTGAAAAAATAAGGAGGAGGCATTATATCCTTCAATAAAAATTCTTATTTCTTTGTAAGAATAATTGCTTTCTGTTACTTGCATGCACACTGCTACTTGCTGAGTATCCCTCCCACTGGGTCAAGCAGTCACAAGCGAGCAGGGAGGAAATATTCACCCACACTAATTAACCTTTTTTTTTTTTTTCCTACTGAGAGCAATGTTCAAGGTTGCAGCTGCAGGCGTGCCTGCCTTGAGAGGAGGGCCCACAGAAGCAAGGTTGATAGAGCAACCGATAACTAACGTGACCCGAGCCCCCAAGGGCTGAGAGGCACAAGGCTGCCTTGTGTGGTGCAAGGTCCCACGGGGCAGCGTGGCTCTGTGTGTGGGAAACCCATGCTGGCCTTGCAATAACCACAAGAAACTGCTGGGCCGTACCTCATTTTGCAGATGAAAGCCGTTTTTGTTCTCTGGTGCTAGTAAGCAAATGAGACGGCAGGTGATTTGTCAGATGGTGCTAGCATGTTTGGAAAGTCAAAAGAGCTTACAGAGGCTGAGAAAAGGCACAAAAATCAGGGGCTCTGACTAAAGTAGAAAACCGAATGACGTTAAGTGTCCCTGTCCATTGGACACCAAGCCTAGCTTCCTTCCTCTTCTGTTGCATGTCGTATTTGCTCAATAACCCATGCATAATCACTTCCCTGCTTCACACTGACTTGGTCTGTCCCAAAGTCACGCTTGTCTTCTGCTGCCTGCTTCCTTTGCGTCTCTGCCCCTGCTGATGCATTTCACGCGTCACCTGAGCGCTCTTTGGGATGGAGATGAGTTCTCTACTCAAGCAGGAGCCCACCAAAGCCCACCCTGATGCCCACAGGCTGTGTAAATGGCTCCAGGAGCGGGCCAACACAGGCCAGGGACAGGACGGTGGCTCATCCTTCCAGGGTTGCAGGAGCAAGGGAGTGCCCTCACTTTGGTTGTGACCACCCAGCTCCTGGGACATTTAGTGCTGCAGTGAGGATAACCGTGAGGGTGAGCTTCTTACAGTGCTGGAGTGGTCTGTAGTAAGGACAGGCTTGATGACAGCAACCTCAAGATGTCTGAAATACCACAGGGATCCTCTAATGGGATTCAGGAATGCCTTTATTCTCGTTTACTGGCTACAACTGGAAAGACACATGATTTTAATTTTAGCTCGTTCTCCGCCATTTGAGAGGGAGGTTTACAAGAGCATACACTGACAGGAGAACAGCTCTGCAGAGCAACAGTTCACTGAAGTACCCCACAGCACTTAAAACAAAACAAAACAAAACACTATATAGCACCCACCTAAGAACACCTGATGGAATAGACAAAAATGACCAGAGAACGGGTTCATGCTTATAAAGGTGTATTTTTTTAGGGCTGTGTATGTGGATTTGTGCCTCTCCAGCAGCCAGCTGAAAGTAGCCACTGTATGAGGCATCTGTGAGTCTTCATATTTACAGAGCTGCACAAGCTGCTTTTCCTCTGATCATTTTGCTGGATCCCAGAACAGATACTTTATTTATTTAATTACTTACTTACTAATTTTATATATTTATTACCTCTTTCTGTTTTAACAAGTCTTCTTGTAGGGTTTCTACAGGATTTGGGCCATGTGAAGGAGACAAAAGAAATAATATTTGCTTTTAATATGACCAAAAAAAAAATGTTTGGATGTGTTCAGGAAAGCATCTGTGCTGTTGCAAACCTGAAGGTTTCTGAGTACAGTAACAAGAAGAGAAGAAGAAATAAAACCTGGTAGGAATAAGAGGAGGAGCACAGTTTGGAACAAACTAGACTTACTGTATTAGCATGGGCTCGAGAAAGAAAGAGCCTAAGTCCTATCAGACACGTTCAGATTTTACTTTATTTTATTATTTTTTTTAACAAGCCATGTTTTGTCTATGTAGCCAAAAGCTACAAAAACAACAAGGATTGTTTTCAAATAATGTGTTGAAAGCACCAGTCAGGTCCTTCGCTGTAGGAGTTTCCAGCCTTTTAGTCAGATTGCTGTTGCATCTGGCTGTGTAAATATAGGATGGCTGGTTTGTTAAGGGCTAAAATCTCTTCTTTTCTAAATAAATTGTGGATGCCTCAAACCTGGCACTGGAGGAAGGCAGAGCTTCGGAGAGAAGAAATGACTCAGACCTAAAAGCTCACACTTGAGGTGGGTGATATGGGACATTGCCTCTGGCTGCTATCTTGTTGTTTGGAAAGTCTGTGTTTTTTTTTTAATAGTCTTTGTTTTGTTGTGAACAATATCTTGGAACTATGTCTGGGAGAACAGAACGTAGCGGGAGGAAACTTTGTTCTTGTATACTTTCAGTAGCCCAGTGCTTCATTAAAAAAAAAAATGCTAATAGGGATAAGGGATTTTTTTTATTGGTCCTCAATTATAAAGCATTCCATATTTATCCCCAAATCCAGCCTTAATAGCACACAGTCCTTTCTCACCTTGTGTGTGTACCTGGAAAGAAGAGGAAAAGAAGTGTCTAGAAACCCCCTTGATGCTTTCTCAACCCACCCCAGACCAGGCTTGGTCACTGCAGCAGAGCCTGGGCTGATACAGTACCTAGCGGAGGTGACATTTGGACTGCACATGAGCAAGGCATTTGTCTGCATCATGGAGTCCTGCTTCAGGGCCTCGCGTGTGACATGGGCAGGACTTTTGTCCCCGTAGCCCCGCTCATGCCTGTGCGGGAGGGCAGTGGCTGAGATGAGCAGCAGCATGGGCATAGGACAGGGATAAATACAATAGCAGCCACAAGGTGCTTAGATATGTACGGTACCCAGAGTCATATCCCTGCCTAAAAAGCAAGGAGAAAAACAATAAAATGCTTTTTATTTTTATTTACATTTATAATGTACATGTGACATCATTTCTGAGCTGGGAGTTGTGGCTCCTGAGGAGTCACTGGTTGTATTTTTGTTCTGTTTCAACGTGGAGGCCCTGAGAGCCCTGCTTTGTGCACACGTGTGCATTCAGGAGAACACTCCTGTATCAGGAATATGCCCAGGACTTGCCCAGCAGGGCCAGGAGGTCCCAGCCCGTTCCCAGTAACCTTCCCTGGCAAACAGCCTGCAAGCATAGCAGCGGTGCCAGGGGCTTTGCTTCCTGGCCTCACAGACTTACTTTCACTTCACGTTTAGGCAAATTTACATTCCCCAAGCACAACTGGAAAAGTCAACAGGGATGTCAGGGGTTGTGTTAGCTCACACTCTTTCAGAGCATTATTTGGCACAGCGCATTCCCAGGCCCAATAGTACTGAGCGTTGAACAGGAAAAGATAACTGGGGTTAACTGCATATAGACTTCTGTTTGCCATATTGGTAATGCCTCAGCCAAGATAATGCCCTATATCAACAGTTAAATTGCTGTGTTATCTGAAAACCAGCGACTGCCGAAAAACCCAAAGGCAAATTCACTCTAAGCTTTCACCACTCAGAAGTGTTGATTTTAGCCACAGCCGTTTGGTACCAGGTGAGGCCATCGAGTGAAGGTAAAACCAGCAGCAGCTCCAGAGATATCTCTGGACGGGCTCCTGCAGCAGGGAATGGGTGGCTGGCTTGCCAAAGGAGAGCCCTGCCTAAAAAGCAACAAAATTACATGGAGAAGTTGGCCTTTTGAGGCCTTTCCTTTGTGCTCGGTGGCAAAGATGCAGGGGACAGTACTGCCAGGGCCCCGTCTGCTGGCTGTCCCTGACACTCAGTCAAAGGAGTTCATTTTTCTGAGGCAGGGATGCCTAGATCTAGAACAGAAAGCAATTACTTGCACTGGCAGAAACTCCCGTAGTAACCATGGGAAAGCAGCTCAAGTCTCAGTGCAGCAGAGCAGCATCTCACAGGAGTGCAGGAGAATAAATCCGACCTGTGCTCAGGTGCCATGGCAGCAGAAATGCGAAGAGGAGAGAGTCACAGCATTGCCCGTGAGAGCAATGCCACCGAAGTATCACGGATCTTCATCGAAGGAAGAGTGCAGCTGGAAAGCATAGTTCAGGCATAGCAATGTGAGATGTTAACCTGAAAATTTAGAAAAGCTATTACGTGCGTTATCACCACGAGAGTACTGTTTATGGCTAAAGCAGTATGTTTACAGCTCAGTAAAGTAGAAGCTCTGCAGTGAGAATTAGACTGTAATTGCATAATGGACCTCAAGTGTATTGAGGATTGTAGCCATGAGATTTTTAAGGGAGAAAATGAGGAATATAGTTCTGGGTATATAAATAGAGCCCAGGAGGCTGAGGACAGAGGAACAAGAAGAGCTCCTCAGCTGGAACTGGCCACTGAACAAAATCTCACTGGTGTGGACAAGAACAAAACACAAAAATTAGGGTAAACATTGATCCATCCTTCCTAGAAAAGGAAAGAGTGACAAATCAAGTACAGCCACTTGTGTTAACAAGAGTTAGTAATGGTGATTAGACAGTGAAAAAACACCTCTCATCTTGAAAAATATTCCTCTGTTCTCAACTCACAGTATGCCGAGCTTCTCTCCAGCGGGTACACTGACACCCCTGTTTCCTTCCAGCAAAAGGGAAAGATGCACATGTAAAAAGTCTGGCAATCTATCTTGATATCTAAAAACTGTTAGGAATTTCAGTAATATTTTCTATATAAAAAATTATTTACAGAATTGGCTATTTTTTCATTAAATACCAGTATTAAGTAACTGTATTCTTTCTGTTGTATTCACAAGTGATCTTTCTCACTAAAGATATCTCAAAATCATTTCTTTGTGCAAGATTATTTGGGGGGACAAGATACTTTAGTTTTCTCAGTGCAATAATGAGGATGTCATTATTTAGGGTACTGCTGGATGCTCTCCATGTCTGGAATTAAGATTATTTTATGGCTTGGAAAGGTAAAAGCTATGAAGCAACAGTAAGTGTGCCAATGCAAGGCAGATCAAAATTAAGTTTATGAGAGCAGCCACTAAGTTTTGCAATGAAAAATTACAAATTTCATTCCTTACTATATCTCTGACTCTAGAAAAGTATTAATTCAGGAAAGCAGAAGCTATGGAGCAGCAATAAGCATGCCAATCAGAAGATCCCATAGAATGAGCTTAGCAGAATAACTCTGAGGTCTTTATAATAAAATTAAGAGCTATAGTAGAAATTCCATTTGTAAGGTTCAACATTAAGTTTAACGTTATAGCAGGAGAGAATATTCCAAATAAATGTAGCATGCAGTTGCTCAATTTCAGGAAAGGAACCACATAAAAACTAGCAAACTGTAAAGACAACACATACATCAAAGATTGAGGAAAAAAAAAAGAAAGAAAGAAAGAAAAAAAAAAGACTATGAGGCAGCCAGGAAGCTTATAAAAAAACACCATTGTAGAAGACAAAGTTGAGTACCACAACTAAAAAAGAAAACAGAGCAAGCCTAGCCCTTCTTACTTCACAATGATGGAAATTAAGGAGTTATCAAAACATTAAAAAAAATCAACATTCATTTTTTATTTTTATTTTTAAGGGAACGTTCCTTAAATTAGAAGAAAAACAAAGTTTAAAAAAATGGATTGAGGTAAATTCCTGGATGACAGGTCTGTAAGGCATAAGGAAGTACATCCTAACATCCCCAACACAAAGAGATGCTAGGGGAATAGAGCAAGGGCCATGAGCTGAAGAGCTCAGCCTGGCACACATGCTTTTCCCAAACACTATCTCGTTATGCTGATTTTAAGGACCAAAAAGTGAGCTGTATGTACCAGTGAGCTGGCCTGGGCAGGTAGAGTATTCTTTTAATTCTTATTTTACCCTAGTTCAGGTTTAGGTTTTAGGTGAATTAAAATGTACTGAATCTAACTGAGGAAAATAAATAAATAAATAATAAAACACCAGGAAATAAATAGAGATTTTTATTATTTTTTTTCAGTGGTAGGAGTGCATTTCCAGGAACAATGCTGATAACTAGTAAGGTGGGGGTGAGAAAAGTTGTTCCTTAAAACAGAAGGTAAAGACATACAGTAACAAGGACATTTTGAGACATATCCCCCAAAACTCAGAACGGTAGATATCTTTAATAGAGTTACCGAGAAACTTACTGAAGTTTTCTGTCCTTGAGTGTGGACAAGGGTTAAGACTAGTCTCATGGTGAAGAAAGGGAGTGTATTTACTATGGCGTTCTGAGCTGCCCTGAGCAAACTTAAATGAAGAGCTGTTTGCTTCCTTGGTGATAAAATTGGGAATGTCGTTTTATGGGTATCACTGAAGCAAATCTGAGCCTAAACTAGGCATTGGGGGTTGAGTTCAGGCTTAAAAATGTTTGTCAGGTGAAAGTGGGCTCCAGGTTTATTTAGGACAGCCACAGGGCTTTCCAGTGACAATATTAGGAAAGCATTCCCCTATGAGCCCTCTAAATTTAGTCTTGACCCAAAGGTAGGGTCAGAGTGAGAGTGTAATAAAACAGAAGTCTAAACACTAAGGGTAAGTTATGGATGGTGTTTGCAAGGGTAGACCACCATAAATGTAGATCTCTGGCCTAAAGGTCCCTTGAGTAGGACACTTATAAACGTCAGTCTTCAGGGTATCACTTCATCTTGTGAAATGGGCACGTCGGGATTAATTTTTTGTTTCAGTACAGTGGGATCTACAGAGCTACGGCAGTGGTGAGAAGCAAAGAATTCAAGACAGTCAGTTCTAGCTTCTAAGTGACAGACATGCAAGTTCCACTGGGTATCACTGAGATAAGTCTAAATCTAGAATTAGTCCAAGTACATTAAAGCAAGAGCAGAAGAGCAATAGTAGGGATGTCATTGGGAAGGCAGATCCTTGGTTTAAGGGTTTAGGATGAGAGACAGAAGTTGTCTATACTGGAGAATTTACTCTGCCCAACTAATATAGGAGGCTAGGCCCCAGCCTACTGCTGTTTCTCAGTATCACGGGTTTGAATTTGGCTTATAAAAAATTAAAGAATATATTCTGAGAAAGCCTCAAGGTCAAGTTGTGGAAGCTTCCAGTATGGTGCATTTGTGTCTGAAACGGAACTGTGAGCAATCAAGGAAAATGAAAACTCATAAAGCAGCAACAAGTTGTCTTACCTCAAAATTCCCTTTTTATAAACACATATTGGACACAAGGATTGCTGTGAAGCTCCCATTGGACACACTATGTACTCACTATAAAGAACAGTTGTTGGGTTTTTTTTTGTGGAATATCAGCCTCTCTAGGACTCCTAACAGTACTTCTAAACTACAAAGGGACTGCAGTACCTACCTCCAGAAGGACAAAATTTGTCCCATAGTGAAGTACGTTTTTGATAGTGGGAAAATGCTACACTGCTTCACAGTAGAAAAATAATAATAAAAATAAAAAGACAAAATTACCCCAAAACCTGGCTCTAGTATTTGCTTTAAGATTCTTAAATCTGTCTTCCACTCCAAAGCAAATGTGATTAAGATGGTTAGGATGCGTCTGCACTGAATTTGCAAAGCAAAGTGCTTTCAGTGGCCTTTGCCAATGTGTGACTGCAAACACTTTACCTTTCCATTTAGCTAAGACGTTTAGGTTCTGTTACACCTCTCTCCAAGCAAAGCTTGATATTTTTATGTGTGAAATGAAAGGAAAACCAAGATGTCTCTAACATTCTGCATAACTGTAGGTATTCCAGATGATGGGAATACAAAGAGATCCATCAACTACATTTACTGTTTTTATGAGTGGGTATTACTGGCATCCTTATTTCTAAGTACCAGGGGAGGTTGGACAGGCCATAAATTCCAGAATGTCTTATTTCATACAGTCTTCTAGTTTGACCCCAATGTTTTGGTGTAGGTTTTGCATTTTCCATTTTGTTTTGTTTTCCATCCTCTTTATTTTAGTGTGACTGCAACAACTTATTCAGACCCTCTTGAAAGGTATCAGACACACAAAGATGGTAACTTTCTAAATGATTTATATACCTTTCACAACTCTGCAAACAATTATGTACTTCACTCCTGTGTTACAGCAGGCTAAAACCCTCTTGTTTCGCTTCACTGGGTCACTCCACCATAAATAAATAAAAAAATAAATAAAGATTTTTTTTTGCACATTTTCAACATCAACATCAAGAAACTATCCCATTCTGTTTAACTAATGACTTTGTTTGGCATAATTTGATTTTTGTTCTTGTTGTTGAAAATTCTGCTCTTGACTACATGGGAAACATGCGTTGGACCATCCAATGTATAAAGAGTTCCTTTCATTTCTTCTTGGTATCGAAGCAAAGCTTCAGTCCAGAGATTAGGAAGGGAAGGTCATATTTCCAATTTGAGCAAAAGATGCCCTGATGGTCTGCCCCTAGAATCCAGTCAAGTCCAGACTAGTCCAAACAGGGGTTGGTTTTGTAGGAGATATTGCTAATGAATACTTCTATGCAATATAAACACTGCAAGAAAACAGTAAACTAAACAGGTTTTAATTTTCTAAAAAATAAAATAAATAAAATAAAATAAAATAAAATAAAATAAAATAAAACAAAACAAAACAAAACAAAACAAAACAAAACTTATTATTCCTTATTAAACAAAAGAAGTAAAGCCCCTGTAGCAATCATATTGATTCTTGTAGTCCCTCCTATAAGTAGCCCAGCAGAAAGTCATACGGAAGGTGCCTTGGACTTTTCCTGGACCGTTTATATTAAGTTCTGCTGAAACACTTGTGTGACTTAGCAGGCAATGGTTTAATCCATATGCCCTGGGAGTTCTCTCCAATCCATTTGTCTTGGGCAGAGTTTAATTGCAGAATTAATTTCTTCCTCTCAGTACAAAACAGAATTAGGAGCTAGCTCATGTGACTTTAATCACGTGCTAAATGGAAACTATCTACTAAATGTTTCCATTTAGCCTAACTTGAATCATTTCTCAGAGGTCAGTGCTGTGAGGATTCAGATACAAGAAATACACATAAATGAGGACAGAGAGTTAAGATGAGAAACCAGACTAGCATGGAAACACTCCTGTATTCTAATAAGAACAAATGGATTTGCAGAAATTTAAATTGCTTTCCTGGAAGAGACAACACAAAACTTCAACCTCTCTGTATTGTTATACTTCAACTGCTTTACTCTGTCCTTTTCTTCTTTGTTTCTTAAATCTTCTTTTTCTTATTTATTTTGTTGTTATTTCTTTAAGGTACTTCCCCAGGCTGACCTAGTCCTTCTCACAGTATCTCTCCATTCATGGGGAATGGATGAAATGTAGTAGGACTTCAAAGGCCAGATCATTTTTGATCTAAAATTCATCTATGGAAAGATTTTTAGTATGGATGAAAGTAAATGCATCATGCAAAATCATCTGATGTGACTTGAACTCTGGGTTTTTAGTGCTTTTATGGCTAAACTGTGAGCAAAGAAAGATTCTAGAAAATATCAGTCAGGAAGTTGCTCTGTTGTGGTTTGCAAGGGGGTATATTAGTGGGGTTGTTATTTTCATGCTAGCAGTTCTCCCAGCCCTCTCTCTGTGAAGTATTCTTTAGACAGAAGCTGCAATTAAATGCCCCTAACGTACCTCAGACTCTGCAAAACTCTGAAATGAGTTTTGGAGGAAGAGGACCCTGGGAAGTAAGGTAGGATGTGGAGAACAACAAACTGAATACACTCAAAGGAGGGACCTCTCATGCTGGAAATCTGTAATTCTCCCAAAGCTTTCTGAGTCTTTTGTGTAATTGCAAGATGGAGACATGGAAACAGGCAAGCGAGTTGTTTCCATTCAATAGGGACGATAGGAATAGGAAAAATAGGAAAAACAGTTTCAACAGGAAACTTTATGCTTCCAGCCAAATTATTCTGACATAAAATTCCAACAAGGAACCTCTTGTGCATATGTCCACTAACTATACAGGCTGCAAGGATCCATTAAGCATCAGGATGCTTTCGTGCTTTTTCAAACCAAACTCAAACATGTTGAGGCTGCCTATTATTTCAGGCTGCACATAAATCTGTGCCGAAGTCAGAGGGAAAACTGCTGCATTCACCTGTTGTCCAATCATTCCATGTCCTCTCTGAACTATGCAGCAGTGGGGTGTTAAATGGCATGAAAAGCACTTGTGGAACCACAATTTGTTACACTCATTACCTCTGACCTGCTTGTAATTCACTGCTGAAGGCATACGGCTCACTCTATTCATGACCCTCCCATGTGGCATAAGCCTTCTCCTCTCTGTGTTTACTTACATGTATCTTGGATTTTCCCTGTGCTTAAAAAATGTGGTTTGCCAAGTGCAAAATGCCAGGACATCACAATTCCTACATGATGTCCTGTCCCCTACTGAGGAATTGGAGTTTGAAGATTATCCCACTCTTTCTTTGCCTGGGATGTGGCTTTACTCTAAATACGAAAAATATGCCACTTCCATTCTTTACTGTTCTGTTCCTGGTCTGAACTTAGAGTCATGTCTGGGCGCGTCAGTGACAAAACTATTATTTTTTGTTGGCTTTCATTCTAGCCAACACTCAAGAGCCACCCAGGGTAACTGAGAAGGAGCCATCTTCAATTATTTTCTCTGCTTTGCTGCACAATAGAAATAGTGTACGTTAGCCAACATTTTGTTAGTTTGCTCATGAAATCCATCAGATTCATACCAAAGCAACTGCATCACCGAGACAAACAATATCCAGAGAAGCAGACTTCTAACTTTTTTGTGCATTAAAAAATTTGGGCTTGTTTTCCTCTTCTCACTTCTGAGAATACTGAGTCAGTTTTGGCTAACACACTTGCTCTTTAAAATATTATCCCTCTTAGCTGATGAAAGAAAGAAAAAAGGATGGCTTCTTTGCTGGAGGAAAATGACACGTTTCATGAAGAAAGATGTGGAGCACTCTGCTGGGTACAATGGTTCTTCATGCTAATAGCTGGCAGCCTCTTTCTAACCTTCCCATCTTCTGACCGAGTACAGAAAATATTGCTAAGGCGCTTAGGCAGTTTTCACATTTTCCTGGTGTCTTGGAGTACTGTTTCAATTCAGTTATGGCACAAAGTTTCCTTGTTGAACTGTGTTATGCAGAAGCAGCTGAGGTCATGTGAGTACACAAAAAAAAATAAAAAATAGTTCTGCATGCAATAGGCATCTCAGCTCAGCCCACAACAGCTGTTCCCTTTAAGGTGAAAATCAAGGAAGAAAGGAAGGAAAAGGTTGCTTCTTCAAGCACAGGGTGAGACAGAGAGATTAAATAATTACGTGCACACATTACTTTCGGTGCAGAGTCATGAGTGGCAGCGTGTGGACTCCCGTGGTGCTGTCTGCATGAAGGACAAGCAGACAGGATCCTTACATGACTTCAGTTTGCAAACTGGAAGTAGTTCTTCCTTGAAGAAACAGGATATTGGAAGATACAAGGAGAGGCTGAGAGATTCAGAATGTATTTTTTTCTAAGCCAGAATTTGTTTCCGCTGCTGACTGATTAAATACAATGGTTAAATCTGGCAACCCAACTGCATGGGGTTCTAAGGGTTGTAAGGATTCAATTAAATTTGGGATAATCAGTTATACAACTACAGTGCATGAGTGATGATTAGCCCCTGGCAAAAAGCAATGGTGCAAAACAGGAGAATTTCCCCTTCTTTCTTGCTGTGCTGCATAAGTTTCCACAAAGTGACAAAACTCAAGGCCAAGGAAATGTTCATTAAAAGAGTCATTTGCTTTTCCTTATGATTCTACGCTTGTCCAACTAAAGCCTGTCTGTGGCCTATGGCTGTTGGCAATACAAGCAATTGCAATGGCAGCTTTGTGGGTTGCTTCAGTGTGAGCAGAGCCCGCGTGCCTAGGCACAGCCCCAGTGTCTCTGCAGGGTCTGCTGTCTGTATCACAACAAGCTGACGGAGGAAAAATACCCATCACAGCAGGAAAACAAAAAACAAAAAAAAAGGATAAAAAAAGGAAAAAAGGAAAAGGAAAAGGAAAAGGAAAAGGAAAAGGAAAAGGAAAAGGAAAAGGAAAAAGGAAAAGGAAAAGGAAAAGGAAAAGGAAAAGGAAAAGGAAAAGGAAAAGGAAAAGGGAAAAGGAAAAGGAAAAGGAAAAGGAAAAGGAAAAGGAAGAGAAAAATAAAAATAGAAAGAAAAAGAAAAAGAAAAAGAAAAAGAAAAAGAAAAAGAAAAAGAAAAAGAAAAAGAAAAAGAAAAAGAAAAAGAAAAAGAAAAAGAAAAAGAAAAAGAAAAAGAAAAAGAAAAAGAAAAAGAAAAAGAAAAAGAAAAAGAAAAAGAAAAAGAAAAAGAAAAAGAAAAAGAAAAAGAAAAAGAAAAAGAAAAAAGAAAAAGGAAAAGGAAAAGGAAAAGGAAAGAGAAAAATAAAAATAAAAATAAAAATAAAAAGAGAAAGAGAAAGAGAAAGAGAAAGAGAAAGAGAAAGAGAAAGAGAAAAGAGAAAGAGAAAGAGGAAAGAGAAAGAGAAAGAGAAGAGAGAGAAAAAGGAAAAGGAAAGGAAAAGGAAAAGGAAAAGGAAAAGGAAAAAGGAAAAGGAAAAGGAAAAGGAAAAGGAAAAGGAAAAGGAAAAGGAAAAGGAAAAGGAAAAAGGAAAAGGAAAAGGAAAAGGGAAAAGGAAAAGGAAAAGGAAAAAGGAAAAGGAAAAGGAAAAGGAAAAGGAAAAGGAAAAGGAAAAGGAAAAGGAAAAGGAAAAGGAAAAGGAAAAGGAAAAAGGGAAAAAGGAAAAGGAAAAGGAAAAGGAAAAGGAAAAGGAAAAGGAAAAGGAAAAGGAAAAGGAGGAAAGGAAAAGGAAAAGGAAAAGGAAAGGAAAAGGAAAAGGAAAAGGAAAAGAAAGAGAAAGAGAAAGAGAAAGAGAAAGAGAAAGAGAAAGAAAAAAAGAAAAAGAGAAAAAGAAAAAGAAAAAAGAAAAAGAAAAAGAAAAAAGAAAAAAAGAAAAAGAAAAAGAAAAAGAAAAAGAAAAAGAAAAAGAAAAAGAAAAAGAAAAAGAAAAAGAAAAAGAAAAAGAAAAAGAAAAGAAAAAGAAAAAGAAAAAGAAAAAGAAAAAGAAAAAGAAAAAGAAAAAGAAAAAGAAAAAGAAAAAGAAAAAGAAAAACCACCTACATCCACTTGTTCACCCACATGTTTTCCTGCCTCACCCTTTAAAGACTCTGTTGGGAGCATCTGAAAATGTTTCCTGCCCATGTTGTAGGAGGTAGTGGAGTCTCAGTGCTTTGAATCAAACCCTGTTCACTCCATGAGGATGTCCACCTGCTCCAGGCTTAGCTTTCCAGTGCTAAGCAGCATGAGAAGAAGGGTTCAGGTAACCTTTTCCCTACTCCATGTACCTTGGTACAGCTGCCAGTATGCTAGTAAACATTTAGCTACTCAGGTGCGCTGAAGTGATTGTCAAATGAACAGGAGAAGCTGAACCTCAAGTCTGCTGTGGGAAATTACCCAAGAATCACTCAGAAATATCACCGTGCACGCAAAAGCTGTGCATCCATCCTGATACTGCTGAGTAACCTAAATGGCTGAGCGTGGTAGCGAAGGGTGAATGCCTTGCTGAAGAGACACCATGAAGGCATGGAAGCTCATCTGTCAGATGAAGACAGAGAGGTGTGTTAGGATGTCCTCCAGAAGAAGCAGCAGACTCTCACTGCTTGTGACTGAGCAAAGCATGCAGAACAGTCAGCTAACAATAGCTGCAATGTAAGTCTCATTTGGATCTGGTATTGTTTTACAACCAGAAAATGGGACTGCCATGGGAATAAGGAGCGGTTGCAGCAAAGGTAACAACATGGAGTGTGCTGCTGCTGCTGCCATGAGATGAATACACCCAGCCTGTTCTCAAATGCCCAGAGGAGAGAAGGGAAAAAAAAAAAAAGGACAAAAAGGAGTAACTTGCATGTGTTGTTCTGGTGTTAGCCTCCCACAGCTTTTCCCAGAGGCCTTTGAAAATGTGCAGGAGTTTATTTCTGCATATGTGCACTGCAGTCAACTTGAGGTTGCACAGCGAATTACACCATTCAGAGAAGTCCTCGACCTGTTGAGCACATAAAAGAGGTGTGATCATGGGTCACATCTATGGCATAACAACTGTCTCCCATCACCTGGCCAGAAGGTCTTGAAATTTCTCCTCTAAAGCATAGTTATTTTTATCTCTTCCAAAGAACAATCTGTATAAGCCCATGTGCGGCTATGCAAAGACCTAGCATTTATTTCTTTTCCTGAGAGCTCCTGAGAGCCTGGACACTGTGACTTGTGGCACATTTGTGCTTTCAGGAGGGAAAAAGTAGCATCTCCTCACAAGCAGAGGTAGTGCTCAGTGTGGGAACTTCTCTCTTTAGTTTTGCCCTCTCCTTCACTGCTGATTCTGTCTGCTCTGAGGTTGCAGTCAGGTATCTGTCCTCCCTGGGAAACAATCTTCTTAAATGTTTCTCCTATGCACCTTCCTTTCCTTGCTCTTCTGGCTTTCCATTAGATGCTTTTAGGGGAGACTGAAAGATGCTTTTAGGGGAGACTGAATATCGGCGTGTTCTGCATTCATGCCCCAGATATTTCCAGAATTTCTTTCTGGCTGGTGAAATGATTTTTCCTGCTTGGCAATGAAGTCTTCTACTCTCAAAAAATTCCAGAAGCACAGATATTTTTTTCATTATTATTTATCATTATTATTTTATTTTTAGTTTTCCAGTCTGAAACTTTGTTAAGATTCCAGCTCCCACAGATCTCTGCTGGGCAGAATGAATTTCATTTCAAAATTCTCTGTTTGGTTCTGTGAACATGCATCTTTGATTTTCGTACTGTGTTAAGCTGCATGAATGCTGCAGTTATCTTTCTGTTCTTGATTGCTAAACTTTCTTGTGGTTTCTGTTAGCTGTTATTGAACTTCTCATGTAAAGATATATTAAAAATAAATAAATAAATAAATTATGATGATGTTACCCAGGTTTTAAGGATAATTTCTTTGGCTTAATTGAATTTGAGCTTTGCTTGATCTGCTTGTCCTTATCCAGGTGTTCTGCTTTTATCTATCACTCCTTAGAAGCATTGTTCAGTGGCATACCAGCAATGAAGGTCATCTCAGCAGCTATTGACTATCCATACATGCTAGGATGTGTACTGTTCGTGCACATGTTCATGATCCATCCATGGCAAGACCTAGTATAACTGGAAGCAAAGTACAGCCACATTTTTAAGAGTATTCATGCCAGATCACTGTTTACTTTTTCTCTTACACTAGCAAAGAGAAAAGTGAAGTGCTATATCATATATCATATATCAATTATATATCATATAGCTCTTCACTTTTCTCTTTCCTAGTGTTAATAATAGAGGCAACTGGGACCAAAAGATGCTTCACAGCAAAGATTTCTCGAAGCTATTCTGGGAGTTTTGAAGAATGGAGACTTGTGTTGCATATGCTATGATGGTCTACAGAGGGCTGTTCTCAAAACTTTCCATCTACTGCTCCTTTCACCCCGTGGGGTGCAGCACTTGCAGAAAACTTTTCAGACTACAGACAGCTCGTAACTCTTTTCCAGACATCACTGTTTCTGTGATTACGTGTTGGGGGCATTTTGACAACAATTTTGTGTTTCCAGTGCATTGGAGGCATCTCTTTTCTTTTTCAGGAAGTGCTGATGAGCTCCACCACAGCTTCTTTTAAGTGGTACATGTCACATATCATTAACATTACTGCTGGGACTTTCTTGACTGCTGTTTTATTGTTTTTCATCTTCTCAATTGCAGCTTGTGTTTCTGACATCTCTATTGGACTGATATTAATGAAAATTTGGCTAAGTTCCCATATTTCACTGAAGGTTGTATTAAGGTGGAACTAAACTTTTTTTTTGGAAGTTCTGTGGTTTTTACTTTGCTTATCTTTTTCTCTTTTTTTTTTTCTATCCAAATCTGAGGGTGTTTCCTGCTTTGCATTTGATTAGCTTATTTCTTCTTTTGCAGGTTGTCACTTGGCACAAGGCTCTGTGTTTCCCCACTTTACTACAGCTTCTGCCCAAATCATTAGGTATTCGGTATTTTTCACATACCTTTTCTGCATTGTTTTTCCCTCCTCTGACTGCTTGCACTTTTCCCTTATTTATTTTTTTTTCCCCACAGTTTTTCAATGAGCTTTGCTCAGAAAGTTTCCACGCCTCTCAGCTCCTCCTGTTCATGCTCACTGGGTGAGCATTCAGTTGTCCCACATGCAGCTTGAATTGCACTGTCTCTGGACAACATCATTTTTTCTTCCAGTGTGCTTTTTCTCCCTCCTGTCAAACCCATACTTCAGTAAAGGGGGAGTTTCTCACAGCACTATCTTTCTTTGCCAGCACATGCTCTGCCTTTGGTGACTGCACCTACTCTGTATTTTCCATTGTGTCTCTCCCCCTCTGAAGGTGGAGATCCTGTTTCAGAAGAAAAGTTGGAGTCACACAGGTGCGCCTGTACTTTCAGTCTACAGGACATGGTTAGATCTAGCACCTGCTCTGTGATAAACAGGGTATATTAGTGTATATTGGGTATACAGGGTATATTTTATTGTATAAAATATAATTGTATATATATAAAATATAACTGTATTTTATTGTATAAAATATAGGGTATATTTTACTGTAGGAACAAGGTGCAGTGTAGGACATAGCTGAATCTCACCAGAAGAACCTTGGTCGAGCACTTTCTACTGCTGTGCTCTGTGGAGAAGTTTCTGTAGGTCAATTTCAGACAGACCTGGGCAGGTGCAATCCTCTCGCTGTCACAACTGGCTGGTGTGTTACCCCTAATCCCTTCCAGCTGTATTTTCAAAGACCAAAGAGGGCAGAAGGATCTGACCCTGGATTTTTTTTCTGCTTTTTATCTTTGCAGAAGGCTAGCTGCAGTGTTAGTTAAGCTCTCTTCTGTGCAAAACTGCATAAAATAAAATCACAGATTTCTGAGAACTGACTGTTCCACTTATTGTGACTGTAGGAACAACACTGCAACATGATCTCCTTTGTCACAGAAATTATAATGCCTTCTGGCCAAAAGACAGGAGTTCTGTTTCTGCTTAATAGCTCTTTCTGCCAACTCTGTTTGTGCTGAGTAGCGTCTTGCTCGGCAGATTCTGCTCTTGAAGCCAAAAGAGGAACCTCAGAATGAGGAAGGGCAGAAGGATTAGCCCCACTATTACATATTTATTCCTAAAATTTTTACTCAAAGTGCTGGACAATGTTTGCAAACATTAAAAGAAAAAAAAAAAAAAAAAAAAGAGGAGAGAGAGAAAAAAATTGAAAGAAAAAAAAAAAAAGAAACCAGAAACCAGAGCATTAGGAATCTGTTCCATTAGGAACTCAGCAGGAAGGTGAAAAGTTTAAACAACTGAAAAACAGAGTAATAGACAACAGTTGGAGATTGTGGTGCAGATGCATATGTACAAAAATACTAATGGAGTATGTTGTCAAAGATGCAATACCTCTAGTTCAGCCCTATGTAAACAGGCACAGCTCCAGGGGAATAAACCAAGCTTCACCCACTTAAACTCTGAATACATCTCCGTGTGTGTCTGTACACGCATATGGAATTTGGGCTTGAGAAAGAAGGGATTTTACTTGCGCATGTTTTGATTTATGTCAAGCATATAAAACCTTCAGGTTTATTTTTTAAGGTGTATTTTTATTTCCTTTAATCAGAGCTGAGCAAATCTTGCAGAAGTCTAGTTTCTTAGTTCTGGCACTTAGAGAGCTCCAGAGTCCTGTTTTCAATTCTTAGCTCTGATAAATTACATGCGCAACTTGAGCAAATCACTAAATCCTTCATTTCTTAATGGGAAATAAAATTCTTCCTTCCCTCCTGCTCTCTGCATATCTTGCTTATTTAAATTGTAAGCTATAGAGACTATAAAATACTGTTCCAGCATATGCATATCTGGCACGCTACAGTCCTAATCCCCATGGGTAGAAGCTGGGAGGCAGAAGAGAGAATAGGTGCTACTGCAGTACAAATAATTTCCAGATTCACCAGTAAAGGACTAGGATTCCGTGAAGGGTAAGAAGGCAACTGGGCGGAGATTGCCTTTTGATAGATAAAAGCGTATGAGTAGCCATGAGCCACTAGAGCTTTCATCCAACCTACTGCTCACCTTCAGCAAAAGGCAAATACTACATGGTTCAAGATTAAACAAAAGAGCAGAGATGTATAATTACTTCCTGTTAGGTTGGTTTTTTTGTTTGTTTGTTTCTTTCTTTCTTTCTTTCTTTCTTTCTTTCTTTCTTTCTTTCTTTCTTTCTTTCTTTCTATTATTTTCTAACCAAAATTTTCTAACCAAAAGCAGCCTTTACCACTGCTATGGTTTGAGTTTATTTATGCATTTATTTGTTGTAAAGGAGTAATGGATTTTTTCATCTGTGCTGATGATGCTGCCTTCTGGCATCCCCGATACTGGTCGCTTTTATCCTGTGCTCACCTCTCAAAGCCACAAGAAGGTGGTCGTGCATGGAAACCACCCCAAAAAAACTTACTGCAGGCAATACTCAGGATGACAGAGATGTTTAGCTTACATGTTCTTTTCCAGAGTCTCTGTTTCTGTATGCCTAAATTGGCTGGCATTTTTAAGTATATACTTGGAAGAGGAGACAGAGGAGGTCAAGATATACATACTTGGAAAGGAAGACACCCGAATAAGGAGGAGGAATGTGTGTCCTTGGGAATATACATTTCTGCTTCAAGCAGTCACCTCAGCCTTGGACTGCCAGGCTGCCCTCATTCACTGAGCTGCTCAGATACATTAGTCATGTGTTGGTCAACTCTTAACGTGATATCTAAAATCAGTCATGACTATGGGACAAAACATGTCTTTTCCTGCTGGCAGGAGAGAGGGAGGGAAGGGGGGGGATTTACTTTCCAAGCAGATGGCAGCACTGATGACTCTTTAGTCTTTACAAAAATGAAAGAGAAATATGCTGTCTTCTAAGACTTTCATCTTAGGGGAGGTTTTCAGGTATGGGGAAAAAAATCAATTGAAAAGACAAGTCATCTGTGCTGTCCCCTTATTCCTGTAGTGTAGAGATGATTGAAATGAGGAGATAACCACAGTCCTTGGACCAAATGGAATTTTTGCCTGTTTTCCAGATAACATTGTTTGCAAGAGGAAACAATGAAACCCACATAGACAAAAAGGTCTTTTTTGTTTTTATTTTATTATGCTAGATAATCACTTAGGCAAAATTCTGTTTTCTTCCTGTCTTTCCATAAATTGCTACTTCATAATGTCAGAGCAGCAGCATAGAGCTTTCCCAGATTCCCATTGCCAGCCCAGTGCTTCCCATAATCCCATCAAATCCAACTCCTCAGCACAGGTCTCCCAAAATTAAAGGGGGTTCAATCACTATGCTTGTATCTTCGGCACCCCCAGCCCCCAAAGGAGCGATCTGCAGCGCGCTGGCTGCATGGAGCAGCAGTGGGGGGACGGTCAAACCAGCCTGCTCGCAGACTTGCCACGGGCTCGGAGGGGGACTTGATGGTTTCCAGCTGTGCTTATTCGACGGTTTCCTGGCTTTCCGCAGCCGTCACGTCTGCCATCGCATGGCAGAGGCTGCAAGGAGGCTCCTGGCTGCTGTGGGGCCACTTTGACAGCACAGCACAGGCACCATTGGAGGGAGGTAGGCCTCCGTGTACCACCGAGGCCTGCACTTCATCCCCTCACCTTCTGCATGGCTGGAGGTGGGACATCGTGACATAACCGTTGCCAGTGAGGAAAGAGGCAAGCCTGGTGGCTGTGATGCCATCGTGGAGCACTAATTTGTGTCTGTAGAGTTATGGCAGGGACCTCAGAGTTGTTTCAGAAAGTCAGTGAAATCAGGAGAATGTCTGCAGCAAGGCATGCGGCCAGCAGCAAAGATACTCTCGACTCTAATAGACTTCTTGTGTCATTTGAAGCTCAAACCCAGGATTCACTTACTCCCAAGACAAAATGTGTGGGGTGGCAGTGTTTCAACAGCATTGCTATTTTTTTATGGTAACACCCATAGGTTCCACTCAAAACTGATGCTGCTCTTTGTGTCAACACACAGTCTCTGCACCAAGGAGTTTACAATCCCTGCTGTTGCTGTCGCTAAGTTTTGTGCTGCTTTTAAATGGAGCATTTGAAAGGAGATGTCCTCCTCCTCCACTTTTCTTCCCCCGCCTTTTCTCCACCATGCCTAACTGACAGGAGTTTCTGAGGATGATGAACTTTTTAAAGATATACTCTTTAAATGATGATCTTTAAATGATATATCACAAAATCCATGCATGGGAAGAAGAGGAGCAAATTTATTGTTCTTGGTGGTCCCTGGGAATCAGACTGGAAACCAACAAACTAGAATGGGAAGGGAGAAGGGGAGAAATATTCTCGTCTTGCCACGGATATTGAAATGAGCTCTTCCTGCTCTGTAAAGGGAATCCCCTTACTCTGAAAGAAAACCTGCTCTTTCTTGTACCCAGAATCTCCTGTAATTCCAGTAATGTAAGGCCAATAAATCTTTGGTGTAACAAAGCCAATTCTCCTGACTCACTAGGAAGCAGAACAGGGAAGTCCTGCTGCCTCTTATTCTTAAATTTCTTCCAGGGGAGCACGGGTATTTGTTCTGCAGAATGAGCAGTGTAAGGAGCACTGCAATTCGAGGAGCAGCGCTGCTCTCAGCCCCTGCTTGACTGACTGACCAAAAGAGCATCTGGAAGCCACTCGTCCTGAGCCACAATGAGTGCATTGCTCCAGCCTTCCTGGGAATGTGCTGAAATAGGGGGGTATGTTGCTAGTTTGAAGATGAGGGATTTTGCTGTATCGCACTCCTTTCAAGTGCTAATGGGAGTCACATGCTGAACTACCTCAGCATGCAGACAGTGGTGTAGACTGCTTCATGTAAAGCTGCTAAACTCACGTTAGCCCTCCCCTGACACTGAGAACTTGATTTTGACCTCAATCATTAACTCATCCTTGCCTACAAGACTTGTGTATCTTGAGGCAGTAACTGATTTCTGGAGTTCACAGAAGATAGGCATGTTACTGTGTGAATGACTTTACAGAGGTTTTCTTGTTAGGCATTAGGTCTCCACAAAACATAATCCTTCACTTATTGCAGTAAATAAAAGTTTGGATGAATCACGCTGAGGATGAGAACAGGTCACAGTTCAAAAGGCAAGAAAGAACAATAGGGTCCAAAAGCGTTTGGCTGAGAATATCTCCTTTAATGAAACAAATTCAAAAAATATCCTAGCAATGTTCATGAAGATGCAATAAATCATGGTATTCAAAAAGCTTTCTTAGCAAGTTTTACAGATTGTTATTAAAAATGTAAAGACTATACATGATACCAGTCTTTTTATAAAGAGAATTTTTAAGCATTTTGCCTCAGGATTTTTCACCCCCAGCTGCTTAGTGCTCCAGGTAGATTGTCAGCATTCCCATTCACCTTCTGGGGAACATGCACAATGGGCCTTTTGGAAGCTGGCATCTTCTACGCTTGCAAACAGTTTCTTCTACCTGAAGGAGAAATAGTCACCCCTCCTTTACCTTGCCCTAAACTCTGAAATCAGGAGGTCATGGGATCTAAAACATGCAAATCCTGGGAGCAGACACTCATTCTACCCACCAACTGGGGAAGCACTGTTGGTATGGTTAAAACAAACAAACAAACTAACTAACTAACTAACTAACTAACTAACTTCACCTATTCACTGCTTATGGGACCAGGTACCCACCTGGTCAGGGTTGTGAGAAGAATTGTCATTATTGCCTGTATTCACCCTCAGCTGGGAAGGACACAGGGTGAAGGGTGCATTTCACTTGGGTCATCCAGCTGTCCATAAACCTTTAGGGTGCCTTGAGGAAGAAAAATTGGCTTCTGGCATACACATAGAGGAAGTCCTTCTTTCTTGTCCTTGCAATCTGCTATTTTCCTAAAGATTTCAAACACAGATTTTTGCTGTGTATCAGAAAGTAAGACACATTGCTAGCACAATAAATCTGTGACCACAAAGCTGAAATAGTACACAGAAAATATTGCCTGAAGAGGAGGTGGATTTCTGATCTTTTTGAGGGTATGAATCTTGCCCTGTAGATGCCAGCTGAATGGAAAGAGGCACTGTGACACGTCTGTTTCCGGTGATTCAAGCATTACACCACCTGAGTCAGGATTCCTTTTTATTACCAAGAGACTGTGTTAAACCTCTAGCTTCAGATGTTCTTCCTGACTGGCAAGAACTTGGTGGCCTTCAGCAGAAAGCAGTCAGAATGGGACATATTTTTAAAGCTTCTTCTTAAAGCAGCTCAAGACTTGGGCTGCAGCACGTGCCATCCAGAGGTGAGGCTCTCAGTATATAATACTGAGCAGCCTAGCACCTCGGTCTACTTCATCCTACTCAACCTTAACAATTCAAAACTTTGATGAGAATTTTTGCTTAGAAGAGAAAAAATAAATAAATAAAAGTTTTGATGTATCTGTGTAGGCTGAGGTGCTAAAGACCAAACTTCAGGTCAAGCATTTTAATAATCGTTTATTTATAATTCCACTTTTCTATGGGGTAAGTGCTTCTGTAGTTCTCATTAACCTTCAGAGGGCTTATGGAGCTACCCTCAATGAAAAGAAAATATCTTAGTTTTTAGCTTTCATGCACAGATTGTAAGATGGAGACTAATTTTTTCCTCAGGGTCTTCTATGAACAAGTTTCCAGGACAGTTTGAATAGATCAGTCTCAGGCAGTAGGTTTACATTTTTGCTGTTGCCTCTTATTGTGGCATCCATTTAATGACGTATTTGAGCAGTGTATGTTCTTCTTCATTACCCTATACCATCAAACAATCCAAAATTTCACATTCCTAAAATTACCATTATTCAACTGATTTAAGCCCAAACACACAACTGCAGATCAGTTTCCTAATTCCCACTGGGGGAAAAAATAATAATAAAGTGCCTATTTTAATCACTCATTGTTGAATTTCCAGTTGTTAATTTGGTCCCCAAACTAGTGGGTGCCTTTCTTTATTCTGCTCTGTTGAACAGTAGGAGTAGGCAAAACTATAAAGCACAGCCTGTTTCTAATTACACTCTCATATTTCCTCTTAATGAACAGAAAATCTCCATTCTGTGCATTGCCTCTTAACCCCTGGAAAGGTCAGTGCCTTGCTCCTGTAATGCAGCACATGTTTTCCCCTTCCATTTAACACAGTTATTGCTTTCTGGAAGTGAGGATGTTTCTTGCCCAGGCTGGTGCAGAATTAGGCTGGCCCTTTTCATTCAATGTATATATCTGAAAACTCACTTAGTCTGCCCTCCAGTACAATACCCATCACAGACTTTCCCTTGCCTACTCATCCTTTATGTACAAAATTGGTGACTGATAAAGCATGTTTGTCAAAAAAAAAAAAAAAATAATAAAAAAATCTACATACCCTTGGCTTGAAGATCTTATGCTATGGTACAGCAAGGCCTTGGATTCAGGTATTTCTGGTCCTGTACAACCTGACATACATTACTTCCATCAGCAAAACTGTAGGAACCTTCAACCAGTGTTCTTCTGCCTTACCAGGCAGCAAAGGTGGGCTTTTTTTGCTCCTTTCTGTCATGGAGGGAAAAATACATATGTATTATGTCAGGAAATTATTTCCAATTAACAAGCTTCTAATTACTTATTCCAGTATTGAGAAATAAAATTAAGCAAACTCTTAGGGAGACATTTCAGTTTTGCTCCTGACACTTCTCCTCCCTTGGTGCGGCATGGGGTTGCACAGGGGCTGGGGCAGGTGTGTTGGGATTCCTTGGCTTTGGTCTTCTCGTTCCTTACTCCACAGCTCCAGCATGGGCTCCTCTCCAGTCCCCCTCAGAGCTCTGTGTCGTCCTGTGTCTCCTCCCTGCCTCTGCTGGGGCAACTCTCCACTCTGCTTTGCCTGGGAACTGAAAACCTGCCTGCTCCTGAAACCAAACCTAAAAATGAAAAAGTGATGTGGCCTCACATCCGTTTCATGGCAAAACTCAAAAGCCTGAACTGGAGCTATTTCTGGTTTCTCTCAGTGCTGAGGAGGTCACAGTCAGGCTGACAATGTCTCCAATGAGTTACCATAGAAATTACCAAAACTTCCTCTGTGCTTTGGACACCCTCTTCCTACTAACATAAATGAGAACTGGATATCCAGATGTCTTCTAAAACCACAGTCCGAGCCAGCAAACTTCTGGCAGCTGCTCAGTAAAGCAAAAGTGGCATCAGGGAAGGTGGACTCATCTCTTAAAAATATAGAGCTAGACTTTTATCAGGCTCAAAATGTCTTTAGTTGATGAAGTCAAGGGGTCTGTTCCCCTAACCGACTGGCATTAAACAAATACTTTATACTTGCTTTTCATCATTGCCCTTACTCTGCCTGCCCTACAAAGGCGACACAAAGGAATGACAGGAACATTTGCAAACAAACACTGCAAATATTATGTGTGGGTTTGTAAACACAAGCAGTGATTCAGCCCTAAGTGACAACAGATTGCAGCAGGCACTCAGGCCTTCAATTATTAACTAAAGAGGCTGGGCTGGCCCAAAGTCTTCCCTCTGTGATGGGTGAGGCAAAGAGGGGGCATTTCACCGAGTGTGCAAGGTCAGGCTGATGGGAAGGCAAAGTGGTGGCCCTCATATCCCACCATCAGCTGGCAGAGCAGATGTAAGGGTGCAGTGTGGGTTTCTGGGTTATGTGGGCTTTGCTGCCAGGGTGGCGGGAAGAGACTGGAGATGTCCCCACCATGGTGGTTCTCCTCACTCTCCCTTAGGAGGGAGCTGGATCCAAACCCACATGCCTTTTCCACCTGAGATGCTCCAGAGTGTCCTACCCCGCTGTTCCAGAAAGACCTCCAAAAAGCTGTGTGCACCCTCTGCTTCTGTGCCACGTCTCAGATACCCCATAGTACCCAGGTAGAATGAGATGGTGGGGTGAATCCCATTTTACAGCCTGGTTTTGAGGCTGGATGTCAGCAGAATTACAGCCCCTGCCTTCAGCACCCCTAAGAAGCAAAACTGAAGTGCAGGAGAAGCAAACCACATGGAGGGCTGCTGGCTCTGCTGCCTGGTGTCACTGCCTCTCCCATCCGGGCTCGCCTTTTTACTCCTGTGTTCGTGCACCAAAGGGGGAGCTGAGGAGAGCAGACACCAAAAGATCCCTCAGCCACCTTCTTTCTCAGTGTGATACTGCCACCAAAAAGCTGCATCAGAACTAGTCCCTGAAAGCCTCAGTGGGAACTAGGCAAAAAGGGGGGGGGGGGTACAGGGGGCTCTTGGGAACAGAAAAAAAGCAGAAACAGGGTCTTGTGAGCTGTCTGCATCCACACTGCTCTACACAGAGAGACATCTTTCCCTCTTTCTTCCCATGTGTTGTTGTTGTTGTTGTTTTTATTTTATTTTTTTTCATTTCTTTTTACTATATTTTTAGCTTGCTTAGTAAGTACAACCTTCAAAGTGCTGACATGGGAGTGAAAAAAAAAGAAATGAGAGAGCTGGCTTTACTGGTGGCAGTAGGAATTACAGCCCCTCCAGCATCCCAAAGGCTCCTGTCCATAAGGTCTGTTCAGATATTGGGCTCACAGTTGAGCAGCAGAGGACAGAGATATGCTTCAGACCTAACTACAGGAGGCCTGTTTGTGAGAGCAGGTGGCCTCAGAGCCGTGATGGAGCTGCATCTAGTGTAGAGTTGAGTGTTGGAGCTGCGAGTGAGTTTACAGTGTTACAGTGGAGGTTTAAGCCAGAAAAAAAAGGAAAGTGCCTGTGGTAACACACCCGAGTAGTGAGCTCCTAGACTGGTCATTAATTAAAACCTGGAGACTGGGTAAATTACTGTAATAGGAATGTTATTTAATGAAGGGGGTGTGTGCTCTAGAGGAAGAGTGAGTCTCCCAGAACCTGACATCATTCCTGCATTTTCATGTATCTAGAAGGAATTTCTCCCCATACACACACCCATGATTTTTTTTTTGTCCACGATATTCATCACCAGGTAATCCCGTTGACTGTAACAGAGAGTCACCTGGAATGAATTTGCCTGTGCCTTGGAAGAATATATTGTGCGTGGGTCCTGCATACATTATTTAAATGGCAGTACTAAGAAAACAGAATGAAATGTATTCATCAGCCTGACTGCCAGAGGTGTTGCACACCTGCAGGTCCCATTTAAGCCCAGTGGAAAGTGGAGGCTGAGGTATCTCCTCTTTTGCGTTCTGAGGACTGAATAATTTATCGGGAGGTTATTGAAGGTTTTTAATGGTGCAGTCAAGTCATTATAAGCAAAAAGCTACAAAATCAAATTCAGAACAATGAAAGCATCAGTTCATTAATGGAACAGTTCCAGCCATCTGGCATTCATATGTTCTGTGCTGGGGCTGCTCTTGTGCAGACATAAATGACACAATCTTACCTTCAAGCAAGAGCTTTCATTAACTGAATATATCCAAATTCTTTACAGTTCAGCTAATATTACAGGTTCTGTCCTGTGGTCCTGTGTTTTTTGTTTGTTTGTTTGTTGTGTTTTGTTTTGTTTTGTTTTGGGGGGGAAGTGATCTTATTTATTCATTCATTTATTTTATTCAGCTACTGCTTCAATCCTAAGCCACATCTCCTTTGGGGATGTGTGTTCCCAATCTCCCTGTCGGCACAGCATCTTTTGGAAAACTTTTAGTGGTTCTTGGTGCCAAAGCTCTGGAAGAAAGAGAAGAGGCAAACTGTATTTCAAGTGAAAATAATAACACTGATTATAAATACTGTTGCTCCAAATGAAAGCGATTCTAATGTAGGACTGATTTTCTCATTCGTCATTATTTAACTTTTTCAAATGAAACCTTCAGCAGCTCTTCAGGGATCTGACATTTAAGCAGACCAAACCGATGCACAAGGTTATATACAGTACAGAGACATCCACCAGACTATTCCAAGTGTTTATTTATTAACCCACCGTTTTATTAAGAGTATAGAGTTCAGCTTACTAGCGGCAAAATATCATTCAGTTCCTGGTGAAAGGTCACAGAGAAATAAATCATGCATTCTGGATGCTGCCTGTGTTAGCTAAGGATGTCCATGGGGAAGGACTCTACATCAGCTGCATCTCACACCTGCAGCCAAAGGAGTGGCTGCAGTAGGGGTGTCAAAGCAGTGCAACCCTCCGGATCCTGCTGTAGTTGCTGAGGCTAAAGCTCTTGGTTGTCTCCTTGCATCCTCACAAAAAAAAAGGCGATTTCAGTCCTTCCATGGCAGACCTGGGCCCTGTGCTTGACAAATGAGAGCAACAGTCACCCTCCAGTTTTCCCCAACTACCCCAAAACCCAACATTCCTAGTAAAGTTAACAGAATGCTCATAGGGTTTCAGTGTCCTGGCAGCTACATGGGCTATTCGGCATCTTGTATACATGCACATCCTCCCCAAAACAGGGGCAGTGACAACAGGCTGGTTACACCTGCAACCAAGACGGGCAGATGTCACATTGGGCTCTTCAGCAATGGCAGACACCTTGGCCCCAACAAAGCCAGCATCCCACACTCCACACAGCCACTGGATCTTGCGCACTCCAGTACTTGATGCTATGCGGCTCAAAAGATTATTAACTGCAATGCTGAGGATTATGGTCCTATGCAAGTTACCATCGGATTATCCAGTAACATGTTGAGCTTCTTTGCATATCTGACAATAACTTTCTCAAAGCGTTTTACAAACCCCATTGCAATCATCTGTATTGGGTTTACGTGGCAAGGTTTTGGTAACAGGAGGGGCTGCAGGGCTGGCCTCTGTGAGCAGAGCCCAGCAGCTGCCCCATGTCAGAGCAGAGCCAGCTCCAGCTGCTCCAAAAGGGACCCGCTGCTGGCCAGAGCCAAGCCACGAGCCATGAGCCACGCTGGGTGGGCCTCTGAAGGAGCAGAGTGAAGGAAGGGAAGGAAGTGCTGGGCAACAGCAGCTGGGAGAGAGGGGTGAGAGCCAGCCCTGCAGCCCCCAAGGGCAGTGCAGCAGGAGGGCAGGAGGTGCTCCAGGCACGCAGCAGCAGTTCCCCTGCGGCCTGTGGAGAGGCCCCTGGTGGAGCAGGCTGTCCCCCTGCAGCCCATGGGTCCCACACGGAGCAGATCTCCACGCTGCAGCCCGTGGAGGAGCCCCCGGTGGAGCAGGTGGATGTGGCCTGGAGGAGGCTGCGGCCCATGGAGAGCCCCCGCAGGAGCAGGCCCCGGGCCGGAGCTGCAGCCCGTGGAGAGGAGCCCACGCAGGAGCAGGGGTCTGGGGGGAGCTGCCGCCCGTGGGGGACCCGTGCTGGAGCTCCTGGGGGATGGACCCCGTGGTACGGAGCCGTGTGGGAGCAGTTCTTGAAGAGCTGCTGCCTGTGGGCAGCCACTGCGGGCTCAGTTCGGGAAGGACGGCATCCCGTGGGAGGGACCCCACGTGGAGCAGGGGCAGGGAGTGACCAAGGAGTGGTGGAGATGAAGAATCCCCCATTACCTGTTCCCCTGCACAATTTGGAGATGAAGTAGAAGAGGGTGGATGCGGGGAAAGGTGTTTGTAGCTTGCTTTTAGTTTATCACTGTTCCAGCTAGTTAGTAATAGGTAATTAATTATATTAATCTCCCTATGCCGAGTCTGTTTTGCCCATCGTGATTATTGTTGAGTGATCTCCCTGTCCTTATCTCAACTTGTGAGCCTTTTTTTTTTCTTTCCAGCATAGTTTTTTCTCCCCCTCTTCTTTTAAGGAGGGGGAGTGAGAGAGCGGTTGTGGTGCAGTGCAGCTGCCCAGCAAGGTAAAACCACCACATCATCTCAGTGCAACATGGATGGTGCAAGAGCCAGGGCAAACAGAGTCAACACAGTCGTCACCCGGACAGATGCCGCTCTCCTGTCTGGCACGAGGCTGCTCCAAACATCCTGACGTGGCCCACATCTTGTCACGGAGATGGTAGGGCACAACCATCCGGGATGGGCATGGGCAGAAAGTCTTTTCCCAAAGGCAAGGCCTGGCTTCCAGGCATGGTAGAGTCATGTTAGCTTTCCAGCAACCAGCTATGGTGCAGGAGAACCAGGATGAGCTCTAGGCTGAGGAGCATGAGCCAGGGAGAGAGAGAATTTGCATGGAAAAAGCAGCTCTTTGACTTGAGAGCTCTCCAGGTTTCAGAGTCCATGGCTCATAGGATGCTGCACACAGCATCTCTAAGTACATAGCAGGAGGCTGGATGAGATTGAACCTGGGCAGAAGAACTACAATGACAAAAAGATGATGTGGCTTTGGGGATAGTGTTATTTTCTGCATGACTTTTGATCCATCTGAAGGTGCTCAGGCGAGCAGTATACTTTCCAGCCATCGGATAATGTTATTTGCTCAAACTTCTCTGCACCCAGCTCCAAACAGATACCTCCAATGTGAGCACTGGGGTTCTGGTATTACAGATATAACAAATAAGTAAAATTTCAAACTCTAGAGAGCACTTTCTTCTGCCTGGATTGCTGCCGCTGCTCTTCATAACATAACACGTGCTTCAGCAATGCGCTATGGACCGCAGTATTTTAGGAAACTGGAACATTTTTAAAAGCTGCTTGCTTATAAGGCCATTTCATCTGATCAATAGAAAGTGTATGTTGAAAATATTTTTCAAGTTCTCCAGTCATTCCTATCTCAGAGACAGTGATGTTCACCATTTTTTTATTCGCTAAGATACTAATTGCCTTCTCATCTAATGCTTCCTTCAAAACACCCACTGCACTAAAAGATGTAGATGAAGTACAACGCACTCCCAATCTGAAATGAAATATCCATCATTAAAAGAACTCCACAGTACACTGCACATAGAAGTGCCAAAGTGAAGAGACATCTTAACTGTAAATTCCCTGAATTTTTATTTTTTAATTAAAAACACCAGAGGTACTTTCCAGGCCCAGACTAAAGAGGAATGAGATGTCTAACTTTTCTGGAACTGCATGAGTAATCTTGCAGACACTCAGCTCAAACTGTATGAACACTGAGAATTAAATGTAAATATATCAATATGTGTACATGCTAAGCATATTTATGATTTGAATCGATTCACAAAACCAAGCACATGGAACTTATGTGGTTTGTTCTGGAAACAGACACTTTTTCCAGACTGAAGGATGTGAAAACTACTTCCCTATCTAATGTGATTCAGTACATCTGTATGTGATTACAGAAACACGTTACAGACTGCAGAGCAGCATAGCCAAGTCTCATAGAAGTTACATTCATTAAGCTCTGCTGGACCATGTGATCTTCCCCGGACCTTCAATATTTGCCTGTTTCTAAGCTTACTGAAGTTCCCCCATATTTTCTAGTCAGAGAAAGAATGGAGAACTGAGATTTAATTAATCATGTTAGCCCTTAAAAAATAACAAGTCACTGTTTCAGGGATGTCTGAAGCTACTAACAGAAATCAAAGGAACTTGCATGCTATTGTAACTTAAAGTATATCATTTCACCACTTCTATGGACTAAGAAATGCTTTTTTTTTTTTTTTTTTTTAAGTGTATGTCATCATTTTGCCATCACATAATTCCATCTCATGCATAGAGCAGCATTTTCCTACAAGCACAGCTAAGACTGCTATTTTCCTTCAGGCGTCAGTAACTCAAGTCACTGCCGAGAAGGTCTTGACTATCAAAGCCATACTGTAACCATATTAGGTGAGACACTGTTTTTATGGAGTTAAGTGCTGTTAATTCCCGATTCACAGATGCTGTAGCTCTTCCCACAAAATGCCTTCCTACCTGCACCATCCCAGTGAAACATGCTCCTGCATGCTCAGGGTGGTAGGTCTCACCACTGACATGTGAGCCCTGTCAGGCCGTTCCTCGCTTGAAGCTTTGATAATTTGTGTTAATCTTGGTTGTTGTAGGGGCATCTGGGCAATTGAATGAGCATGGGACAGGAACTGTGGACATGTGCCCGCAGTTCCTGGTCCACAAAGCCAAGGAAAATCCTTTTTCCAATGAAGCTACATATGGAAAGCATATTGCTACAGAACTGGAGGAATCACTTTTACTCTCTGAAGACCTGCTTTTCAAACAGTAGGTCATGCAGATGACTCCAATTCTGCCCTAAGTTCAGGACACCTGTCTAATTTAACCATACTGTTTTAAGTATGCAGTTGTCCAGACTGGATGCAGCCTGTGCATAGATGGGAAGCTATCAAGAACTGTCCTGGTCCTTAGTGTATGGATGCTAAACCAGGTATTATAGCTTGTGACAGAACATCCGTCTTGGCCTCATCTGCAAACACTTGATAGCTTGCTTTGGGCACAGAAGAAACCAAACATTTTGCCAAGTTAATGGCTTGCTGAATGCTTTACAAGTCCTTTGAGCATGCTGAATACCAATCTCTGTGCTAAAGTACAGTGCTGAGAACAGAATAAAGTCCAGGATTGCGTGGGGCGTAAACATCTCTCTTCTTGAAATATACACACACGCCCGTTGTCAATACACAGAAATGCATTCAGCTCTTTCCTGAAGGGAAAGAGCTCCCAGCCAGCCACGACAGCAAGAGATCTGGTCATGCTGACACCTAATACCCGTCAGTAAGTGTTGAGGCCAGTATCATTGCTGTGTTGATGGTTCACAAGCAAAGATCTGCTTTCAGGATAGCTACCTCTGCTGGTTTCTGGTTCCTTGAGAAACACGAGAAAGAGTGCTTTAAATGGGCTTGGTCTTTCATTATAGGCTTTTGTACTGCTGGAGGCACTGCCACCGTGTTTAGCTGTAAGTAATCTCTCTAGAAATCTCTCTACAGCATGTAGAAACACCTAGCCATGTCAGCCACTAAGCACGGAAACTTTGCACCAGATGCGTGCACATGCAGAAGCGGCCTCTAGATGCTACTGCAATCCAACTAAACCGGAGGTTACCGGACAACAAAAACCCGCGGTGACAAAAAAAAAAAAAAAAAAAAAAAGTAAAAAGAAGTAATCTGAACCTGTTTTTGCATAATTAAATGACTCCTCTAAGCCTGGATAAAGCACCCGCTGTGCAACCCTGCCCCTTCCCAGCTGCTGGCGTTTGGTGAACCTACGGACCGATCCCTGCAAACTCCTGCCGCCGACATCTCCCGGAGGTCCGGGCGCTTTCGCAGAGGCAGCAACTCTGTCGCTCCAGCTGCGTACCGCTTCAAAGCTGTTTCTTCCCCGAAAAACCCTTGCAGTAGGTCCTCTCCTCCCCCGGCACCGTGCGGGGACCGGCGGGGGGCCGCGGGGGCGCACCTGGCCCCCGCCCGGCGAGGCGGGCGGAGCGGGGGAGGAGGGAGCCCGTCCCGTCCCTCCCCGTCCCTCCTCCTCCTCCTCTCCTCCTCCTCCTCCTCCTCTCCTCCTTCTCCTCCTCCTCCTCCTCCTCCTCCCTCCCTGCGCGCCGGCGGCGGCGGCGGAGCCGCGCTCCCTCCATCCGCGCCCGCGGAGCCCCGCGCAGCCCCCGCAGGTAAGCGCACCCCGGACCCTGGAGGGGTGCCCGGCTCGCCTCTCCCCGGGGTCTCCGAGCCCACTGCTACCCCCTTTCCCTGCCGGGTTCCCGGTTTCTGAGAGTGGTTTTGAAGTCCCGTGGGTGTGCGGTGATGCCCGGCGCGGTGCGAGGAGGAGGAGGAGGAAGAGGAGGAGGTGCGCCGGTTGGGTGTGGGCTTCAAGGGCTGTCCATACTGGGTCGGACCGCTGCTTCTGCCGGGCTAACGCCTGCGAGGTTGGCCTGGAATAAGGAATGGACACTTGTTTGATTAAGGGTCGCTAACAGTGCTACCATTGTTCTATGGCTTAGGGCCTGTCCTGATTTTCTTTTTTATTTATTTTTTTTTCCGTGAAGTCTCTTTAGGTTTAGTTATACCAAGTTGAGGCGGTGGAAAGAGTCCCAGTGTAAAAAAAAAAAAAAATGGTTGCCACCTTTCTCTCCTGACTTTTTCACTTCGGACGATGAGCCCGCTAAAGTCAGGCAGAAGCTGCACTGCTGTGTCCGTGGTGCTGGCAAAGGTGCGGGACGGGGAGAGGATGAATGACAAGCACAAGGGTAGGGAGTACAGGAGAAAGACTGGGAGGGTGGAGAGCAGGAGGGAAGCTTTAGGACAAAAGCCGTTAGCAAACTAAAGTGAGAAGAGGGAGGTGGAACCAGAGGGACCAGCTTTGTTCCTCTCGCTCTTTTCTGCATGCTCTTTTCAGATAGCTCCGCAGTGGGAAAACCTGAAAAACCTTCTTCCTGTGAAAGTGTATGAAAAATCTTCTGTACAGCTCTTTAGCAGAAAAATGTTGGGATATCTAAACATTTTTTGTCTCGTGGAGCTCTCGTTGAAACAAGCTCACACCTCTCTGATTTCTCTTGCAGCTGAGTTGTCCATGAATAAATTAGAAGCTGCTCTAATCCCCACTTTTTATTTATTTATTTATTTATTTTTTAAGATCCGAGGCAAACTAGCTTGCAAAAGCCTCTGCAGGCATCCTGTGTTCCCAAAGAGTAGGGGAAGTGGGGTGGCTGTAGCCGCTGGCTCTAACAAAGTGTTGCTCCTGTATCTTTTCAAAGAAAGGCTCTTGCATGCTAGGTCCGGTTTGGTGCGCCGTACCATTTGGTCTGAAATGAGTCACTCTCAGGTCTGAGACTCATGTTTCAATTTGGCAGCCAGGACTGCGTGCCATGCAGCCTCGTTACTCCTGTGTTAGGATGGGTATAGTGTAGTATTAAAACAATATGTTCTGGCAATTCCAGCCACGGGCTGAAGCAGCACTGTCTGCACAGGCGTAACTGAACTTCTCTCCTGCAGCTTGCCAGTACTGGCTGTAGGCATGCTGTGCATTTCTCCTTAAATGATACACGCTCAGACTTTGAAAGAAATTTTTTATACATCTCTCTTTTATTGTTGCTTTTATTAACTACTCAAAATCAGATGTTGTTCTTCTCCAGAAAAGATTGACACTGTCCCATCCTATGCAATTGTACATATGCTGTGTTTTTTCTGGCTGCAAATTTGTTTCAGCTACAAATAACTGAGGAAATGTTATTTAGGAATACTGGGAAACTTTTGTGCTCAGCGTGGTGCTGCTCTTATCACTCCCTATTGCAGGTTGCACTGGTTAGACCCTTGGCTGCTGCAGTAAACCTTGTTCTGAGAAGTTATCTGTAATTGTGCTGGATGGAGTGGGAAAAATACTGACTGGTGCCTGCTTTCTTTCCCTCTCTTCAAAACAAATATTGAGAATGGAATGATTAAACAGCTTTTGAGACAAAACACGTGTGCAGTGCGAAACTAGACTGTGTACCCAGCTTTAATATGTGAACCTAACGTGTGAGTAACGGGCAATCCTGTCGCTGTGAGCAAAGGCACTTATGGCCACATGGCTTTCAACAATAGCTCTGGAAGAATGTGTTGTTAACTAAAATACAATTCCTTAACTACAAAGAAATGGGATGAAATAAAAAGCAGTCTTTAAGCTGGTCCCCTGGCAAGTGTCACAGTGATACTATGTGGGGAGCCCAGGGTGCTGAAGGAAGCATTTTGCCCTGTAGCTGAAACTTAGGTAGGAGTTACGTAGGGTCAGCTTTTACATCTCTGTGATGAACCATTGATAACACTTTAATGAATGCTTAATTGCTTCTCTGTAGCCCCTCCGTACTGAGCTTGTTTTGTCCAGCATTCAAGGGTTTAAACTGAAAGGAGAGAATTTCTCCCAAGTATCTTTTGTCACTGGGGGACCACCATCATCCTACCTTTGGGTACACAGCAGCTTTGATTGTTGTCTCCCAGAGGTAAGCGGCCTCCATCGGGTATCTGAAGAGCTGGCTTTGAGCACCTCTAGGTGGTGACCTGCCAGCACTCACTGAACACTAGTACGGTGTCATTGCTGTGCGGATGGCTGCTTTATTGTATGGCCACAGGTGAAACCAGTCACTGCCAAAATCCTGAGGTAGTTCTGTTGCTGGATGAGGAACTCTTTGTAACTGCTTTTCACAGTATTTGTGATGGCCCAAGGACACGCAGAATTAGGGAGTGGGAACAGACTGTACTGTCAGGCTGTTGTCCTTATCATTTCCAAAAACATCTTGGAATTTGATATGTTCATGGGAATTCTCCCTCTCCCCCCCAAAAAAAAAGAAAGATGTGTGCAATTTAAGGGGCGCTCACAGTCAGTTTATATTCATCTAGATGAATGACTTCAACTGCAACTACAAACAGTGCTAGCAAAAAGAAGCAGTTTTACTGAAAGGAGGATAGAACAAACAATATTTGATCCCTGCAGCATCTTTAGTTATTTGTGATTTAGTTATTTGTATGTAGTCTGCTATTTTACTGAGTCTTCCTTCACAGTGGGTTATATTCATTTTTCCTTTTTTTTTTTTTTTGGCATTTTAATAGTAGGAAAAGAAAAGGAAATGAACAGACTGACTTCAAAAAGTAAACAGTGTGGTTGAAAAAGACAAAACAAACAAAAACACGGGAGTTATCAAAAGACAGCTGTAACAGATGGAAAAAAAAGAAATTTTGCACTCTCCTTTTTTTTATATCTCATTTCCATTAAGTTTGCTTCCCCTTCAGGTGAGGTACCCATTTGAGTTCTTACAGTTTAATGATAATTTGAGGAGAGAGCTCTGCCCAGTGCTCTCCAGAAAGACCTAATCACGAGTGACTCGTGGAGGTGATGGCTTGAAATGGTAGTGATTATGTGTGTGTAATTTTGCTTTTCTGTGCATCACAAGGTAACACTGCAGAAAGGTGACATGCCTCAGTGGTGCCCCTTTTGGGCTGAACTTAAACATTTCTCATTTTGTCTGCTTTCTAATAGTTAACTTCATCAATGGCCTATTGATGTCAATGATGAATCTGTGTTGAGATCAAACGGCTTTGGATTTGACCCAAGGCTGATGTGTCGCTGTGACAGAACTATGAAGTTATTTCCAGGGCAGAGGAAAGCTCTGTCCAGGGAAGAAGAGATGCTCTTCTGTTTACATTACAGGGGACTTGAATTTTGGTTTTCTTCATTTGTCTTTCAAGCTCAATTGCTCTAAAAGAAGTAGTAGCTTGTCCCATACATTCCCCTCTTTTCGCTGCTGTTCTGAAGGAAATTGAACATCTGAAGCAAGTCTGGTGCCTTATTTTGATTTTCAATAAGCCAGAGGAGAATTCTGAGAATGGTCTGTCAATGTATATCAAGAACTTATTGCTCTCACCCAGTGCTGTTTTTTGACGTCCTGTCACTCTTCCCAAGCAGATGAGCAGCATACCTGGTTTGCAAACCCTCAGTCATTGCTTGGCTGAAAGGTTGCACTCTAGGATTAATTTCTTTATCTTCAATGTTTGGTGCCTCTTACTCTTCCAAGTGTATTTTCTGTTTGTTCAGCGTTTAGCACTGGTAAGGAAAAGAGCCCATTTAGTGCCAGTTTAGGTAGCAAACACGTGAGCCTATCCCACGTGTCCCCACTCCATGATCATTGCGTTTCTCCAGCAAGCTCTTGAAAGAGACGTTTTGAGGTGGTTCAGGCACTGTATTTCTGTATGGGGGAACAATAGCCGTGCTCGGAGCAGTGCAAGGTCTTCAGCATTTCCTGACAGGCACAGCCTGGAGTGGTTTGTTAAACACATTTTTCTGAGTCCTGCCTTCACGTCCGACTGGATCCAGCTCCTTCTTGACCCAGATAACGTCGGCAATTACGTGAGCTCACATAAACGGGAGAGTGCCGGCGCCTTTACCCCGGGGTAAAGAAGAATTTCTTCATAAAATGGACATTGTTCATCACATCATATATGTGGTGTTTTCGCCACAGGTACTGCTTGTGAGAACTGCGCCGCATTTTTGTGCCGACTGGATTATTTTTGTTTAAAGTTACTTTAACTCGAGAGGCGTTGGAACTGCTTATTTTCTTTGGCTTCCACGTGGCATACCCCAGATAACATTTGGAGGTGCTTTCACCTTCTATTTAGAAATACAAAGGTGCCAAGTATGCGAGTCTAATATTGTCTTTCTGCTTTTGCCTCTGTGAATAACAGGCAAACCTCTCCAGAAGTCATTTTTCTAAACTGCTGGAAAAAGTGCTGATGAGTTTGGTGTCTGCATATGATGAAGTTCACCTCTGTGCAACACACCAGTGTGAGGCCTGCACAACATTTCGCCTTTTCCTTAGGAATTTACGTGCTGCAGTGACCCTCTGAGCAGGGTGAATTTCACAGGCACTCTCTAGACAGTATGCTGTTTCTTTGCCAGTTAGAAAATGTATTGCATACTGTACTGCTTGCAGGAGCAAGCAAAAAGGCATTGGATTGACATCAAAGGCAAAATCTTTTTGTACAAAATGCTGGAGATTTTTAGAGTGGTAAAAGTCTGGCAAAGGAAATGCATACTGTTTTTCATTGTAAGCCCCTCTCCCTCCTCCTCCCCTTCTTTTTAGGGAGTGTGTGTCAAATACAAAATGGTGCCAGCACATTATTTATGGGAGCAGTTTGCAGAGACTTTTTGTAGAAGTTATTTGGCCGTTTGGGGATGATTGTTTTCAGCCTGGATGGAAAAATGTATGTATAACTAGGGCAGTACCCTCTTTTTTTCCTCCTTTTTTGTCATGAAGAAGCTAGCTGCAGCTTTGTTTAAAAAATAAATAAATAAAAAATAGTGAAACTTGTGCATTCCTTTGAAGGTGAGTGATTATTTAGGGCTTCTGAGCTTAGCATGAACTCCGGCAAAAACTTACAGGTATCTGAGAAGTGAAGGAAGTGCTGTACAGGTCACATCCATTTTTTACGTGGTTGGTTATGCTTTGGACAGGCATTTGCAGGAAAGGAGAAGGACCACTGACATCTCAGGAGTAACACCTACGTACCTTACAAGTGTGGTCAGTGTCATTTGTCTGCTGTGGTGGGATATTGGTAAAGGGTCCACAGCCAATGGATTTCACTGAATGTTTAGCTGTGGGTAATGCAATCTGTTTTCAGCCTGGACATTGGACCTACAGGATGGTGTCCTGAAGCCTCTGGGCTGCTGCTGGTGGTCGCAGGAGAGAGACAGTGCAGCTGTAGTGAGTGCTTCCATCAACTGTACAGCTAGTAGAAGTAAGCTGTGTGCACTAGATGCCTGTTTGTGTAGCTGCTGTTCCCGTGCATCCTGTGACAGGTATGTTTCTAGCAATTCCCTGGAGAGATTGGGTCTGTAGGTTTACAAGGTATGTACAGTTGTGAGGTGAGCTGCAGTGGAAAGGTGTTGCTTTGATGTGGTAATGAAGCTGTAATGTAGGATGTAGAGGGACACTCTGACTACATTGCCTCAGGTTATGCTTTAGGATTAAACATTTTAGTACGTATCTGCAGTTGCCTCGTAGCTTTAAACATATAAAACTAATTATTGAAGCACAAAAGCATTTGGGAAACTGGTAGAGGAGTGTACAACAAACCAGAAGAGGTTCAGACTGAAGACAATAAGCCTGTAAGTCCCAGAGGAAGGCGTTGCACAGTAAATTCCATACTAACACCACGTTGCAAGTGAATATTGCACTGGGAAGAAGACATCTTTGCAAATGTGTACACAGCTCTGCTGACAAGTCAGATTGACGAGTTTCTGGCAAATTACTGGTACAAGACGATATCCTGAAGTTTTCTGGGTCCACATCGAGAATGCCCCAGGGCATTCCTATCTTGTCAGGAGGTACCAGACCAAGGTACAGAAGCACGTTGTACTCTGTGCCACAGTAACACCTGGGACCTACTGGGAGTCACATTTAAATGTGTGTGTACCATAACATCATTCAGATTCCGTCAAGGAGGGAAGCCTTGGCTTTCAGTGAGGGATTCTTGGGACAGTCAGCTGTTTCTGTCCATGTGTCAAGTTCAGGATGATGCTAAAATATGGTTTGAAAAATTCCCCCACTTACTGCTACACTCTTGCAGACACAAGGCCAGTACTCCAACACAGTCTGTGCTCCTTGTGCCTTGTCAAGGAAGCTGGATTTGCTCACCATTTTGCTCAGATGTTGCAGCAGGGTAACTAAATGATAGTTGATGTTTGGGTAGGTATACAGCATTCAAGGAATACCGTTGTAAATGTGATGTGTTGTACTTTAAAGATACCTCTGTAATTATCTGTGGAGCGCAGTGGTCTCTGCTTGTGCTTGCAGTTCCTCCCAAAATGCTGCAGCCAGGGCCTACACTGAGCACAGTCTCTGGGCTTTGAGAGCTGCGCCTATGTGGCTGGCTACAGGTCAAGTTCATTTTGCTCCTCTTTGGATGGAACTCATAAAAACTGCACCTGAGAACAGAGCATATCCCCTTACAGAAAATATGCAAACTGGAGATGACTTTTCCAAGTCAATCTGTTTGCTGTCCTCAAGTTCCTTATTTACAGCCGTTGTAGCATCTGATTTCACATGTCCCATGCAACTGAGACTGCAAGGTGACTGAAAGTGCAGGATATTGCTGTGATCAAAGCAATTCAGGTAATTAGTGAATAGGCTTAAAAACAGGTCTGTAGAAACTTTGCATTTTTGCAAACAGCTGATAGGAATAGCACAGCTCGTTGCCTGGTACTCCAAGAAGGACAATGTGTTTCTGTTCCTTGCTTAAGTTTCACAAGCAAAAGCATCCTAAGAGGCTCAGCCTAGAGAAAAACATGCGGGGAGAGCTGTGCGAGCTGATGACAACCTGATGACAGGAGGGAACCACGTGATTGTTGAACACACAGAAATGCCTTAAAACTGAGATGCCTCAACAAACATTTCTGCTGCGGCCCTGCGTGTTTGCATCCTCAGCGTCTCCTCTGTGTAGTTTCTTGTGAACAGAAACCAGGTTGCCCAGATTCTTGTGACAAATTTCTGATCAAGAGACTTGGTTAATTCATATCTACTTTTTTCTGAGTGCTCCACAAGGACTGCAGAAAGGGGCTCTAAGCGTGATCATTTTGGGAAAGCAGTTGCTTTTTGGCACCACAGCATCTGCGCTTCAGCATCGGCAGGCATGTGGGAAGGGAGGGAGAGAAAATACCGTCCTCCTCGGGGCTGCCAAGGCAGGCGGTGTGTCTTAGTCGGCAGCGGGCCCCGGCGTGATGCTGCCATGCCTCCGGCTCCCACAGCTCTGCCAGAAGCCATCCCTGCCCCGTATCCTCCTCCGTTACTTCTGCTTGAGGTTTGATCTGAATTCCCCCTCCGTAACTGTGCAGAAGGGACTCTCACTGGTGTGAGCTGCGTCTCCACTAGAGGGGGGTGCCAGTATAGCTATACCAGGAAACTTTGAGGATTTGCTGAGTTACACTGCTGAAAGCTTCCCGGCAGGCGTGGTTGGTTGTCTGCTGGGGTGAGCAGAGCATCCTTGGAGGCAGAGCTACTGCGGGACCCAGCAGAGGCCATCCTCAGGGGCTGGCCGAGCAACAAGCACTGGATTTCTCCAAAACAGTGTTGATTCAGCCGGTGCACTGTCATGCACGTTTGCAAAAGTTTGGCCAACCTCGAGCAGGCTGCTGAGCCCCGGGAGAGATGGATCATCATCAGTGGGCTCAGTCCTTCAGCTTCACTCTCATGGACAAGCTTGGGTGCCTTTCTGGGATGCCCAAAAAGTCTAGTGGGTGGGTGGATGGCAGCATGCTCCCCTTGTGTGGCCCAAATCCCTTGGACTCCTTAGTTTATGTGTACAATCGCAAAAAGAATCGCAGTGGTTCCCTAGGAATGCTTCATGGTTCGTGCTTCTGTTGTAAAGAGGCTTTGAAGAGTGTGTGTGCACTTGAGTGTTTGTGCCTGTGGTAAAGTTAGGTCCAAGGAGAACATTTGAGGAAAACTATTTAATTCTGTTTTGTCTTTTTTTGTTGTTTTTTTTTCTTTTCTTTTTTATAATAATCAATTGTTCTTCAGTTGTATTCGTCTTTGACTGAACCACGTTTTCCCTTTCTTTGCTCTTTAAAAGATGTGCAAAAGCAGTGCATCTGAAGCTAGTCCTCGAACACAAACTTTTCCCTCATTGTATAAGTATTAGAAGTATATTTTTTTTATTTTGTTCTCACATCGATTGCATTCTGCCTTCTGGCTTTTTTGTTTTCCTCCTGAATTCTTGGTGTCTCCCAGACACTCTGCCTGAAATATGTCGTTCCTGCTGGACGGTACGTATGCAGAGAGAGGACCTAGTCAGAGTAGCTGAGTAATCACTGAAGTATGGTGTGAATTTACAACAACCTACTTAATTCACGTGACCTCTTGTATGCCCTGAAAGCCCGTCTGCTAAACACAACTCGGAGTTAATCCAAGCCAGCTCTTAAAGGGAATTAGTCAAGCTGCGTGCTAATCCCCTGTGTTTACCTGCGTATTCAGATATGCAGCAGCCCGAGCTGTATCAAACCTAACTTGATAATTGAGAGGGGAAGGGTTGCAGGGGAAGGTGATGAAATTTTGGTGTTTTCTCCATCTGTCTCTTTTCGGGGCATGTTTCAGAACTGATTTGTGTTTATAAATCTTGAATTCGTGGAATGATCAGCATGAGCTACCTGAGGCCAAAACCCCATACTCTGCTACAGCTCTCCAGTAAATACCTCTGGAGCTGCTGCTCCCAGGATGTTGTGGGGGTATATTGCTTCCTGATCATCCCTAGAAGTTGTTCCTCGAAAACTGCAGCTGGTAGAGAGGGGGCATTGTAGATGGAGAGGAATATGGTGTGGACTATGGGGATAAAGGAAATCCTTTTGATCCCCACCAAGAAATTAGCATCCAGCCCCAGTTTTACATCATGGGCTCACAAATTCCATGTGTATTGTTGTGAGCACACCGGTGACTTGCATGGTGGGCAAGAAGTAATTACCTTTAATTTGTCAACATTAGGATTTTTGTTGTCTTGAGCTACTGGGTTCATTGCCCCTCCCTTGTGGTGAGATCAAAGGTAAGATCTTATTTCTGGGCCACTGCTGTCCATCAGATAAGTTTGTTTGTGGCCTTGGGAAAAAAGCAGTTACGTGAGAACAGGGAATTTAAACCCCGCCATTAAGATAATTCTTTCCCGTTGTCAATTCTTAGTTCTTTCAAACTTCGTTTGGCTTAGCTATGCAAAATGCAGTGCAGCAGAAATTGCCAGGATAACAGTCAATTGAACTGATGCAGATGTTACAGAAATATTTCTGAAGCAGCTTGAGTGTTATTTCTAGTTTGTTTTGAGAGACTGATAAACAGTTACTGCGTTGGTGCTGGCCTGAACCACGTTAAGCTGATGCCTTGCAGTCTTTCATGTAGTTTTCTGTGGGGAGTGGAGGGCAAATTTCTGCTTCAGATAAACTTAATTAAACTCCTGTTTGCACACCATTGGTCAGGGTCCATGCAGATCTATATTAAGACGGTACGTTTTGTAATTTGAGGTTTGGGGTTTGGCATGCTTAATTGCGGACTTCCTTGGCTTCAGCCTTTCCAGATTATTGTATTTCGTGGTGGTTCATTTTGTCTGAAGAATGAACATGTGTTTTGTGTGTGTGTGTGTGGAGGGGGTGTATTTGCTTTAACTTTGGTCCCCCTCAGAGCTGTTTAGAGAATTGTGACATTCTGTTATCATCCAGATGTTTTTTATCCAGTGAAAAGGATAATGCCTGAATGTCTAAATACAAACTCGTTTCAGAAGAATGCCAGACTACTACTACTTCTTTGTGTTTTAAACAAGAAGTGGATCATGTCAGGTAGGGTTAGCAGCTGGAGTCTGTGTTGCTGATCCATGGAGGTGTTGAACAGTATTACTTTGCTTTTTCTTTTTTGAGATACATAGTAGAAATCTGTAAGATATTATGAAGAACATTTCTTGCTGCTTTTCCTGCTGAGGAATGATAACAGCATCTTAGTATTTTAAATGGTGATTTATACCCTGATACGAGTGACTTTGCCTACTGTTGTCTTCTTTCATGTTACCGAGTACTAAGAAAAATAATGAGGAGAGCTCTCTAAGAGTTAAATTCTCTCCACTACCTGTGTGAGGCCATGCCCCCCCTCTTGGCTCTGTGTTGTGAAAGCTGCTGCTTTCCCAGCATTCAGAATGGTTTCAGTGAGCATCTCCTTGCTTGGGTTTAGTCATTGTTTATAATGGAGGAGGACAAATGTATGCACTGCATTTCCTTTTTGCACGCCCCCACCCCAGTGATGCTGGTGACAGTGATGCATCCTAAAGGATGAGCTATCCATGGTGACTTTGAACTTTTCTCCCTGTTGGTTAAACTCTTCAAATTTCGAGTCTGTCTGTAGGAATAAACCATGTTGAAAGAGTTTCAGAAATTGTTTTGAAATAGCTTATTTTAGAAGCATTCGGTACTTCAGAAGTCATTACGATGGAAGTGCAGATTATCAAAACATTGTCATATGATGGCAGCTTCCTTGTAGTTGTGCTCTGAGAGACCATCCACATTGAAGTTACTTGTTTACATGAGCCTGAGCACATTGGTGTTACTTTCCAGCAGTCAGTGTCTACTCATATTTTTCTCTTGTTTTCTGGTTATTCTTTTATAAAGTTTATTTTAGAGTAATGGGATGATGTTGAAATTCATTGATGGCATGAGTTATTACTCTGGCATTTTCCTAGTCTACATTGCCTGTACTTGAAAGAAGGAAATCAGAAGTTCACTTTCAGGGATATCTTATTGTTCCAACATTCACTGATTCAAAGAAAAAAATAAAAATAAAAAAATAAAGAGAAAATGAACAATAGAGCAGCTGCTGCCTACAATTGTTTCTTGCAGCTGATGCTGTGGTTAGTACAAATACTTTAAAGAATTATTTTTTTTGTTGTTCATTGGTTGCTTTTTCTGTTTGCTTGTTCATTTTATCTTATGCCAAACTGATCATTTTGGTGAAGAAGCTCCTAAAATAACTGAAGAAACACATATGTGCCAGCCAGCATCCCTGTGGTGGTAGATGCCCACTCACCCCCTCAACTGAGAGCAGGAGGAGGCTCTGCAACCTTGCTGAGTCGCAAAGTAAAAAGCATCTCTAAGCAGTCTTTAACATGCAAGAATTAATGAAGGTTGTTAAGAGAAGCTATACTGCTGATAGGTAATGACTAAAATAAGTCTAGAGGTTCTGACTGGTGATGGGAAGGCAGCCTATCAGAGGTTGGTATGTTGGTTTAAAAGGTGGAAATGCAGGAAAATGAGAACTACGGAAGCCATGCAGAATTTCTTAGATTTTTCAGACAGAGCTCAGAAGAAGCTCTTCAGAGAAGTAGGAAGCTTCAAGAAAAGATGAAGTATAATTATAGAGAAATTACAAGAAAATGCTGTCCAATAGATGTTTGTAGAACAGAAATAGCATGAAAATAATCAAGAAAAAAAGCTGAGCAACTGAGGGAATGGAAATTAAATAGTGCAAACTGACTTCGGTCTGGGAAGTACACAAAAGACTTTTAAAAGGGACACCTAAACGAACCAAACAGAAGTTTTGTCTGATGGTAAATAAGATTCTACAGAACTGAATATGTAGCAGAGTGAGAGAAGGTGTCCTGTGTTCAGTGGGGGAAAGGGAGTGTGATTCAGTTACGGACAGCATGGTGGTGGCACTTTTAGCAAAATGTTAAGATATGACGAGTGCCTCCTGAGTTCTTCAAAGCTCATCTGAGCAGTATGCAGAGAAACTTGGAGTGCTGCTGCATGCCTTGTGGATTAGCCTCCAGCTAGGTGGAATTCACGCTGTACCATAATTGACAAGATTTAGGGAGAGTGCATTTGTGATTTCATGTTACCAAACCAGACACTGTGGACTTGTTCTTTCAAAATGTGTTATCTATTTATTAGTAAAATGTAACATTTGCTTTTTAATCGCAGAAGTCAAAATAGCAAAGATGCAAGTCCCCTAAAATATCCTGAGGCAAAGGAGTTAATTGTTTTGGACACAGAAAACTAGAAACACCTTTTTTTTCTTTTTTCTTTTTTTTCTTTTTTAATCAGATACGGCAATGTTTAGTTTCTTGCCTTCATGATGGGATGTTTATGTGCCTTAGAAAAGACCTTTTAAGTGACCCTCTTGCTACCATTGACACAGAGGAGGGAAGATGTTTTTTTTTTTCCCATCAGGATGTTCTTGGTCCTTTCCATTAATCTGAAAACAAATGTCACGACTGGCCAAATAAGCATCCGTTCTGCTTCCACCAACACTGTAGTGACATCTCCCAGTCATCTCCTCAAACACCTTTTGCCATGAGTAACCAACTGGAGGAAGTCGTGTGGGTATGTGTAGCAGAGCAAGGAGGGTCAGGGCTCTCTGACTTCAGCAGGGCTGGACTTGCAGCAGACGCTTGGGGAAGTGGGAGTCCTCCTGACTTCCTTGCCTGTCATTAGGGTCATCCACAAAACACATGAGAATTTCATGGGCACAGGATCAGGCTCTTGGTTTGCCAGAATAAACGAACAGACAACAACAAAAAAAACAAGAAGACAAAACAAAGCAAACAAACAAAAGACTGAAACAATTCCAAGAAAAAGGAATAGCTTGCTATCTTAGGAATATTCCTCTTACTGAAGAGACTTCGTGGTGGCCACAGAAAGACATCTGAAGGATGCTTCTGGGGATCAGCATTACAGTAGCTAAAGGAGAAAGGCACAAATGCACAGGTTAATTACAGATGTTTGAGCTGTCTGCCCTTTGGTGGAACCCAGCGCATAGCTGTGGTCAGCCTGCTTTTGTCATCTTCAAAAGGGCAATGAGGCATGGTGAAAGGCAAGCCAGGCTGGCTTATGGAAACGATTTCCCTGCAAGATGAATGCTTCAGGATACTGTACGGTCTACTAAAAATTTTGCATTGCAAATTTGTGGATAGAGATTTTTTCTTTTATATATATACAAAATGATCTTCCACCTTTTTTTTTTGGATGGGCAGAGGCTCTGATGTTGCCCTGCTGGGATGACTAGGAAGGTTTATCTCCTGCCCCATGTAAACAGATGATTTCTTGGAGGGAGTGACACTGCATAGCACTACTCTCTTACTGTTGTAAATAAGCAAAGTGTGTGGTAAAGGAGTAACATGATGGATTTCCTCCATAATGGTGCAGTGTTGAGGAAGGGACAGTTCTGCTCTCTCTGCAGAGTTCATGAGGCTGCTTGGTTTGGGCGAGGAGGCTCCATCTGACACGTTTCTGCATTCCCTGCTGAGATCTTTGCTGGCTGCAGTCTGTCACGGAAAGATTTAGCAGCAGTCTTGCAGTACTCAAGAATTACTAATTCTTGAGGCCAGAACAATGATCTCTTCCTGATTAGCTACAGAGCCCCTATTCAGAGAAGTGTGGCTGATGTCATTTTTTCGAAGCATAGGCTGAGCTGCAAGTGCAGATGACATCGTTTTGAGGTTCTCTGTTGATCACTGTGTTGTAGAAGGCTCCTACCCAATGTGAGGGCAAATTTTATCAAGTGCTGAAATAATTTTCTTTTTAGCCTTGTATTACTGCTGAAAACTTCACCTTTTTTCCCTGTCTAAGGAAGGCTAAGATTTGTATTGTGTTCCTGTACGTGAAAGACTGAGGCAATAGAAAATGTCAGTCTTTCCTACCTGCAGGAAGCTGCAAAGTCCCCTGGTGCACCTTTTAAAAAAACTTTGAAGTGTACAGGTGTGAGTTGGCTGAAAGCAAAAGACAGAGTAGAAAAAGTGATTCTTCTTTATGTTTCAGTGATACCCTCTTGGACTTCTGCATTTTTATTTGGACTTATTAAGTTACTTCTCTTACGCTTGAAATTATTTGGTAGATGCTTTTCGGATGGATGGGCAAGTTGACATTAAATTTCCCAAGGTGTTTTTTGTTGTTATTTGGGTTTACATGGAAGCTAAATGCTCCAGCCAGAGTTGCTGTTCTCGGTCAAGCAATCTGTGGGGTGGCGTTCTGGTAAACAAGCATCATGCTGTTGATGCTGCTGGTGGCTAAGATGTGGTTGCACATGTATTATGCAGAAAGTATGCAACGTGCAATCAAAGCAGACATCATGCAAACACAGAAACAGATGTATTGCTAACATCGGACCACAGCAATAATAAAATCCCTGATACTGTGGGTACTTTGTAATGCTGAATAGCTTCCAAGACAACTGTTCAGGACTTTTTCGTTCTGAAGACAGAGCAGCAGCAGTGTAAACAGTATCTGCTTTGACATGTTTAGTGGCTGGGTTAGGTCTGGGCTTGTGAAAGTTTTTGTCCTTCTGCTTTTCTGGCTGCTGATGTCACAAGTGCTCAGACTGTAAAAGCCTGAGACGAGCCAGAAAGCAGATGATATGCACGGGATAAAAGCAGGATGTTTCTGAGCAGCCAGAGCAGGGGGTCTCCACTCTCGTGACCTAACCTTGGGGTGCTGCTGCTCCTCGGAGGGACAAAGCATGCCAGCAGCTGGGCAGCAGGTAGCAGGCACTGGCTGCCCAGAGATCTTGCTGGAGGCTCCTGCTGCCCCCCTGTGCTTCTGCAGAAGGCCGTGTCAGCCTGCCCTGCTGCTGGCTCTTTGACATGCTCTCACTGGACATTCCGTGCATGCAGGAGCTCTAGTAGCGCTCCTACATCTCCATGCATTGGGTGGCGGCCGCCAGATCCACGGATATTATTGCAAAACCTCATCGCCCTGCCATATAGCCAAACGGGGACGGCATGACTGAGGGGTTGGTGCCACCCGACTGTGGTTTTGGGGCCAAACACATCAATACTGCATTGCAGCTGCCAGGTTAGTTACTACTAACTAGTCATTTGTTGATGACTGTGAAGCATGTAAAATACTGCATTATTCATTTTACATATCTCCTTCCCTTACTCCTTTTCTCACTCCTCCCCTCCCCTTTCAGCCTTTTATTTAGCCACTTTATTTGTTGCCTGTTGTTAATTTGTTGTATCAGGTTGGAAATGCATCTTTCTTTTTTTTTTAATAATTGCTCTGGAAATGTTTGTGCGCAACCAGTGCATTACTTCACTGGTGCAGATATCCTGAGAGCAGAAATTACCTGGATAGAAATTAATGCTATTGGATTAACCCAATCAGCCTGCAAAAGAGAGTGTTTCATCTCTTAAACTCTGTCTGCAAATAACTGGCCTTTAATGCCAAAGTGAATTAACCATTGATTAGTGAAAAGAAATGACTAATTCATTTCTCCACAGAGACAGGGATCTGATGGAAAAATGTTCCTGGATATGGATTAATTTCCAGTGGCAGTTTGGGCAACGTGTGTGCTGCACTCTGGGGATGGGTTATTATTTATATAAGCATCTTGTAGTCTGTGTCTAAAACACAACTTTTGCCTCCCACGTGATGTGATAACATAACAACAGTGCAGAAAACCTCACCCCATGTTTCCTGTGAGTGTCTTGATTTTCTTTTTTTTTCTGCAGGACTGAATGGGTAGCTTGGTTTCTTGGCATCTTTAGTCTGTGATAGGTCTTTCCGCTCGGTTTGAAAAATTTGGCCACGTGCTTTGGGCCGGTTGTAACTTTTGTGATACGAACTCTTGCTAGTGGGAAAGAGACAGTCATGTATGTTTTACTCTTCATTTTTTGCAGTTTCTGTAAGGTAGGGATTTCTCATCATTGTGCCTGAACTTATCCATATATTAGCAAATTGCATTAAATTCATGTTTCTAGACTGTGAAGTTAGGCTCAGAAATGTCTGACCTTCCTGGCACGGGCTGTTTCCAAGCAGGTGACCATAGTGCCAACACTGCAAATGGAGTGGGCTTTGGGAGTAGTCATGTTCATGTAAATGTTTTCCACCGTGACCATGGAGGCTGGCATTGCATGAGCGTAACTCATGCTGTTTGATGGCATCAGGTCTAAAGACATGCTTAATAGTTGCAAACTTTTCCTCCTATAAGCATATACATAGACATTGTTATGATGCAGTCAGTGCACATGACATCAGAAATAGATATTTGCCTTCCACACTTCTCTTGACAAAATCATTCCTGACTCCAGCAATGTAATTTCAAATTCACTGCTGCTTAACAGCTTAACTGGTGCCATTACTTTATCCTGATAACTACTGCTATAGTAGTGGATGGTGGATGCAAAGGCAGTCTTTATCCTGCTTGCTGGAGAGAGCCAGGCTTGTGTCAACCGCGCTGCAGAAACTGTGGAGCAAAATGTATTCAAAAAGTGTATTCAGATGCACACAACATCAGCAAGGTTTGAAAGGTATGGTTATTTTTGTACTAGCTTCCAAGATGGTGACACATCTTTTGAGGGAAGAGAAGGGGAGGTCCCTCTTCTGATACATTGGGTATTTGAAGGGGTGTTTGCAAGGGAAGAGATTCTTTGAGTAGAAAAAAAATTAAAAAAAAAAAAAAGCGAACTTGTTGCAGTTGTTCAGAAGGATTTAAGGTAAGAACACAGCAATGTGCCACACCATCTGCCAGGAAATTACCTCCTTTTTTGTTTTTATCTTCTGCGTCTTGTACCTAATACTGAATCATAGCTATTAACATACTGCAGTGTTTTTAATCAGTGAGCGAGTTAGCTCAGGGCACAGCAGGTTATCTTCAATTACAGGTAAAATGCATCCTAAAACAGAGAGAGAGGGCGGAAGTGGGAGGAAATACGCTTCGTGGAGATCATAACCACTGGAATTAATTTAGCTTGTCAGTACACTTTGACAGGTCATTCAGTGGAGCTTCATGTCTCTTATGCAGATCATTCTGCAAAAGTGTTTGTCGTGGTGCACCGCGTGCTGAACTCACTGTGGGATTCAGAGGTCTGGTCCCTGACACAGAACCAGACGGACTTTTCCTGACACGCCACACAAGGCATGCCATGTGAAAAGGAGGAGGAAAGTCCTGAGGTGACAGGACAGGGAGCTGGCACACGGCTTTTCCTCCTTTTTTTTATCCAGTAGAGAACTGGTGAAAAAAAAAAAATGCTGTGCAGTATGCAAAGGTTTGCAGAGACTCAGTGCTTTGGTGAAGTTAGTGCTGACTGCAGACTTCGGAGCATGCTACAAGAATTTCATGGAGACCAAGAATTTCTTATCTGCATTTCTGTGGTATGAATTGCCCTCTGCCAGTCTGCTGAGACCATCATTTCACAGCTGCTGGTACCTCTGCTCAGTTATGAAATCATATTTGTATATCCTGTGGCTTTTCAGATTTTTTGTTATTGCTTTAAAGTGTATGTCAAAAGAAGTTTGAAGAGTTACTGTGAAATTTTTTTTTTCTGAATAGTTTTAAGCAAGTGAATTGTATTTATGTAAACAAATGTGTACATCTACTATTCAAGATCTGTATGTCATATGCAATGAAGGCTTTACCTAAAGTAATATAAGGACTCAAAAGAGCTGATATCTCCATGTTAGGAAGGGGATCTAATGCTCTGCAATGTGCAAAAGAAAGCCAACATTTTTGCAATAGCTCCTAGCAGTCACTATATTAAAGGAAGAAAGAATAGAGTAAGATCTCTACTCCTTTCTTAGCAGCACGAAATTGAAACCAATTTTCTGCCTTTCATTTTTGTTTTATGTGCTAGACAGTGTATCCATAGTAGTTCTTCTATTAACTGGGTGAGGTTACTGAAGAAGAGAGAAACACCTCCATAGTAGGTAACTGAAAATTCATGTTTGTGTTGTAAAATCTCCCCTCTTTTTTTTTTTTTTAAGAGGAAACCAGATTTTTTTAAACTAAAAGACAAAAGGCTGGAAGAGTCATATTACCACCAGACCTCCTATCTGAATGAGATGCAGGAATCACAGGCTTCATAAGCTAAAATAAGCAGTGAAGAAGTATTGAGTGTGCTAATACAAACCCCGACCTTTTGGTGCAGGAGCACTGAGTGAAGCTGTGGGCATCCTTTCGGGTGCAAAACCCATGCAGGATGCAGCGAGCAGCACAACTTGCCCCCTCCCAGAGGTGGGCCGTGCTATCTCCATCACTCTAGCAAGTGGAGAAATGAGGCAGCAGCTAGGCTGAGTCATGGTTACAGCCCTTCCCTCGACCACACTTCCTTGTCTTTTTGCCTTGTAAGGCTGCCGTGGCAGGGTCATGCTTTCATTTGTGTGTTGAACAAGCTCAAGCTTACAAGCAGCAGTTGTTTGGCAAAGGAGGCTGCTGTAGGTGAGTGATGCCAGATGACGGCTCTTGGATGGCAAGGCTTAGGATGCCATATGAAATTTGGAATGTCTCTGGAGTGACATCTGGAAGTGGAAGCCCTGTGTCAGATCATTTTCTAATTTTCATGCCTTTCTAAATGTTGTTTGATTGTTGTTGTTCTATTTTCCTTGACAGGCTTATTGGTCCTAGCTATCTGGGGTCAATTAGTACTTAAAATTGTCCTCTTTGTAACTGCAAGTTAGGCTTTTATTCGCTAGAGGTGGACAGGGAAGGTAGCCTTCTTTGCTGAGCCAAATAGCTTCCAGTTCATACTAAACCAGTATCTTCTGAGTCATCGTATCCAGAAACTTGACATCTGTAGAGAGAAGCAGTGGTACCAAAGGATGCTGTGATAGGAATGCAGAAAACCTAAGCTGAAAAACAACAACAGTGCAGAAAAACTGATACGATCTGACACGGGAGACAAACACAAATTCTGAAAATCCAGTTTGCCTTCCAGTCCCAGCGCCTTATTCTAGCAGAGGCACTGTGTGCATTTGTGGTCCAAGTGAGATATGTAATGATTCAGAATTTGTTGCTAACATTGTGTTACTCTAAATCACAGATATGTGTGTGCTATACAATAAATTGTGTGTGCAGGGGGAGGTGTGGGGGGTGTTCATTACTTCAGTCATTGTAATGTGTGTTTTAGAAGTGGTTCCATCAAGACTATGTTTCTGTGATGCATTATTGCATTTCTCCTAACTACTCAAAGTAATGGCAAAACTGCATTGTTCCTCTTTTCTGTGGTCTCGGACAGCCGGTCCAGAAATTATGATGCTTAATCATGATGTGTTTGAGAGCAGCATTTCATTTGGTGAGAGTGCACTCCCGGTCTTCATGTTAGACACGTGCCACTCTGTCAAGTGTCAGCTGATTTATCTCCGTTACCTGAAAACACAGTGTGTTACCATAAATGACTTCCCAAGTGTTGTAGTTTATGGTGAAATTTCATTTTTTGGAGATGAATCACTTTCACAAAGGAAAAGAAAGTCTATAATCTTCATTTTACTGATTTTAAATATGGATCCAATGTCTTTTCCCATTTTTCTTTTGGTAGTTCTGTAGATGGACTCAGTAGAGATGCAACTTATATCAAGAGAAGACTCAATGGAGTGGCGTTCACAAGTGACACCTGCAATTCCCATGTTCCGGAGTGATATGTGGGAAACTGTTTGCAGATTTGGGGACTTTTATTCAGTGTATTGTAGGCACTAAGTCATCAAATCTCATAAGGAGCCACTCCTGTGCTTTTGTGTTGCAGGCTTCCTGTTTAATAGAGATTACATTTTCTGCCATAATGCCCCTTAGTGAAATTCATTACGAGATCCTATTACCTTTATTTGCAGTTCTTGAAAAACTCAGGGCTCCACCCTGAACTCACACGGGTATTAAGTTAGGTGCCACCTTTGTTTGCCTGAAAGAAGGCAGCCTGTTTTTGCACCTCCCTGAAAGCCCTATCCGCTCTGCATTTTGTTAGTGCTGAAGGAGACAGGGTGGGGTGGGAGCAGGGGGGAGAGTCCTTTTGTACAGCCCAACTCACTTAGAGCTGGGGTGAATTTAGGAGCCTAACCATTTAGCAGAAAGTCGTCATCACCACTGAGGTTGTGCTCAGGACGTTGAATAGCTTTGGTACGGCACAAAAGCAGCAGTGGCCCCATCTTGTGCATCCCTGTCCCCTTCCATCTGTGCACTCCTACCCATGCATGACTTCTATTGGGCGGGCAGAGCTCCAGGTGCCTTAGTCCTGGAATTTCAGCCAGAGAAGCAGCAGGGTAATGGTTCAGTGGCATGTATGGCATTCAAGATAGAATGGGTGAACCCTGTTTTTTGTTTGTTTGTTTGTTTTGTTTTGTTTTGTTTTGTTTTCATCTTTTGCATCCTGCTTTTTTATTTTATATTATTGCACCAGTTGGAGATGCCTTTTGCCATGCAAGGTGTATGCAGAAGAGTCCTCCTTTTCCCTGCACAATTTGAGGGATTGGTGCAGCACAAGCAATGAAAATGTGGGGAGGTGCAGAAAGGAAAACAAGAAATGTTCATATGCCTAGGTATTTTTTAACCAATCCTGTTATTTCTGTTTATTGGAGAGATGGTGAAAAATGACTACAGAAATATTCTCTCATCTGTGTTAAAGTACTCATTCCCTGCTACAAGATTAGGCTTATTCTATCCTTGGTGTACTACCAGAAGTAGACAGAGCTAGAAAAAGGGTGAACAGATTCATGACTTTTTTTTTGTCAGTTTTTCTCTTCTGGTTTGTGATGATCCCTAGTAAAAAAAAAAAAAAGAAGAAAAAAAAATCATAATTTTCTCTCCTTTTTATATGTGGCAAACACGATTCTGAGCATACATCTAGTTTTGGTCTAAAATAGTCCTCCCTAAAGTCTGCTTCATCTGTAATATATTTATTCTCTTCATTATGCAACAGCAGCAGCATTTCAGGAGTAAGAGAGTAGAATAAATTTAAACAGAAACTAACAATGAGCTGCTGTAAGGTAGGTGCAGTGTCATTGCTGCGCTTCAGCGTGTTTCGAGAAGGACAGAAACTAAGGTCTGATGAGTTGTTATTTAAGTACATTTGTGACAGCTCACAAGACAGTGAAAATATGTGCCAGCTGAGGATCTTAAGGCTCTTGATGGAGTTTTACTGGAAGTCACGGTCTTGTTCAAATAGCAAATCTTCTCTGAATCAGGAAAGCAGTAGTTTCAAGTTGACAGTATGTTAATGTTTCCCTCATCTGTCATGCACAGTGGAAAAATTAGTGAATTTCAGAAAATAGACTGAAGTTTGTTTTGAAAAGGAAATAGGAAGCCTGAAGGATCTGCAGCTTGGCTCTTTGATTTCCAATGAATGTTTTCTTGGAGGAATGCTAAATCTCCATTTTCTGTCCTCTACATGAGCATAGTAGTAAAACTTTGGAGCAAGGAGTGGAAAGAATGAAAGGTTACTAGCAAGAAATTAATAGGAAAGAATAGGGGTCACTGGAAAGCTATATAAAGATGGAAAAAATGATCCTAGAGCTTGGAAGATGAGCCAGTCAGCTACATGTGACGTAAGGCAGGCTGGGGTGTGCTGAAATGTGGAGCAGGCATTTAAAGATGATGCTTTTTAAGAAGGAGGAATAATTTCCACAGTGGTGTGCGAAGGCTGAGTTTAAATGAACAGAACACACACACAGACAGAGACACACAAAAAGAAAAAACTGACTCAGAAAAGCATGTGGAGTGCAACTTAGCCGTCCCTTCTTGGCTGGGTAAGTAAGGGCTGGCTTTGAAAAAAGGAACCCAAGTCTGGGAGCGGTGGTAGAGTTGTCTGTGTGCTTGCACCATGGTCTCCATTTGAGAAATACTGGTTAGGTAAGGGATCATTTTTAGTGTATTTGTTGGATGCTGAATACAATTTGCGGGAGAGGTTTTCCACCGTGACTTACAGAGTAGGAAGTGGTAGATACTGTGAGCAATAGGATTTTGTCCAAAATCCCTTCTGTGGTAGCTATTTTGTGGGTCATGTTATATATATGTCTGACCTGATTGTGGAAAAGAAATTAATAACTGCAGTGGCATCAGTCTGGAGTTTTTAAACAGACTTGATTTCTTGGCCATTTACAGTTTTCTACCCATTTGTTTGCTTTTATTTGTGCATAAGAATAGAAGCATATGCTGAAGCTGGTCAAATCTTGATAATCATGATAGTTAAGGAAACAGCTCCATTCTGTTGTATCATCTGATCAGCAGTTCAGTATGTTCACCTACTGTATGTATCTGGAAAAAAAAAAAGGTTAAAATACATCTAGGATAACGTAAGTTCATCACAATGTCTATGTTATTTTTGTTAACAGAGAAGAAAAGTAGTGTGCTCACTAAAATGTAAAAAAACACCAACTGAGAAAATAAATGTATCCTAAATTCCAGCGAGTATTTGTATGCTTACTCTTCTGTGAGGTTTCTCTGTTGTTTCTTTCACTGGGGAAAAAATGTTAATGCGATTCTAGAACTCTGCAAGTGACCATCTTTATTTGGAAATGTCTGCATGGCCTTCTTGCAGCATTCAGTTCCTGTGAATTCCAGTTTGTGTGGCTGAGTGAATAGTTTTGCTGTTCTGGACCACATTACACGGTGCCCTTTGAAACTTCTGCAAGTGCATTGTAAGTGGGTTGGGTGGTGTAAACTGCCAGGCTAGTTTTGCAGCAGCTGAGGGGCTCATGTGTTGACTGCATACCCAGTTTTCTTGTTATTCTCAACATTTTTTTTTTTCCTTCCTGCCAGGAATAAATGCCAGCATGACTAGGATCTGAGGAAGCATCTCTGTATTCCTACCGAAAGTTCACGGGTGCAGAGGAGAGGTGCAAGGACAACAGGGACATTTTGAGCTAAAATGGATATCCCCACCAACTTGGTGCCGTCCTCCATGATGTCGCAACCTGAAGTGATTGAGGTGAGGAGATCGCAGTGAAACTCTGACAGCTGAACTGACTGAACCTCTTTATTTCTTCATCAAATCCTAGGTTTTTTCCAGTCTCGATTCTGAGTCATCGAGGGAATTTTCCCTGAAACGTTGTATTGAAGACACTCATCATTTGCTAAGAATGTTGTTATACTTTGAGGCATGACATTGCTGTGTTATAATACTATTTGTAGAAGAAAATATATGGCATATTATGATCTTTATTGTTTCCACGTAGGTGGTCCCTGCAGTATGGTTTGATTTTACCATGTGTAATGAACACAAAGGAGAAGAAGGTCGTGTTGGGGTTCAGTTGGAATAGTACTACAGAAAATTTCAGGTTCAGTGCTCTTATCAGGAAAGCTAAGGTTTTAAGCCAAAAGCAGCGATAAAATTAATCATATACTTCCAATTACTAACACACTAACCTTCCTTTCATGAATCAAAGTGTATATTTAAGCCACAATATTTATAAATACCGAAGCGATTTCTTCTGCTCCATGTACTGAACGCCAAGTACTTGTGCCTGCTGGTGAAGTAAATATTACAAACAGAAAAGGAGATGTTAGTACCAGTCAAGATTTCATCTCGGAAAGTATTTTCAAAATTGCTTTGACTTCACTGAGACCCAGGAGTCTGTTACATCTTAAAGCTTTTAAGAGTATGTACCTTACTGAACAGTGCACTACAATTGATTAAGGTAGATGATACTGCCAGAAAATGGGAGATCTGAAGGTTTTTTATTTGTTTGCTTTGTTTTGTCTTTTTTGTTATTGTTGGTTTTTGGTTTTTGGTTTTTTCTTTGCCAAAAATCCTTAGGCTGAGGAGAACTGCAGCTCTTAGCAAAGAGCACAGAGAAGTGCAGTAGTTCACAGAGATACCTGTACCCTGTGAAGCTACAAGGAAATTGTCCACTAAAGGGTGGCAGAGCTGAACCCAAAATCTGTTTGCGGAAAACTTCTTTGTGCTCCTTTTCCTCCTGGTTTCAAATGGAGGTGGATTTTGTGTCTTCACAGCAGGTCAGGATACCTGGTAGGATGGAGATGATGTATGCCTGTGTCCTGGGGTGCAAGGCTGCTGATGGACTCTTCTCCCTTTCTGGAGAAAGGCTTCCCCAGGCCATCTCCTTGGTGCTCTGAAAGACACTTGCACCACTGTCTCTGTGGGTTCCCACTTTGAAGAAAGGCTTCTTTGTGCATAAGAAACGTGTGTAACTGTTTAGGGATTGCTGTTCAGGATAAATGTTTTCTTGAAGGGAAAATACGGTCAGCTGTGGCACAAGAATGAGTGGGAGAAAAGCTACCACTTGTAAAGGACCTGATGTGAAAATGTCTTTCTAATACGCATGGTCACTATTCTGTTGTATTTACAATGAATGCAGCCTTTTTCAGTGTTTGCAAGGAGTTTCTGCTGAGTAAATCTTGCATGGGACTTGGATCACTAAACGAAAGACTAGAGAAAAGCAGAGGTTATCAGTCATTGACTGGTAACACAGATGGCTCTCCCTCCCCGCCTTGGCTTCGGAGGCCGTGCTTCCATGAGGTTTGATTTGGGAACAGAAAAGAAATGGCAACAGGAAACAAAGAAAAGTCTGATATCTCAGTGTGGGTTGCAAAATATCTTTCTCTCAACCTCATGTCGTAAAAACAGACTCCAGTTTCACAGATGATATCCACATGGGCAGACTTTTGTGCATGCATGAATTCCCCACAGATTTCAGTAAACCATCCTGGATGTGATGGTTGAGACAGGGCTTCAGTCCTATATAGGGGAGTAATGGCTCCAAACAACCAGCCTGGAGACATTTGTCTTTCTGATGGTAAGGAATGGCTCTTTAACAGAAAAGGATGTAGTGAAATGCATCTAAAGAGGATGATTACTGAGTGCAAGTAATGTAGTAAAGCAGTTTCGCAGGGAAGGGCCTTGCCTTTAGCATTTGTGTTCACATTACAATGAATTTTGATTATAGTTTAGAAAAATGTATTAATTACAATACAGTTCTTTTCTGCAGCACATTATTTTGCCTTTAAAACTGAGCAGATACCACAGTGTGCTGCAGAAGACATTTAGAGGCTAATGTTTTAAGGATATTAAAAAAAAAAAAAAAAAAGCCTTGGAAGTAGTTTTGCATGCTTTCCGCATGAGCTAGATGACATCACATTAAAAAAAAAAAAGTTTCATTAGTCTTTTTTTTTTTTAAGCATTATCAGGACAGTTGTTTTCCTTTCATTTGGTCAGTTTAGTATTATAAATATTACCTATTTTATACACCCATGCATTTATATGCGTGTATGTGTATAGATCTCAGTAACAAATATTACTCTGCCTGTCATCAGCCCTTTAACTGCACAGGGACAAGCAGAGGCCTCAGCAGCATATTTTCGCAGCCTGAAGCCCAGTCTGGCAGTATTTTGCTTAGGTTTGATCCTACAGATGCTTGTGGTGGCACCACACTGGGGAATTTTCTGCTAATTGAATTGCTATTGGTATTTTTCCTGAGATTCGTTTTCTGAGTCAGGTAACAAAAAGGTTTCTGAAAGTAGCTTCTTGGTACAAGGTGTGGCATTGCTATTACTACTTTAAGTATCGGTAGTGTGTCAACATAGGAACAGGTTCAGATGCATCTCTACAACCTTCTACTGAAGCAAGGCTGTTTTTCCACAGTAGTGTCTCTTGATATCCTCCCTACACACTGACCTCTGAGAAGCTCTGCTCCAACCTTCTTTTCTCCTCCAGCATCCTGTTACCAGAGATGAGGACTGGGGAATAGACTTAAGGCATCTTGGTGAAGTTTAAATGTGAAGGATAAGTAAAGTTTGGGGGTGATTTGACTAACCATAGCTGGAATCTGGAATAGAAAGTGGTTCTGCGACAGCACTCCCAATGTATCAAAGAAGTCAATTAAAAGAAAAGTTGCCAGAACATGCCTTGAATTTTTTAGCTATGGGGTTTTATTGTAAGGCTGAATCTATTCATTTCAAATTAGACAAGCCATACTGTTCCTAAAGAGAGAGAAACAACAAAATAACAAAACTTTTTTTTAGTATTATTTTTAAGGTTCTCTGTGTTTTTTGGCAGATATGACAACTTCATGTTTCAGCTGTGTATAAGCAAAAAGATAACAGAAACCTGATTAGTCTGATAATGCAGTAAAGTAGAAAGTTAAAGCAGTCTGTAGGAAACATTTAGCATCCCAGAGGGCTTTCTTTTTAGCAAAGAGGGAGCGTAAAAAGTAGTGATTTAAACAGAGCGATTGTCTCTATGGAGTGATTAGTATCTTCTCTTCTTGTGAATGGCATGAGATGAACTCTTCTGTAAAAGCTTTGAAGAAGAAATTGTGTGAGCTCTACTTGCTTAATGAGCTAGGGACTTCCAACAGTGCTTCAGAAATGCTTAAAACAAGAAAACAACAAAAATTCATCATTCTCTCTTTGCTTTTGCCAGCAGTAGATCCTACCAGCCAAATACTAGAAGTAAATGAATACATTTAAATAACCGCCTTGCAGCTGTTCCAGAGAGAAACCCGGAGCATTTTCCATTATAGTGGCCTTTCATGGCTGTGTGGTTACCAGAGCCAAAAACCACTTCTTCCACTAAGTGCCATTGAATACTTCTTTATTTTCCTTCCCTTTGTTCAAATTAGAGTGGGAGAGATTTAAGCTATCTATCCTTGCCACAGAATGGTCATGTTTGGTATCTTTTTCCTCTTTGCAATGATGCTGGAGAACCCCTTTCCCCAGTAAAACCCAACATTTTACATCTTGGATTTGCTGCTCAAATTTCTGTAGCTGGCAAAGGCACTGCATTTTTCTCCCCTTCTAAGTGAGTAAACAGAGTACCCTCTGTATTAAAACTGACCTCTTGGGGTGATAAATAAAGTAAATGAGAGGGGGAAAAAAAAAAAAAAAAACAAGAAGAAGCAAACGGTTTGTGATTAGAGGTGTATCTACCCAGGTACAGACACCACAGTGGAAACTAAAATACCAGTGTGCCTTTTTTTTTAATGATAATAGATGAAATTATCAGGTGTTCAAAATATAGCTTCAATTTGTTCAAAACAGACTGGCATTGCCTTATAGGCAGCTGTTTAGTACTGTACAGACAAGCTAATGACAGGGAACCCTATCGTTGTTGTCAGAACCCTGAGAGAGAAAGATTTTTCTGTGTTCTGTTAATACATTTCACAAAAGAGTGCATCAAATCAAACAAAACCAAAACTATCTGATGTATATTTCAAGAAAAAGATGTATTTGCAGTGGTAAACACAGGACAGCCTTCTTTCCATTTTGAAATCTTAGTTTCCAGCCCACAATTAAATGTGCTCTGCTCATTAACATAATTTTGAATAGGCATTTGCTTGAAGGCTCAGCTCTCCCAAGTGCTTGCTTTGCTGGTTTGCTCTGTGAGGAGTGATGGAAGGTGTGCCCTGGAAATGGAAGTAGCCCCAATAGCCTGCAGCATTTTTTCAGCATAAAAGACCAGTCTTTCAGCTGCTGGAGCCAAGAACTAATCCCCAGCTTGGATCACAGAGCAACAAACTGGGCCTGAAGGATGCTTGTTGCATTTCTTTATGCATGGAAACACACTTGGGATGTTTGAGGTGTGGGTTTTTTGGAGGCTTGTTTTGTTTGTTTGGTTATGTTTTTTGTTTGTTTTATGTATTATTTTGTTCTGATGTTTGTTGTTTTTTTGTCAATGGTTGTTTGTTGCTTTGTCTTTTTTTGGAACCCCTGTTTTCTTCCAGTGTGGAGGCTTCTAAAACAACACAAAGAGGGGACTGTGTGCTGTATCTCCCTCAAAAAAAGCTCTTCCCAGGGCTGGGTAGGGCTGTCCTGAGCTGCACTCAACCTGCAGAGCAGCCTGCAGGAACACGAGAGCAGGTTGGATATCTGCCATGGTGTTCAGGTGGAGGGCAAGGGTAAGGCCAGGAGGGTAGGGCAGGTAGGCCTACGGGGAGTGAACCAGGTGGCTTATTGAAGACATGACATGTGGCTTATCGTGACACAGACATTTTTTGAAGGTGTGAGAGGCAGCATATTCTGGTAAGTTGATAGAATATAATCACTTTATTGAGTTTCTCACAGTGCCAGGAGGTGCTGGGCCTATACTAGGCCTTGTCTGAGCTCCCTCTGCAAGGAGGAAGGGGCGGTTGGGAAGCCCAGCTTGTCATGAAAGCTCGTCCAGAAGAAAATGAAACTCAAAGAGTTTTGCAAAAACCCATTAGGTAGTCTGTATGGGATATTCAGGCTCAACAACCCAGAAGATTTGCACAGTCATGTCTCTCATGGTTGCAAAGTAAATTAGTGTATTGCAATACTTACATGTTGCAGTGGTGGCCTCTCTTTTGAGAGGGGTTTGGAAGTCAGTGTTGGGGCAGCACAGAAGTGCTGACTAGTTTCGGAACACGTCTTCGGTAATCAAAGTGCTCAAGCCAGCCTTGCAGGGGAAGGGGGAATATGATAATGTGGAATTATACCCTGATTCAGGTGGTCTTCATTTCCTACTGTATTGGAAAATATTCATCAGAACATGTAGGTAGAACTTGTGAGGAACGCAGCTCATTTGAAAATGATGGGTCTTTGGAAAAGAAGCAATGATAAAAAAGTGTCTGAATTATTTGGTAGGCTGTTGTATGGAGGTCTTCACTCTGTCTTCCACTGGGTATTTTTTTACAATCTTTCTACCTTTTGATTTTCTAAATCTTCTTAGGCAGAATTCTGCAGTGAAAGGGATTTTGTTTGCACGTGCATGCTTCTTTCCTGTAGCAGTAGAAAATGCAAGAGTGTGAAACCAGACAGCTACCTGGAGACCTACTGGCCCAGCTTGGTGTGCTCCTGACCATCAGTGCTCTTCACCAGTGAGAATTCAGTCTGTGCATTGCATGATCCCTGATCTATCTATCCTGAAAAGTTGTAGGGTTGCATCTAAGTACTTCAGACCTACTAGTTATGTTCCAGAAGAAAGGCATTTTTATCCTTTGCTGGACTTCCTGCTCTTGCCCGTTCTGTTTTCTTTAGCCCACGGAAGCTATTTTTGAACTTGCTTTTGTAGTAATGGATAGTGAATAAGCACTAAGGAAGGTCAACACCCTCTTTGGTTTTATAGTCAATCTGTGGAGGTTGTAATCACGGCTTCCAGCAGGATCTGTGTCACTTGTGAATTATACCTTCCAGCGGTCAAACAGCTTCTTTTTCCAGTGTTGCTGGTGGCTGGGTCTCTTTGGTACCCTGAGGGCCTAGATGTGTTAGGTTACTCTTTTTAAGTATAAGCTCTTGGATAACTCAGGGCTTCTCAGTTTGATTTTTGCTAGCTTGGACATTTCTTAGGTCTCTGCTGAAACTCAGCAATATAGTCTACTACAAAAGCATTCTTGAAATGTTGCCACAAGGTCTATAAGTAATTTTTTTTCTTTATCTTGTCATAGCAGAATTAAAAGAATCCCCTTGCAAAGGGATTCATTTCTCCCCTCTTTTCAGCTGTGAGAAATGAAAAATTATTCTAGTGAAACTGAGATGGCTTACTAAATCTAACATGCAAGTTTTTATTTAAATCTGTCAAACAGTTGCTTTGGAAGATGCAGTTCTGCAAAGGGTATGTGAAGAGCTGTTGGATCTTGGTGATAGTGTTTTATGCTTTTGTTTTTCAGACTTAAATAATTGCATAAGGTATAGTAGATATAAGGCTTGATGAATCAGCACCCTTGTCTGAACACTTTCTTGATTTTGGACTTAACATTTTGGGTAAATGATACCTATCAACTTCTATTTTTAAAGTAAAAAACACCATCCTTTCCCCCTTTATTTTTGAACCTCTTATTTCCTTTGCATCCCATAGTCTGAACAGTAGTTTATGCTTTTCATTAGATAGTGGAGAATTTTTTGTTGCAAATTGGATTTTTTTTCTCATCTGTTACAACTTTACTTCTATAAAGACCAAGATTTTGCAATTGCAGCTTGAGAAATTATTTACATATTGAATCAATTATTCCTATACTTACTCTCTTATGCTTATTTTAAAGATATTCTTAATTTATACCCTTTTTGAGGATTTTGAAACGGGCAGTTTCCCCAAGTCTTCCAGCTCAAGCCTTCCTGGTATGTTGGTAAATATCAGAGTATTTAGCTAAATTCAAAGAAGTGCTATTGCTTTTCCATTCACTGCTGTACTAAATGTAGACCTGTAAGCCACCTATTGCCGTTTTGGAGTCCTAACCTACTGTTTCCAATTCTGCCTTTCCTCTGAAATATTTTCTGGACTTCCGGATAGCACTGAGAATGATAAATATTATTTTGGGGATCCAAAGGTAGCTACCTAAGAATTAAAATCTCATCCTGTATAGGATGAGTCTCCTCTGAGTCTTGCAAACTTCAAGGAGACTGCATGCAAGTTGAATGACTTCTGTAAATTTGAGGTCTCTGGCTTCTACTTGGCATTTTGCTGCATGCAGAGTTGTCATCTTTCCCAGGCGTCTTTGCCAAATAAATGGATTTTCATCTCCTCTTCGTGTTCTGGGTAAGAAAACAGCAGCATGTCAAGGTTAATTCAGTAAAGGGGAAAAGGAGAGAAACAGACTGTGTTTGGAGGGCTTAGGGTTAAAATACTTTTTAAACATTTTCTTGGATATGGAAACATTGTTGTGGCTTCCAAGTTTTAAAGGCTCTATAAAAGTCAGACCTTAGTATGCTAAGACTGTTCATCTCTATTTCTCTCAGCAAGAAATAAATGCACACATGTCTTGGTGGGGGGTCTTCTGTTGTGTTTTTCTTGGGGGAAGTGGGGGGCTAGGTGAACTAAGGAACTCTGCAAATTCTCAGATTGCAGTGGAGTTTATATAGTGATCATTTGCCATTCATGCACTGAGGTGGTAGGATCCAGAGCTCCCCTCTCACCTTTCTGCTCCAGGCACCCCCTGCCTTCTCCACTCCAGTCTTTCTCCCAGGAGGATAAGGTGGTAATGGGCTGCTCACCCAAGAATAACCCCATGGGCAAGGCCTCTCCGTGCCTTGGCCCAATTCCTCACCCCACTCTTTCAGCCGTGCTGGAGGGGCTGGGGCAGCAGCAGGATGAATCAAGCACTGATCACTGGAGAGAAAGTCACTCTTGTTCCCAGCCTCCTCATTGCCACCCCAGTGGCATGGTCCAGTACCACCACAGCGGAGGAGACAAGGAGACACGTGTAGCAGAGAGTGGCTGGAGAGGCCACTGCCAAGGTGACATTCTCACTGCAGGATGAAAAGGTGTTGGCTGTAAAACCAGAGTGAGTCTTCTTTATGAAGTCCTGGTGCTCAGTTTCCCAGTCTGTGTGCACTGGGTTGGGGTTGTGCCTAGGTCTCATGTTTTCGAGAGGTTTTAACCCCATATACTCAGGATTTTCTTGTTCTTTGGCTTGGGTATTAAATCAACTTCGTATGGTTAGAGGAGGCTTTGATTTCAGCCAGTTATTATTCAATTTTCCTTTATGTATCTTGTTGATTTGTAATGCAGATGTTGTCTTTTTTCTGCGCAGACGTGTCCTGGAGATTTAGTTAGCATGGGCAATTTGTGGCTCAGTTTGTTTTAAACTTCTGTTGAGATATATGAAATGGATGAGGTAAATCTCAGGGCACTGCACATCTGGCTCACCCATGCAATGAAACACACTGAGTGAAACTTCAGGAAATTAAAATATAAACTTCCCTGCCCCTTTTCCTTCAGGGGCAGGAGAGGGGCTGGGTCTGCCTGCTTGTGTGTGTCATTATGGTATATTAACACTTTCAGTACTCGGAGGTACATTTTATTTTCCTCTTGCTGAAGCTTCTGCAGCCAGACAGCAGCATCATGGGTAAATGTGATGCCTTGGGATCTCTGTATGTTCATGACCCGTGAGGTCAAAACCTTCCCGTGGATATCTGCTGGCATCCGAGAAAGTCCATCATCTGGAAGTCCCCTATTTGAACTTTTGTTAGCGACCTGTTCCTTATTACTGTCGCTAATGGACCCATTTATTATGGTGTCTGGAAACTCCAGTGGTGAACACCAATCAATTCCCAATTTAACTCTCAAGAGCAAACACCTGCATGACCGAGGCCCTGAAAAACTCTTCTTTCCCCTGGGATTGAAAAGATTGCTCTTAAAGGAGGATTCCAGGTTTTAGATTAGCATGCCCTGAGCACAAAACGTCTTTCAAAATCCTTTACATGACCAGAGTCTTTTGTTCCTATGTATTCAAAAGAAAAGAAACTAGTGAGCCTCGTTCTGTTCATCTGGGATTATTCAGGTGCTACCCTGTTTTCAAACCTAAAATGTCTGGCTCTGTAGCACTTAGCATATTCTTATTGGCATTGCACACATTTAGCCCTGGCTTGTCACTTTGTGAATGAGACAAATGCAATACACTTTGTGCATATTACAATGAGCCTTGTGTTATCCTATCTCGTTTCAGGTTTCATATGAGGAGTGTGGGGAGAATATTACAAAATCAGAGGAATATTTCACGTTCTAACCCCAAATGCAAAACAAAGTCAACACAAGGGAAAAAGGAAAGCAACATCTACCACATTTTCAATTTCTGAAATTAAAATATATGTTCTGCCAGGTGTAGTTTCTGTCTCTCTGCAGGAGCAACAGGGGAGCAAAAGTTGTTAAGTATGGGCAGCAGTCATCTACAAGAAACATTTAGATCAGTAAATACATGGAAGAAGATAGGATTTATTCAGGATCACAAACTTCCACTAGATTTTGGAGTCATGACCTCCTTTGTAACTGAGACTGTGTCCAGATATTCATACAGAGGGCAAAAAACAGGGCATTCACATAATTAATGCAGATGTTGGCAAGATTTTATAAGGTCCACTAATTCATTCCTATGACTTCCTCCCTCCCTCAAGGCTTCTTATAGTTGACCTGTTATTACCACACAATATTTAAGCAAAGAATTAAAGCCAGATGTCTTGTAGCTAGGTCTCCCTTTATTAAGTATCCCTTGTAAATCATTTTTTCTAGGCAGTGGAGAGATCCTGAGAACTTCTTTAAATTCTTAAATAATTAAGACTGAAAGGTTTCTAACCTAAGAGTTGATGTATCCTAGAGGAACAATAAAAGTTTTATAGTAAGTGTGCTGAGAAATAGTATTTACTCTGGCTTTTTATTATCCTGGGTCTGCAAATGTTTCTGATCAATGTTTAGGTTGGGGGTAAAATCATTTTTAGAAAAACCTTTTTCTTTAACACAAATCTAGCTATCATGTGGCACATTTGGGATACAGGTGAGAAGTTTTGTACATTGCTTTATTGGAACTAGCCTAGTTGTGACGACAAAGAGATGCAAATGAAAACAAGCAGAAATAGCTCTGAGTAGTAATTCTAAGGAAATCTTCATCATATACTATTTTCACTTGAGTCCAATTACTATTTCTGTTTCCCAATTGTGTACATGTTTGGTTTCAAAGTGAAGGCTGTGTTAGCTGTAGCATTTCCTCAGAATGGCCGGACCTGTCTAAAACATGTTGGTTTTTTTTTTTGTTTGTTTGTTTTTGTTTTTTTGGTTTGCATTTTTAAATGGGAAGAAATTCTTATCTTTTAATATTGTTGATCTGTTCCTTATTTCGTCTTATTACCTGCTTTCTTGCTAAAACTGCTTCTCTTTCTGTGTTTAAGAAAAAAAAAAAAAGTTCAGTCAGTAAAGTTTCACAGCCATAAAACTAGAGACAGGTCTCCTGAGCCTCTTCAAACAGAGACTTTTCTGACATGAACTTCTTGTTGGTTTTCTTTTTATTATTTTATTTTTAAGTCCTTTATGATAAGCCATGCTAAACAAGGAACCAGTGTGTTACTCAAAAGAGTTTCTTTTTCTGAGGTTTGCCTTTTGGGAATTACACCTTGAGTAATTGATTATAGCTTAGGAAGGAAACTTATTAAGCATTTTCTTGTTGGCCAGTGTTTTTACACAAAACTTTTATATTCTGGTAGGGTACAGGCCTTGCTTGCTGCACCCATAGCTGTGCTCAGCTGGGTACTCTGGCAGGAAAATTAATCATGTATTTCTTGACATAGCCATAACAATATTTAATGCAAGAAATAAAGTCTGTTGCTTTTAACACTTGCTAAGACGAATACTGCTTTTTTCTTTCCTTGCCTCACTCCTTCCTTTTCTAACTGAAATAAGCAAGTTTAGGTGAGTTATAGCTAAAGGCACAGTGCATTTGTAACCCGGTTTAGAAACATGGTTGATGGTAAAAGGAGAATGCTCTTAGAAATCCAGTGGCTTCCTTTATGGCTTATAAATGCACTTCGTGCTTTATGGACAGACAGGACGACTGGCCCTGGGAATTTACGTTCTTAGCACACATTGATGATTTTAATTTAGTGTTGTTCTTCCCCATTTTTAAGACAGCACAAGAAACGCCCCTGACAGAGACCTAAATGAATGAAAATCTCCTGAGAACTGCAATAACTTTTCCTGCTCATTGAGGAGCTTGTCTTTTAACACAGCTACAGACAAACAATGTTTTTATGCATTGATAACATAAATAAGGCATTCTATAACAGAGGTAACGTCTTTTAATTATGAATTGCATGCCCTTCTCCATGAGTGAGTTTTTTCAGCAGGTCTGTTTGGCCAGAAGCTCTTAATATTTACTATGTAATTTACAACTATGTCAGAAGTCATGCTAGTTCCCAGAGCAGATGGAAGTATTTCTGTTTGTTTCTAATCTGGTTGCAGTTACTGGACTCCTCAGAGCAATTGTTTGTGAGTTGTGGAATGCTATTTGTTCTGAAAAAATAAATTTGTTCTGAAGCGTGTTCCCTTCCTGCCTCCAGTGCCTCTCCCTGCTCTCTGTGCATGCCTTGTCCATGCAGGCAATCATATGTTTTTAGTTCTGATGTCGTTCTTTTTCTCTCTCTTTTTCCCCCCCCCCTCCCTCTTCTTTCAGTCCACAGCCATGAGTGAACCACAGTGCTACTACAATGAAACCATTGCCTTCTTTTATAACCGGAGTGGAAAATATCTAGCCACTGAATGGAACACTGTCAGCAAGCTCGTAATGGGCTTGGGGATTACCGTCTGCATCTTCATCATGCTGGCCAACCTCTTGGTTATGGTGGCTATTTATGTCAACCGCCGATTCCACTTTCCTATTTATTACTTAATGGCCAACTTAGCTGCTGCGGACTTTTTTGCAGGGCTGGCCTACTTTTACTTAATGTTTAACACAGGACCCAACACTAGAAGATTGACTGTAAGCACCTGGCTTCTCCGTCAGGGTCTCATTGACACTAGCCTGACGGCTTCTGTAGCCAATCTGTTGGCCATCGCTATCGAGCGGCACATTACAGTCTTTCGCATGCAGCTACATACTCGGATGAGCAACCGGCGAGTGGTGGTGGTAATTGTTGTTATCTGGACTATGGCCATCGTAATGGGCGCCATACCAAGTGTCGGATGGAACTGTATTTGTGATATCACTCACTGCTCCAACATGGCACCGCTCTATAGTGACTCCTACCTGGTCTTCTGGGCTATTTTCAACCTGGTCACTTTCGTGGTCATGGTGGTCCTATATGCTCATATCTTTGGGTATGTCCGCCAAAGGACTATGAGAATGTCCAGACACAGTTCTGGACCCCGCAGGAATCGGGACACGATGATGAGCCTCCTGAAGACTGTGGTCATTGTGCTTGGTAAGTATTTACTTCGTCCCACCTACGTTCCCCTCTCTGCTTCTTATCATGTGATTGCAGTAATGCATGCCCAACTTCTGGAAGGTCAGCAGCATTTGAAGGATGGTAGAAGAGGCAGGGCCCATAAGAAGCCCCAGTATTCATTACTGTGTTGGGATTATCAAGCCTTTTTATTGAAATGGACATCAGAGACTTGGTCACTCAGCCCTGTGACATGAAACTGATGAAGAAACAGGACCTTGAGATGTAAGGGTTGTTGGTTTTTTGTTTGTGTGTTTGTTTGCAGCAATGCAGGTTTGAAACCTATAGCAGCAGCCTATCCTGGGCAGTGTTCACCCTTTTGCTCTGGAAGATGCCAAATGGCTGCAATCTTAAAAATAATAATAATAATAATAATACAGGGGAAGCTGCACTATCCACTGAAGAACCTGTTGTTTCCTTTTGCTACTCAAAAAGCAGTGTGCATATTCAGGCAGTACTTTGTGTCTGGAGAACAAAGAGGAGCTAAAGGCTATCAGTGAAAGGATTTCACACATTAGGCAAGACTGCATGCACAGTATGCTCAGGTCTCTGCTATAAGTATATCTAAGAAACTGCCACTTTATTTATGCAGAAAGATACAACATGAGGTTTTAACGTGTTTCAGTGCAACACTCGGGAGGTCCCTGAGGTTCAGAGCTTGGAAAATGAGGAAACATGACGTGAATATCATGGCACACTTTGGGGTCAGATGTCTTCTGTCTTTCTGTGGATGGGTGTATTTGGTTTTGGTCTTGGGCTCTCAGCTTTCTTATGCGAAAGGACATGTTGGATACAGGGCACCACTCTCTGGCGATTTTCCTTGCAGTTTCTTCTGCCCTTTGTTGCAGCAGATGTAGGTGAGCTGCAGGCAGGCAGGGATGGTGCTGGTTGCTTCCTCAACCCCAGATGTGGACCTACACATGAGACCGTCCAGCATGGTACACGGGTCTCTTGGGATAATAGTTCCCTTTTGCATGGTGAAGTTGCCTTAGTCATCCATAAATGCCACAGTACCCAGTCGCCAAGGACCAAAACTTAGCCAAGGTTCTTGCTCTAAGGTCCTGATATCCGTGGTTTTACACTGTGATTTTTGCTTTCTAACAGTTACTGCCTGTACAGACAAAGAAGATGGTTACAGAGCTTTATTGTGAGTCACCGTGACAACTCGTGTTTTAGTTTAAGAATGTGCATGCTGCTTTCTGACCTAGCAATTTGCATTTTAACCAGAATATGGACTGTGTAGGACTACCAGGTCCATCCATTAAAAAGCTGTATTCCTAAGTGTCCTGCTTTTTTCTTTAGGGAAAGAACATCCTTCAGAGTTTTGCATGGGAGGCTGTAGCGTTGGGTTAAACTTCTTTTGACTGCCTGGTGGTTCAGAAACCTGTCTCTCCATACCTCCCTCCTTGCAGAAGGCAAGATGAGGTTAAGGAAACAAAGAGAACTTGGGTTTTGAAGACTTTCTTTTTTTTTTTCCTTTTTTTTTCTTTTTTCTTTTCTTTTTTTTTTTTTTTGAAATAGATCCTTGTTTCCTCTTCTGAGTAAATTACTTTTCATATAACAGTGAAGTATTTCCTGTAAGAAGAATGACTGGTTCAGGCATTAAAAAAAAAAAAAAAAAAGCGAATGGGGAATAGAAAGCACTGATAACAGTAAAATGCAGAATTGTAGCAACATATAAGTCACCGAATAAATTGCAAATGGTAGTTAATACCAAGCATGCATGGGGCTAGCTGGAAGCATAGGTACTGACTGTACCTTCCTCCATTCTCCTGGGTGGAGGCCACCCAGTACCACAACAGCACCACAGACCCGGACCACAACAGCTATACAAAGAACCTAGAGTAGCCCCTAATAAGAGCCTCATTTTTTCAAGGTATTTATTGTTCTCAAAACAGCGGAACAACTCCAATGGCTAAGTAGCATTAGCCAAACTGAAGGTGACTAAAGTTTAACTGCTGATGTAGCTCAGTAATATCTCTGATTCTTCATTTAGAGTATTTGGAGTAAAATTTGTCGGTACTGCGGGTAGCACATGTTAAGTTTTCCACAAAACCCTAACAGGACCTTATTTCTTATCACTGATGCAGCTAAATTCATTCAGCGTTGTGCACACACTTTGCTTTAGCACCTCTTCTAATCTGCAAAAAAACACCATTTTTAGTGAGAGACAGTCTTTTATTGGATCTCTTTGAGGAAGACAAAGCAACTTCCAGGCAGTTTGGCTGGAACAGTTCAGTCATAGGGCTGTCGGGTAAAGCAGCAGCAATGCTTTCACCTCGCTATCATCTGGGAGATGCAGCTTGCAAGGTAAAGAAGGCTGAGAAACAGCAGTATAGAAATGAGGAAGATCAGCCTGAAGCCAGGAATCAGGCGTAGGGGCAACCAGAGAGAATTTGGGGAGGTTAATTGTTTGTACATCGGGGTGTTAAGCAGATTGCTAACTGAACCGTGAGAAAAGCTCGTTAGTTGCCACCAGCTGACGAGAGCTGTCCCGTATCACCGAGTTGCCACTTCCAGTGGAGGATTGTTGTCTGGTTCTGAAATGAAAGTTGAGCATCAGCTGGAAGCGCTGATTAGGTAGGGGATGTCTGAGTTTGGAGGAGAGAACTTACTGATCCTTTGGGTGTCTTGGTGCTCTTGCACTGCTTGAAGTCCACTTGCAAATCTGGTTTAAAGTTTTCACAAGCAACAGATTTAATTCCAAAGCATCATACGTCCCAAGTGCCTCCTCCCAAAGCTAGCTGATCCACAGTGCTGCAGGGGAAGAGTTTGTTTCTGCTTTGGGAAAGGCTGAAAAGGTGGGTGTCCTGGACTGCCTGGAATGGCTGAATGTGTATCTTATGCTGTGTGGCTTTTTCTGTGCGAGCAGGTCACCTCTTCCCCTCTCTCCATCACGCTACCTTTTGTGGGAGGGAGTCAGCATGGGAACTGCCTGACACCCCCAGTCCTCAGGCCTGGCCAGGACCCCAGTTTCGGTCAGGAGCGAGCGCGATGCCCCGGGGCTGCCGGCGAGCGGGACGGCCGCCAGCCACCACGCACAAGCAGCCGATTGTGCAGCGGGAGAGGTCGGGGTCTGGCACCCGGCGTCATCCCGCAGAGCCGGGGTACCGAGTCCCGGGAGCACGTCGGAGGCGAAGAACATATTTTTTTTTTCTTTTTATGCCCTTTTGTTTTTAGCTTTTTTTTTTTTCCTTGAGTGAAATATTTTAAACAGAAGGAAGTGATTTCATAGTTGAGCGCTTTTTTTTTTTTTTTTTCTTCTAACAAGGCGGCTTTTGAAATCTTTCAAATGTAGCAGGGAACATAAAGCTCTTTCTCCAGAGCATGCCTTTTCCTGTGCGCTGGGGCTAAGGCAGGACTGATCTGTATACCGCACACGGCCATAAAATCGGGTCTGGTTTGGCTTGCAACCCAATGACACTTTGCATTTCACCACGAACATGTGTTAGGTTTAAATGAGCAGTCAAAGGAACAGGCAGAAACCTAGCGGATGCCACAGCTGAAAGCTGGCATCTTTCTTCCCTTCTGTCCTCGCTGTTTTTGTATCTTCTTTTTAAGGACAAAGCTAAACTGCTGTTCCTTGCAGAAGTCATAGTTGGACTGTGAAAGCATTCAGCAGGGCCAGATGCAGATTTGCAGATTTGTTCCAAAAGAGGGTGACAGTATCTAACTGCTCTTTTAAGAAGTGATGAAAACATCAAAAGGAGGGAAAAAAAAAAAAAAAAGCGGATTTCAGAGCTCACGTCTGAAAAACTAGCTCTGCTTTGGGTTTTCATGAAATGAAACAAGCCATGTAAGACTAGGTGTTTTTGGGCATTCTTATATACATGCATTTGAAGAAAAGTATCAGCTTAGATCACAAGCATTGGAAGGTCAGCCTGTATATTCTCCTGCCTTGCTTATCAGCTCCTGTTTTCATAATGTGGATAACTCTTCCCTAAACCTCCGTACACATCTTTGGACAGTATTCCCTGTCTAGAATGTGGTCTTTGTCTGAAAACCTTCTTTTGCCACCATTATGATACAAGAGACAATAAAGGCAAAAAACTGAACCTGGTGTGTGGTCCCCCTGCAGAATCATTAAAATTATGAGGTAGTTTTGCCAGTCCTTTCATTGTAATTAATCATTATGTCTTCCTGATACAGGCTGGAAAACTGCTGTATCTGAGATTATGATACTGAGGTTTTATAACTAAATTTGAAATAATAATAGCAACAGCTCTTCCTATGATCCATCCAATTAGCCTTCTGTTTTGGGTGAGTTCTCAATGGTGTTTGGCCCAGACCAGGCAAGCCTGTTGAGCTGAGCACCACAGTTACCCCCTAGGACAGAGGGAGAGCAAACAATGCGCTCCTGATTGCTTACCCTTTATGTTCACGGGAACTAAGAAGACACTTAGGCCTTCCCGGCCTGTAAGACCATCCACTTTGTAGGAGTAAGGTTTAATCTGTAAGATTTTGAAAACCAACGTAAGCACAAATTAAAAAAAAAAAAAGTGAAGGTTCTTTTTGTCTAAACTGTTTTGATTTAAAGGAGTCTTTCTGCGTTTGAAGACAGTCCCTTCCCATATTATAACGAAGCAATAGACGCAAGGAAAACATCTGGAAGTTCAGTATAAACATCTGGAAGGGTGGAACTGCTCGGTAACAGCTTTTTTCCTGCCCTCTCTTTCTGCCGCAGTAATGAATTGCACGAGAGACTTACTTTTGTACTTTTGTAGCTTCTCTTTCACAACTAAGTACCAAATGGGGATGGAAAGCAGCAAATAACTGTGGTAACATACCGAGTTTCAACATGCTGTATGTGGACAGGCAACTAAAGCACCCAGAATGCATTATTGATAACTTTAACTTTTCTGGGTGATTGATTGAAATGCACTGTTTTATTCCACAATCAAAAACATGGAGTTCTATGAGAGCACATTTTAAAAAGATGTTTTCAATATCTACGCTGTCTTTTATGACGTGTGGTCTGCATCTTTTCCCACTTCCTCCCCCCGTGCAACAAGACTACTAAATTGGCAGTAGAAAATGAAAAGAGCAAGAATTAGTGCTGCAGCCTGAACGAAAACACCCTGAGTGTCACCGGAGGGATGTCTTTATTTCCATACCCCTGCAGTGTCATGTGGCTAACAGGCATGGCCTGTCTTCACCGGCTGCTAAATCTTAAAGGTTTTAAACCTAAGCTTTATGAAATGTATTTTGACAGTCACCGAGTAAGTGGTCATGGGCTGGTATCAAGATGACACTGTCTAGCCAGAGCTTGGTCATGGATTCACTTGACCGTCAGCAGGCCTTCCCTGCCCATGGAAAGTTACTCTCGTGGTCCAAAGCAAACATCAGCTCTGGTAGCACAGTGCAGCTGATACGAGGATCTTTCAGAGAGGATGGGGGTTTAACTCTGAGCCCTGGGGCTAGAGGGTGACAGCTTCACCTCATCGCCTTCTCCCTAAGGAGTCCTGCTGGCATGAAGAGAGACAAGTTCTTCAGCAGTGTTTTCCCTGAGATGACTGTAAATAAACATGTCATCTTCATTTGGAGACATCCATCCGCAAGGTAGTGGTGGCCCTGACAGTAGCATCCAGATGTTTTTCCCTTAACAAGATTGCATTTTCCACGTAGAGCTGAGCCAGGGAGTGAGATCCGGCTGGCGTTAGGCTGAGGGTGGCACATTTCACATCTTCCCTGGAAGTGGGGGGATGTGAAGCCATAAATACCGGGTTACCCTGTGGCCAGCACGGGGGGCTCATTCAGAGTCACCAACCCTGCCTGACCCCTGCATCACAGTAATGTCGCTTGTGTATTGATTTAGTCCGGACGGAAAAACAGGGCAATAAACTCTGGGACTGGCGCTGGCAATACGAGCCCGAGCATCAATGACTTTCTGTTCTAACACACAGGGTGCAGTTATGTGCAGTCCCAGTGTTTTCAGATAAGTATATTTTAAAAGTGCATAAACTGTGAATTTAACCCACGGTCAAGTAAACTGGGAAATTGTGGCTGATGACCGTAGTCTAAATGGAGCGCTCCTCGTGGAGTTTATACGATTAATTGTTATTACCATTGTATGAGCAGTGTGGAGGAGGGGAAGGTTTATAATGAGTGCTTTCAGAGCTGCAGCATGACTGCAATAATTTCAAGCTGTATCATCAAATATTTGCATGAAGAAATCTTCATTAAAATACAAGATTTTCATACAACATACCTCACCCTGTAAGATTTTTGATGGCTTGGGTTGCTTTCTCTTTTCTCGGTGGAAGTCCTTATGAGCAGGTGTGATTGCTCCTCTGAAGATTCCTTTGACAAAAATAGAGAACACGTACAGTTTGGGGTGGGGATGGTTGCCATGGCTGCTAATGCTTATCATGTGTTACTTTTTTTTTTCTTTTCTGTCTTAATAACATTTTGATACTGAGTTTAAAAAAAAAAAATCTGTGTACCTTCAGCTTGTACATAGGTGAAGGAAAACAGAAGTCTTCAGAGTATTGTTTATATTTGTTAGAGTATTTAACTGTGAAATCAGTCTGTTTTAATACCAGTAAAAATGGAATTTTCACGATGCCTGTTATCCCTAACAAGAGTGGACTAGTAATTTTTATATGCATACAAGTGTCCAAATTCTTATATATGAATATATATGATATATATATTCTTGATATACATTTCTTACTGTATTAGCTAGATATTGCACTATTTTATAAAAGGATTAATAATTTTTGTGAATAACTATTTTTTGAAAAATGGGTTTCTGCTTTCAATTGAAGAAATGGAAGCATGAAATCTTGCTAAAGATGTAAGCTGCAGTGCATACATAGTTACGAAGTAATTGGAGTGTGTCTTAAGTTTAAAACACTTTGGACTTGGATGGATGTATTTTTCTTGCTTGCTTTTCATACTCTTCTAGTAAAAGCAATAACGTGTGCTCTGTGACACTTACTGATCTCTCTAAATCTCACTCACTGGTCATTTTTACTATTGTTTATACTCCAGAAAATGAATTACAGTTGATCTTATCAAATTTGGCAGTGTAGCCCCAAAACAAATCCTGTCTCATTGCTGCCTGGCAGGTGAGGATTTTGCAAGAAAATAAAGAATAAGGAAATGTGGCATGTGAAAATAACAGTGTGGGTAGTTTACGTCATAAACCTCATCAGTAGCTTCCTTTTTCAAAACAAGCCTGAGCAAGCTCTTGCTGCTGAAACAGAAGTTTCTGTTGCTCCGGATCCAGACAGCTCTTTCTCTGAACCCAGAGCCTGTTTGGGTGTGTTGGGGGTTTGGTTCTAGATGTTCTGCTTAATTTCTTCACTGACTCTCCCAATTAAATTTATTGCATCCTCAGCTAAAGCTGATATGTCCTTGGTAACAGTCTTTTCTCTAAAGTATTCCAGCTATCCCTGTGTAATTCATCACTTCACCCTTGGGAATCCATTTGGAAGTTTCCCCCATCTTTCCCCCTTCAGTTAAGAATAAGCATTATTTATTTTCGTTCAGGATCTTTTGAAACTGCTTTGAGGAACTTCCATCATTTACCAAGGCAGGAATGTGGTATCATTTTATTTCATTTTTGAAGGGGGAAAATTGCTCTAGTAAATCCATTTCTTTACATACGATGGAAATGAGGCCTTGTTTAATAAAAGTCTTTCCCCTGACTTCACTATAATTTATTACCTTTCAGGGAAGAAATAAATTTAAAGGGCAAACTCTAGGGGTTCCTCCAAGAATGGCCAGAGAAAGATAAACCTGAGTAGTTCAATATTTACACTCATGTTCAGTTTTTAATTTAAATAAATAAATAAATAAACAAACGACTCTTGTAATTGTTTGCATAGGTGGTTTCTTGTTTCCAAAAGGTTCACAAAAATGGATTTCAAAAATAGGTTTTATTCTCAACAAGGCCAAGGGAATTGATTTTTATCTTTCTTTGTGAATTTTTTTTATTTGATTTTTTTTCTTTCTTTGTGCATTTGAAAAACACACCCCTACCCCCAAGCAACAGAAGACAACCTTTTAGATTGGGTGAAGGTGAACTAACAAACTGCTTTCTGTACAGTTAAATTCACTTAGTGAAAATGCACACAAAAACAAAATGAATTAGTGCCATATCTCAGTCTCCTAATTCCTAATTCCACCTACCAATGCAACAGCCATGAATGTACTCGTCTACCTGGGCTACTCTGAAGTAGCTGAGATGGACACTCATTTATGGCATGTTCATTCTAACCTAGAACTCTCAGCAAACTTTGAAAAAAGCTGAAGGCCCAGGGTAGAAATAGTTAACAAGAAAAAATTTAGCAATCTGTGTGTGCAAGAAAACATGCATGTAAAATTTCAGCACATGGCTAAGAAGACCTGCTGATCTTAGACTTTCTCAGCTGAATATTTTGGAACAGAAGATGGGATTCTATCCTTTAGAAGGGTTAACAGTAATGCTTTTGCAAAATGGCTGCTTGAAAGGTAACATTTTTATCTTCTGGAAAGCACATAGTTGCGTGGAGAGTTTGCTTCTAAATGTTTTGCTTAATTTCTTCTCTGACTCTCCCAATTGAATTTATTGCATTGCCAGCTAAAATTGATACATCCTTGGTGACTGTTAAAATACAGCATTTTGCAGTGTGGGAAGATCTGGAGTAACATGCATGTCCAGCACTGGCTTGGGTGTTTTCATCTTTGAGATGCCATTTGAGTATCACTGGAAACCACTGAAGGGCTAAGCCAAAAAGTCAAAGCCAAATTTACAGATAGACCTCGGCTTGAGAAACTGTGAACAAAAAAGCCTGCTGTTAACTTGTCACATTGCAAAACTGTGTTCAGTGAAGCACTGAACGATCATTTGTTTGCCACAGTGGAAAACATTTTGAACAAGAGGCTGTTTTGTGGGAGAGGAGAAGGGTGCTGCTGGTGGTGTGTTTCATCTCACTTGGGCAGCAGGAGCAAGTAGCCCGAGTCCTCTGTTTATCTGAGGGTGTCCGTGAAAATAGAAAAATATAATTTTCAGTCTGAGATTATTCCTGCTTCTGTAGTTTTAATGAAATTATCGCTCTCAATGTCAAAATAGGAAATTACTTCCAGTAGAAATGCTTGTGGAGACATCTGAGATGCATCATCTGCCCTCGTTCTGATTGGTGGGGTAGTGACTGCAGCCCTCGAACAGCAGCCTTTGTGCTTCCCTACTTGCAGTCTCAACATGAGAAATGTGTTAAAGGAGAATGCCTAGTTATTTTTTTTGTTTGTTTGTTTGACTGTTTTCTTTCAGTGCATGCATTTTGAAGAGGAATATGTGAATGAAAATTGTAATTTGAGTACTTCTCGTTCTCGCGTCATTAGCGGGACAGCTTCCTATTTCATACAGCTGTGGGCACCGTCACTGACCACACATGGACTTTTTTTCTTTCAGACAAAGGTCTTTTTTTTTCCTTTTAATTTTGTTTTCAACCTTCTGTGAATAAAGCTTTGTCACGCACTTGCACACTTGATGCATGTCCTTAAAGTTGGAAGTTTACTGCTGCGTCATGGCTGGTGGCTGTGGCCAGGCTGGTGGCGAGTTCAGTGGCTGCCTGAGTCTAGGCATTTTTTTCTCCTTCCTCTTTCTCCTTGCTCCCCATAGCTGCTCTGTCCAAACGTGTGAACCCTTTGGGAACTCAGCTTCCTTTAGAATTTACTCTCTTGTTTATTTGAAGTCCTTGGCCTGGTGAGAAAGGTCAAAAAGCATGATCCGTATGAGCTCGGAGGAAAACCTGGAGAGCAGATAAAAGGACTCTGAGCTGGTATGGAAGGTCACGGGGCTTCAGAAGCAATGACATCATTTGCTAAGTCTAAAGTGTTTTTTTGTTTGTTTGCTTGTTTTTTCTGCTCTCAACATTGTCTGTTGTGTGAATCTGCTCACTGACGAGGAACTAGGGCTCAGGGAACCACCATCAGTGACAGAGCTTGCTGCTGCAGGCTGTTGCTCAGAGAGCAGCACTACGTGACGCAGGGGACTGAAGCAATAATGTCTTCACATTGGTGCTAAAAGCCTGGGAGGTTATTTAAAATTAGCAGACAAACAAAACCATGCTTCAAATAAGTTTGTGAGGGAAGCGAGAAGGAGCACATCTATTGTTTTTCATTGTGTTGGACTAAGAGGTATCTGGGGCTTTCTGCTCTAACAAATGACTTGGCATCTTAGCATGAAATTGAAAATATAGCTGTAGATGTGCAGGGACAGTTAAGATTTTTGAAATGTTTTCCTTTGTGAAAGAGGAAGTTGTCTCCTAAAGAAAAGGCGAGAATTTAGCTGTTAAAGCAGGAAAAGCTGCCAAGCTACTGCCTTTATCTTCTTTTCATGGAAATTGTTTCCTCTGACCCTGGACTCAGTACCTTCCGTGTTCACCTAAAAGCGGTTTGGGGAGCTGTTTCCCATTTTCTGGTATTGCTATAACCCCAGGAAGAAGTTGTTTCTACATATGGAATTGATAATTCTCTTCTGCCTTTGTTTGAAGTCACTTTTAAGTGCCCAGTTTTTACTTTTCTAGAATTACAACGAGTAACATAAAGTTGAATTTTTCCCAGAAGAAGCAGTGTGTGTAGATAGGAAAAAAAAGAAAAAAAAAAAAAAGGGGTGTAAATCTATTGCATATTTATAGAATAGCTGATGCTCTCTTCCATTAAACAAAATAAAAATGAAAATTGTAGTTCATAAAAAGAAAACTGAAGGAAGTTTTTTTAAAAGAAGGTATTAAGTGGTTTTAGATGTGTAACTGGATTGCTTGAGTGACATGTATTTTTTTAAGTTGGTTATTAATTATCAAAGTAAACATATGTAATGACATATTTTCTACCGTAAGTGCATCCTGCTTCTATTAGAGGAAAGGACATACTGGAAACTGTGCTCACACATCCAAACATAGCATGGTTGCTGCACTGGTGCCCCAAAACAGGGCAGCATGCCCAGCTGGGAACCCAGTGTTGCCTGCCAGTCCCTTTGGTGCAGATGCTATTGCACACGTATTTCAGTTAGTTCCCGTGAATTGTGAGGAAAAGCTTCTACATAATTACCAAAAAAAAAAAAAATGTTTCATTTCATTTAAAGTGAACAGGTGAGGAACAGGCTTTTGATTTCTCTCATCATCTGGCAGGCAGTGTGAGAAATGAAGAGTGATTAATAACATTATTACAAAGTCTATCTTGTGCCTATTAATCAGCAGCCACAAGGTCTGTGTTTGATATAGGTGGGTTGCATTTAAAAATTTGCCAGCAGAGCCATTAATTTGGTTAAGTACTTTAAGTAATGAGGTGTCTACCTCCAGGTTACAAACATTTAATGGGGAAATGTATTTCTTTCAATGCATAGTAAGGAATTGTCAGCTTGTAAGTGATGTGGAAAACAGCCCTTACTCCCAGTTAATTGGGAAAAGGGCCACAAAGAGGTTGCGTACCTCCAGGCTCTGAAAAGCCTCATGAATGGGGCGAGACACAGGCTGAAGGAGTCAAGCCATGTCTTTTCTGCAAATAGAAAGGCATGGCAACTCCCCTTTGCTCATACCATGTAGGAAGCAGTGTGAGAGCGACCCTGTGGGTGTTTCTAATCCCTGTTTGCACAGGTCAGAGCAGAAATTTGTAATGTAAAAGCTGTTTGTCTTGAGCTGGCAGACCTGCAAAGCATGTCTGCAAGTATTTGATGTTCCACGTTGTGTCAGCTGCGCACACCGTGATGGCCTGGTTCCTCCTCTGGAGGCAGTGAGTGGCATGGAAAAAAGCTGTGCCAGTCTGAGAAATTAATATAGCTGCATCCCCAGAGCAGAGCCAGCGCTCAGAACAGCCTGACCAGCGCAGCAGTACTGCCCAGCACAGGCAGAATGAGGCTTGCCTTGCACCCCTAAGGCACGGTGCTCTTTCACGTATTTATGTGGTTACAGAGGTTTTGGTAGGGTGTGCTGTATCGTTCAGCTTGTCGTTTCTGCCTTGGTTCCTCTTACTGCAGCTGTTTTTGTGGGACTTTGGAGCACGAGAGTGAATCCCAGTGTCTCTCTCCTGACCCTTCACTTCTGGTTTGCTCAGCCAGACATTCAGGCTTGGGCGCTGTGGGCACAAGCATTTCAGTCTATTCCATTAGAAAGACTGTGCTGTGCAGACAAGGTCAGTGATAACCAGGAGATCCCCTGCCTTTGTCATGTGTGTGCCCAAGCAAAAGAATATAACAATATAACACTAGCATATTTTCAGTTTCTGATAGTAACAGCAATGCAGAAAACTAATTGGTTCTTTGTTTCTGAATCAAAAATTTCTCCTCTGTCTGTGTTTTGTACTGATGGTATCCAGTTTGCTCTCTGCAGCAACTCTTTTGTTTAGATACTGCTGCACGCGAAAGAAACTGCTATATATTTCTTGTAGTTTTTATTTGGACTGCCTTTTGAGCTCTTCAGACACGCATTAACAGTTTGCAACTTGAAAACTTTGCCCTTCCTGCTCCTTGGAGGAGCAGAGGAATGCATTTGAGGAGACTAGAAGCTGTTCTTCTGCCTTAAGGTACGAGGTGAACGTAGCATGTGGTGTTCCTGCTGATATCCTCAGGTATTTCAGTCTCAGGCTCCACCTGAGAATGAGAAGTTTCTCTCTTCCTTTTTTTTTTTTTTTTTTCACCTGTAAAGAAGTTAGAGAGGTTGTGGTCTGCATTTGGGATAGTTCAGAGCTATGCCTCCATTTTTGTACCTACAGCTTCACTTGAAGCATGTGACTTGTCAGCTGAGCCTATTTATAGTGAGTGTTTATATATATAATTAAGAATAGCAAAGGGCTTGCTTGGTCAGCAACTCTTCTGCCGTAGGCTCCCGAGCATGTACCGTAATAAAGCCACAATCTCCATTTGCTAGCTGCACTTGCCGCACATGAAACTTTTAGGTTACCTCAGTTGCAGGTATGAGTTTTGAAAACAGAAGGAGGTTTGCCTTTGATTTCTGGCAACCTGGCTTGCCAGAAATCAGGTGAAACGTGGGTTGCGCTGCTGGGAGTCGCGTGGATACTGGTGGGTTACTGGAAGGGTGTCCCATCTTAGTGTGCAGGATGGATGTAACAGGGTAGTGCACAAGTCTTGAAGGCTAGAAAAATCTGTAAGATTGACAGTAGAACGAAGGAAAGATTTGTAAGATAGGTAAATTGAGTGCACTTTAGTTTATGTTGTGTTTTGTCTAAGATATTGACCACCCATAAGGTTAATCTGAAGCATGCAGCTGCAGCATGTCTACTGTTTTTCCCAGCATGCTGCGTCATACCAAGCACCACTTAGGAAACCAAAGACTGATGTTCCAAGAACTTGTCATGGCTAAAATTCTTACTCTGAAGCTGACCAGTAAATAGTTCATGGTAGAGAAAAGGAAGTATCTCTGTTCAGTGACAGTGGATGAAACTTAACAGGGAGAGTGAAAGAGTGCCTGTACCTTGGTCACAGAAGCTGATAGACTCTGTTGTGAAATACAGAATAAATCAATGTTTCTTACAATGCTTGGCATAGTTTCTGGAACTTGCGTGATTTCCCCATTCATTTATTTCAACAAAACATTCTTTTGGAAGTATCTTTTGTAGTATACAGCAGTGGAATGCGTTCATCGTTTCTTGAAGAGGTGACAGTTTTTTCATCGTCAAGTCGATGCAGGTGCTTGTTACGTAACAAGGTGAATGGAGCAGGAGTGCATCGAGCTGGCTTTTCACTCGCTCTGCCTTTGTTCTGGTGCCAGGATGCAGGCATCTGAGATGTGAAGGTGGGGGCAGTTCTCGGCCACACCGGGGTCGTCCTGCGACCTCTGCTGAAGAAGCCTGCCCTCCCAGAGCCGCAGACCAGGTGCTGAAGGCATGCAGGTGGCTGGCTTTGGCCTTCCCAGGTCTCAGCAGGGGCTCCCATCCCAGCAGTGAGCCCCCAGCACCTCCTGCCACCACCTTGCAGCCCCTCAACATCCCCCTGCCTGTCCCTGCTCTGCCTGCCTCATGGCACCATTTTCCTAAAAAGCAGAACGTTTTGGCTTCTTCCAAGGTAGAGCAAGGCAAAGCAAGGAGGGGTCAGTTTAAATAAACCAATAAAGCGAGCTAATTAGCCAGAAATAACTAATGTAGCATTCTTGAGATGAGGAGAGCACTCCGGCATGCAGTGCATTGAAGCCTGCATGCCCCACGCACCGTGTCCCACTATGTGCTGGTTCTGAAGAGCAGGAGGCTTCAGGATGCTCAGCATTGCCTTGCTTGCCCTGCCAAAGAAGCATGTGAGGTGTGTACAATACTGTATGCACTCAAGAAATGCAACTTTTAAGTGCACGGCAAAGAATACATTAGTGCTTTGCACCGTTTCCCATGAGGTTTTCCTTTTTTTAAATTCTGGGGCATTCTTCACCCAACCCCTTCTCCCCTCCCCTCTGTTCCTGTCTCTCCACTCCCTTTTTTTATCTGTGGCTTTACCTTTCTGCTCACATTCACTTGGCAAGGAAGGTCAACACCTTTCAGAGCCAGCTCAGCTGCTGCAATGGGAGTCGGGGCGCAAGCTGTAGGAGGATGCTGCCGGGTGCTTCAGGCTCCTGGCGTGGCAGAGAAAAGCAATTTAAGGCCTATTTCCCTAAAACAATATGTAGCCACCATCCTGATAGTGTTCATATCCAGAATATAGAGCTTTAGTCCTGGAAGAAGGTCATTTTTTTTCCACTCATCTTTGGAACTAGATTGTGAAACAGAAGAAGCATTTCTTGTGTCTTACACTGCCTGTGGTATCCAATCCCATGTTTTATTCAGTGGGCATTAAAAACAGACTTATTTAAACAATGAGTGGATCTAATCAAACTATTGTCAGGAATGTGCATTGAGAATATAATCTTTTACATTTCTTTTATGGATATGAATTCTAATTTAACAAGCAAATGGCATTTTATTAACAGGGAACTGTTTATTCAGTGTGCTTTTTCTGTTTTTGTTTGTTTGTTTCTAATTTTGAAATTCTTTGGGTTTGTTTTTATTTTTTTTTGCTGAAATTACATGTTTCATGCACTTCAGTCCACCTGCAAGTTGTTTACTTTCAGAATAAATTCTGAATGCCCGAGACACTTTCAGAGTTGTTAATATATATATATATTTTAAAACCTCACATTACTTTTGAAAATTGTACTTTTTTTTTTTTTTTAAATCTTGCCTGCCAGGCTGGGTAGGTGGGCATTTGCTCAGAACATCTGTATTTAGATATATTTGCCTGGGGACCACTGGTTGGACCCCCTCTGGGTCCACCTAAACAGCGGCCAGGCTGTAATGCTCACTGCAGGGACGCCAGGCAGGGCTGGGGTGGGTTGATGCAGAAAGCAGTTCTGCCTGTTTGGGTATTTTTCTTTGGGAGGGATGTCCAGGCACAAACTGGCTGGTGGTCTAGGGCACGGCATTTGCGACAGTGCCTCAAGCTGCAGATGTGCCCTTCTCCATCCAAAGTAGGGACATGAACCAGATAATAAAACCTGACCATGAAGTTACCTGTGACTTGTACAGCAGAGCAGATCCTGCAAGGGGTCAGCTAAGGGATGTCTCCATTGCATATTTCATTGCTGAGTGGAAGTCTCCCAAAAAAATTAAAAAAGGACTAAATAAAATGTTGCCAAAAGTTTTATTAGAGAAGCTCTGACACCCTGCTTTTCACCTGAAGTTTAAGTTCACTGCCTCTTCCTGCTGCTGTTGCTTACAAACAGGAAAGAGAAATGTATGCTGTATGTAACAATTTTATTGAGTATCTTTTAACTTTCATGTAAGAAAGCTGAAATCAATATATATATATGCACAAGCAGAAGGCTTCTGATACTGCTTTAGAGAGGTTTTTTGTTTGTTTTTAAGAAAGCAGTTAGTGCTATGTGTAGAAAAAGTACTAGTATTGCTTACAAGGCTGAATGTATGATTTTGCAGGCAGCATTTTGCAATAGCGGTATAGTGGACCTCTGCATGTGCTTTGCAAATCTGTTGTAATAAGAGATGTATGTCACCACATCTTGAAACTATCTCCTCCACTTCTGTGACATGGACAGACCACTTTTTTAACCAAAAAAAAAAAAAAAGGAGGAAGAAAAAAAGCCTGCATACTTGAAAGTATGTTTTCATTGTTTAAACACCTCTATCTCCAATGCCCTAGGGGAAAAAAAAAAGAAACACAAAGTGATTGGAAAAGTCAGGCACATTGCCAGCATTTTAAAGAGCTGTTAGAGAAGAGCTTCTAGGCTAGAGATAGGTTCAGAAACTTCCTGAACCAGCATGAGAGATATCAGTAACAGAAACATCCGAAAACAGTTAATCATTTGCTAACTCGCTTCACAGATGAATCGTCCTGCGGTGTAGGTGGAGGGGACTTGTGCTGGATTACTTCCATCGATGGATTATTTCCATCCTTTGAGACCGAGGCGCATGTATGAGGACTGTGAGGATGCCCCCATTGCTGTGGCTGCTGCTGCACGTTCGCCCTCAGCTCTCGCCCCAGGCTTTGCCTGGAGCTCACGAGCTCTCCGGAGCTGATCAGTGTGCCTTCATCACGTACTGGAAGCAGCTGCCTCCCCAGTTGTCCCACTGCTTGAGAACTGCCATGGGTGAGGTGTTTTGGGTGCCAGCAGGCCTCATGGAGTGTGTGCGCGACCCCTCTGGTGCCTGGCGGCCTGCTGGGCCCTGCCTGGCCCTTCTCGCCGAGAAGGCCAAAAGCAGAGGAGCCCTGGCTCCTTCTCCTGATCCATCTCCCAGCAACGTCTCCCAGACAGCCACGGCACTTCCCTCCACATGGAGATGCTCAGGTGCTTTTGCTTTCACCACCCCGCAAAACAAAACACAACAAGAAAGCATTTAGACACCCTTGAAGCCAGCCAGCACAAACACAGTTGTGGCAGTGGCTTAAACAGTTTCCAGCACTGTATTAAATAACATGCTTTTGAAAAGCTATGCTGTGCTAAATAAGCCACAGAGAGATGTAAGGACCATTCCTCAATTTGCACTCCTTCCCTGCTCCCTGCTTAGCATGTTGCAGATCGCTTTAGTTACAAATGCTCCCCCTCCCCCCTCCCAACCACCCCCCCCAAAAAAAAAAAAAAAGAATAGCCTAAGCATTGTGGCAAGGAATGGTTTTGTCAGCAAGTGTCTAGTGATTATTCAGCACAGGAAGGAGACAGCTCGTGGTCTGGTGGTGCTGGCTTAATGGGACAGCCTGCCAACGTATCACAAAATTCAGAGAGTATGGCTGTATGGCTGGGAAGAAGGACAGAGAGGCATCAGGTCACCTGTTGCCCCCTTCTGTTGTAAATAACTTCTGGAGTTGTCTCTTTCCATGTTTTGCACATTTTTCCACAGAACTTTTCTGAGGAAAATCTTCAGCTTTAAATTGCATTTGCAAATGTTTGCATGCGTCTGGTGCAGTGATGTGCAGAGCTCCTGCAGGTGCCAGTGCACTCTGTCATTCCCTTACCTGCTCTCAAGCCTCCTGACAGGGTGTAGTGTACTGTATTTTGTGGACAAACTCATTCCCTTGCTGCTTGATATGTTAGTTCTTACTGTGCCCTGCTCCATCTACTGTGAATTACTGCAGTTCCCACTCAGAATGCCTGGATTGCAGCAGCTTTGAAGCACAGACCTGCTTCTAGCAGCAGCTTTGATGGCTATAACTGAACTAAACTTTCTTCTGTCAACCTCAAAGTCCTTCCCAAATTGACCCTGATGAACACAGGCATTATTCTGTGGTGCAGAGTAAGAAGGAGATGAGGAACATCCAGGCTGTGCATCAGAGACACTTTTCTTTTTTTTCCCTTTCTTTTTCTCTTTTATAAGTGTGATAAATAGGCAATTGCAGTAATGTATAGACTGTAAACACCAGAGTCCAACAGCAGCAGACTTTAGTCTCGAGGGAATTTCCCTGACCAACTGGGAAGAGAACAAAAACCAGCACTGTCTGAGCAATACTGTTTGTGACTTGCTGGGGCCAAGACTTCCTGTCTTTGGGAGGGTGCACAGAAGTCATAGTGGTGCTCCTGAACCTCTCTATTCTCTCCCGTGTCCTTCATTAGGTAGGTACAGCCCTGTTTTTGCAAACAGGGGTCAGTGTAGAAGGAGGGCAGCTGCACCATGGCCAGCACCCATGTGCTGAAGCACCAAGTCCAACACCAGCAGCCAGCACCAGGGGCTTTGCAGAGCACTCAGGCATAAGCTGGTGACATTCACCTGCATCTTGCCGGGTAAGTGTCATTTGAGGAAGGAGTGCAGTCAGGGATAAACAACACCAGTGGGTGTTTTCAGGAAAGTGTTTGAAATACCATGGGATTGTCAAACTCGCCGTCAGTTGGTCATGAACGCTTGCCCAGGCATTGCCCTGCTCGTAGCCCCCTGTTGTCATCAAGCAGCAATGGACGCAGTTACGTGTCAGGGTTCAAACAACAGGACAGCAGAGACAGAGCACTTTAGCATCAGTCAATACACTTGTGGTGCCACCAGCTGACCAAGCTGAGTGATTTTGGAGAAGGCAGCTGCATCCCTCACTGCCTGCCTCTCCAAGAAGGTACCTGAGACAGAAGATGATGTGCCCTACTCTTCCCTGCATGTAGCTTGCACAACAGCTAGCAAGAGCCCAGCAGATTTGCAGCCTGTTGTGCTGCTTGGTTTGGGACTTACTATGTGAGGCACAGCTGTGATCCATCCCCAGGCTACAAAGCCTGCCTTCTGAGGAGAAGCAGCTGGGGCCATGGGCTCTTCCCACAGAGCTGACATGGCCTCTCTTCCTTCTGCACTCATCTCTGGTTTTGCTATGCCTGCAGCTCTGAGCTGAGCAGAGAAATGGTAAGAAGCCAGCTAGGATCACCAGAAGTTCTCATTGACATCCACCAAAGGCTTATCTGAGGGTGCATCAGGGCTCCCCTGCTTACACCTCCCCTGCACGGGTATTTTTGTCAATGTTACTGCAATATTTCTTTCATTGTAACACATTTAAAAAGAAAATGAGGTCAGCTCTGATTGACTTCCTTTAGCATGTTTGGGTTTTTGTTCTTATCTCAAGTTTAAAAAAAAAAAAAAAACAACTGTGTATTTCACATAGAGCACCAGGAATACTTCTTGGAAGCAATTACTTTGCTGAGTAGATGGATTTTGCAAGCAGTTTGCTTACATTGTACTAATTGCTTTCTTTTTTTTTTTTTTTTGAAAAAGAAAAATCCTGAGCAGAGTGCCTTTTGCCTCTAAGGTCTCCATTTATCTCCTGCTGCTTTCCCTTTGCTTTAGGTGCAAGCCCACAGATATCTGCTCAAAAACAACTGCAGAAAAATTCCAAACTCATACATCAGTATGTCCACCCCAAAATAACCAGACTTAACTGTGAGCACTGCCAAATTAAAACATTTGAATGGTCCTGCAGGCACTGTTTTGAGTCTGTGCTGTAGGAGGAATGCTCAGTGTTGCTGCTGTAGTACTAAAATAAAATAAAAGTTCCTGTGTACCCAGATTCGATCTCTCGGACACGTGCTGTCACTGCAGTGCCTGTGAGCACAGCCTGTCTTCTGGGTGCTGTAGGTTTTCAGCTTGGAGCAATCTGTGAGCTGGCAGCAGGAACCTGAGGAGGTGTCTTTTTAAATCCCAGTGGCTCTGTTCCAACTTTTCTGCATCTCCATAACTTTGCTGCCTCGTCAGCCCGGTGGCTGAGCTGCAGGCAGCTGCAGCAGCTGAAAGTAATCCAGCTGGACATTGCATTTATGGTTCGGTAGCAGTGCTGGTCCTTCACTTGCGCTTTCACCAGGGAATAACAGCAGATGTACACTAGTTAGGTCTTCCGTTTTGCAACCTGTATCCACAATTACAACACGGTGTTGTTTCAAGTGGAAGGATGCATACCAAGACCTTCTTTTGAAGACTGATAACCTTGCAGAAACTTCTTGTGTGAAGAGCACCAGAGAGCCCGAAGGGACCTTTTGTTTTTCCTTTAGGGGGCTGCTTTCAGTGAAGCTGTACCTCTTGTGACCATTTGTTTTTTACAACTGCTTCGGGAAGCCAGAGGAGTTATGATGTCTTTGATGGGTGTATCCCTGCTTATGCACTGTCCCCTTTCCCTGAACAGATGTCCAGATCCCATATCTAGAACCTCTTCTTGCTGAGCGATCAGAGCAGCACGTTGTGCAGATGTGGCCAGTTGGCACAGCATGCAGGATTGGTAGGAGGGATCAGAAGGATCCAAGCGCCATCCCGAGCATGCAAAACAAATTAGGCTTGCTTTTCGGATGCCACTCTTTTGTCATTCTTAGCGTTCAGTCTCTGCCTTTCCAAGTGTGTAGCAAATGCTTTCATGGGTGTCTTCTGCCTCTGGCACCCAATGGTGTGGCCTGCCTGGTACACAGCTGGTCTGACACATCTGATCAAACTGGTGTTACTGGTTATTTTAAAACGTAAAGTACCATCCTACTATATATAGTAGCTATGTGAAGTATTACCAGATCAGCTCTAGTTCGCATCTCAGAGAATTGTTTAAAATGCATTTTGTGTTTTGAAAACATATGGATGGTTTTGTTCTCAACCAGCAAAGGTTTTACACTTACCCTCACCTACGTCTTGTGCTCCGTGAGGACCGAGGTCCCTGGCTGGGGAGGGTGCCAGGAAGGACACATTCCCAAACTCCTGCCCGGTGGGAGCAGCACGCTTCTCTGAGTGCTCCTGGGGAGCCACGAGGAGCTCTGTGCTGCTGGGAGAAACCGGTATCCACCCTGCTCTGAAGACAGGTGGCCGTGAAAAATAATTAACATCATCTCTGGTAGGGTCATTAGGGAGGCCAAGTGTCTGGGGGAGGCAGAGATGGCTCCCCTGTGCCCAGCAGCAGCAGCAGCATCACCCAGAACAAACCCAGCTACAGTCAGGACACAGCGAAACTCTCTGCAGAGAAAGTAGTGATGTTAACACTTCTTCCTTCCTTGCCGGGTAGATAGGGGCTGGATCGAAGTGATCTTTATTTGTCACTTCTCACAGGCATGCCCGAGAGGGACAGAGGTGGCTGGGGACCAGCCTGGTTCTGCCATTGGAAGTGTTTCAGCGTTCTGCCGCAATAGAATTGCTCTTTCCTGAGTAGGTGGGAGTAAGTGAACCGAAAGAGAAGACCTTGCACTATTTTTTTCGTTGTTGTTATTTCTTTTAACATAGCCCAAATCTAGCCCATTATGAGGACACTGGCACAAGCAATGTGCCAGAGGTTAAAGGAGACGCATCCTCAGAAACATGCAGATTGAGCAACCTTCGATGTGGTATGATAGTGCTCTTTTTTTGTGGTTTCAGAAGCTATTTATATAGAAATCTTTGAGCCACAGTGACGCAGGATGTGGTGGTAACACAGTAGCTGAAAGGCAAGCACTATTGTTGGGCACTTCTAGGTCCCATGCTTTGCTTACCAGGGGTTAAACTTAGACTTGGAGAGCACACTGCCAGAGGTAGAGCACTGCTCCCGAAAAGCAGCTGGGACATAAGGAATTATCCGGTGTGCCGAGTCAAACTCCCATCAGTGGTAAATGTGTGACTGTGGGAAACTCACTCAAAAGGCTCATCGCTGGCCTAACCCAGAAGCAGTTTTAGTGGCTACCTTTATGGGGGATAAAACTGGGGTTGCCTCCTTCACAGGGATGAGGGGTGTCTCATGCATTCTGAATTTCTCCCTTGCTTTGATTTTTACCTGCTCACGCTGGACTGAGGACATAATGCAGAACTGTGCAGAGCATCACTTCCCCAGTAACTGTATTCCAGCACTTTCAACAGCTGAGAGAAGGGACCAGCTGAAGATGTACCTTTTTTTTTTTTTTTTTTTGGTATAAAGCCTTGTTTGGCAATGTTATTCTCAAGTAAAGGCTAAATTTTATCAATGCAGTCTTCTGTGTTTGCCTGAAAAGTTTTAATCAAAATCGATTCAGTGACGGCATGCACAAGGGAAATTACAGAGAAGCTGCCACTGGCATTCAGATGTATTCACCAACACCAGTGAAACATTTCCAGGCTCGTTCACTGTATCTCCCATTTTAAGTACGGGAAATACTGTTTTTTACCACAGTGAAATGATATGCTGCAGGATGGCAAACACCCTTCTGACAGGGGAAAAAAAGTGCCTACTGTACACTCTTGCAATGCTTCTTTCTGCATGATAATATTTTAATGAATCCACAGACTGGCTTCATTGAAGTTGATAAAGCACTTGCCTTTGATTCTTCCTGACATCTAAGACTTAAGTTACAGTATAAGGTGATCTTATCCAAACAGTGAACATTAGGTATTCCAAGGGAAACCAGAGGCATCTGTGAGAGCCAAGAGGTAGTTGCTTCCCTTTAAATCTTGTCTCATCTGCAGAGTAGAAAGACGAGCTAGAAGCTGTGTTTTCTGCCTATCAGCCTCATCTAGACAGGTTTAAATGAGTACATGTAGAATTAAGTGCTGAAACCTGGAACTTACCTCTCTGATAAGCTGTCGGTATATACATACCACAAACAAAATCAGGGTGGTTAATCACTTGGTGGTTCTCTTGTGAAGTGCTGTGCCGTGCCTGTCTGCTGTCCTAGGGCTTTATCCTGCCTCTGCTCTATCATTGCTCTTTGTAGATGTTTCGGTAGCCGAGTGATAGCAGGAGCAACGTCCTTTGGGCCTGGACACCCTCTTTCTCCATGTGAGAGCTGCTTGACCTGCAGCATGTACGGGGGACTTGCGTGCATGGGCTATCCCAGGCTGTTGCTGCTTTCAGGCAGTATTTTATTTTGTTAACGTTTAGATCAGGAGTAGAAGGTCTGCTTGGGAAGGAGGCTTTCCCAACAAATAGACCATCTGATTGTCCAGGAAGACATATTCTGGAGTCCCCTTAACCACGAGAGCTCCTTCCCTGTTGTGCCTCTCAATCTGGAGCTCTGCTGTTTGCTTTGCCAGGGAGGCACAGACATCACATTTGATTCTGCTCTAAAATCTGTGTTTTGTGTAGCTGGACTTAACACAGTTGGCTCAAGGGATGTCCACCACACCTTACCAGCTAGCTATCATTGGATAAATTCCACTAGGGCTCTATCAAATAAAAGCACACACAGATTTCTTGCAGTTGAGTGTACAGTGCTGCCATTTCAAGTGTCTCTACCCTTTTGTAGCACTTTGTCCTGTTCACAGTCTGGTACGAGCATGGGAGAAGCTGTTTTTATTCCTATTAAGGAAGCAGATAGAGGGTAATATGTTCCTTCTAATATTACTAGTTTCATCTTACGTAAGAATCAAAGCAGGCCTTTACACATTAAGTTGCATCCACCCATGCTTCATTTGGAAACTTGTGTTGCAACTGGAGCTTATCCAAAGATAATACCAGCAACGCTTAATGTCCCTGACAACAAAGGAAAATACAATTAAACAATCTCATGCACCAATGTTGCTTGAAATCTGCTAAACAAAGTGTATAGCTTAAGTGTGGCATTGTGACGGTCCCCGGGAAAGTGCCAGAGTACACAGGGGGTTTACGGATTCCCAAAAGAAAAGCAGGGAAAACAGTGGGTTTTTTTCAACACCGCCATGAAAGATTTTTCTGTGCTTAAAACCTGCAGGTAGTTACAGGAGCGAAGAAACGCCCAGGTCCCAGGCATGCTAAATATACCTTGGAGGTGCAGGCAGAACAGAGCCCGGCTTGTGAGCTGCCTGTGGGGTGCCAGCCGTCCCGCTCCTGCCTGAGGTGACCTCTGGCCATGAGCCTTCATGTGGGGGTGGCCCTGTTAGCGTGGCCACCACGAGGACTTTGGGGTTGCCCACCCTCTGCTGACCCGCAGGGCTCCCTCACGGCTGATGTTGACAGAAGGGATGGGGTTCTTGGCATTGTCCATGGAGACACAGGTGCACGTGAAGGGTGTTTTGCATGTCTTCAGGCCCATCAGCTCAGAGTCACCACAGGGCCACTGCTTGCCACCCCCAGCTGCACCACACCAGGGACTGAGGGCCTCAGAAATTCCTCTTGCCTCTGGGACGTGTCTGTCCCGCACCCGGTGTGTCAAGTCTCATGACCATGAGCAACCACTGCCAGTAAAGAGGAGGCTGAATTTCAGCGAGGTGGCACAAGTGGGATGCCAGGTGTGGACTGAAAGGTGATTTCTTGCTCCTAATTTTCCCCATAGCTCTGTTGCATGTGTTTCTTTCTGCTGTGTCACTGTGACACAGGGACACCATCACCATGAGCCTCATGAGCCTCTGATCAGCGGGACTTTGGTGCTCCTGTTCCAGCCAAGCTACCACCACCGGTTTGGGACTGCCTGAGCATTTCTGTCTGCAGTAAAGCATAAAGGCTCTTGTAGAACGGCTGAAAGCTGAAAAAGACACTGAGGTTTCCTCTGTGTGTCAGGTTTTTGGCAACAAAGAAACTCCATGGGGACTACTGTTTGTCTTTACACAGAGATAAATACTCAAATTGCTTTGGCAACAGCCGGGCCTTTATTCAGAGATTAGCTTCACATATCTTTATGAATTTAGAAATCAGTTGGAATCCTGACCATTGGCACTTAATGACTTCCTGTTTTTGTCTAAAATGTTTTTTTTTTTTTATAGATAAATGGCTTACTTTTGTCTCTTGGGGGGGCAGGGGAAATAAAAAAACATTTTCTCTCTCCTGCAGTCATCATTAGATCAGTGACGAAGTCCATTTTCCCTTAAAAACCTTTTGAGGTGAGGGATTCAAATGGATGTGGATAAGCTGCCCTAGGCTCAAACAATTCCTTTTCTTTTCTGAAAGCAGCTCGCGCGTGCCATCTTTGGAGGATATCCTTTAAAACAACAACAAACGTGCGTTTGAAACAAGGGTATATCCAAACACCTTTGGTTTGCATGTGTCAGTTGAAAAACAGCCCTGGTCTCCTAAGTTTGCATTAGTGTTGATTTCTGCTGCAGAGATGTCAGCCAGAGGCTATTTGAGGGTGGCCAGGTCAGCTGGCCAGAGATCAGCAAACTTGTTTCGCTGTGCTGCTCGCAGCGGGCAGAGAATGACACCAAGTGCTAACCTGGGCCGGAGTCTAATGTGTACCCAAGTACTGATGGCTTGCTTCTGCACACGTCTCGTTTTCTCTTCAGTTTGTTTTGCTTTGTTATCATTCATCCTCAGGCAAGCTGGCTTGAGGAGGCAAAGGCATGAGTTGGAAGAGAAGGCCAAAAGGTATCAGCCACCCCAAAAAACAGGAAAGTGTGATGGTGGTGGGGACTGTAGACGTAGCCCCAACCACTGGTGTTTTCTGTCTCTCCATTTCCATGCTGCTGGTCAGCAAAGGGTGCCACTGAGGATGTTGGATAGCATTTATTGTCAGCACTTTGCCAGATGCTGTGGTGGGACAGCTGTATATTCAGTTGTCTCTGTGTACAGAAAATGTAGGTACATAAATTAATGCAGGGATTCATCTTTACACAAGGAAGATATTTTTTTACAGTGAGAACAGCCCCTCAATGTAACAACCTCCACAGGGACATGGTCAAGTCCCCAGCACTGCAGGCTTTCAAAACACAACTGGACAGGGTGCTAGATAGTTTCATCTAGGCTCCTTTTTCCCACAAAAGGTCAGACCTGATGGTCTTTTGAGGTTCCTTCCAGACTGGGCTGTTCTGTGGTTCTGTGACAAGGATGAAAGAGACGAGCAGTCACAGGTGAAATATTAAGTATTATTATTGACAAAGATAGCCATGCCTTAAACACTGAACAAATCCTGTGCACAGGAGCTCAAAGATGAAGACATGTTTGAAGCAGACATACTGTATCCTCCTGGGAAGAAGTGCATTTTGGAGGAAGGTACAATTTCTGTGCTTCTCTACAATGCAGCCATTAGTTTGTGCAAAGTCTGACCAAACACAACAGCTCAACATCCTAAAGTAGGATTCAGGAAGAGGTTGGAGTGTGGGCATGCATCTTCTATCTGTGGAGAAGGTAGGAAATCAGGGAATGTATACAGTGCTAGCAGAAGCAGCTTATTATTTTAAAGTCCCTTTGTCAACCATGCATGCACACACTAGATGGAAAAATCTGGCAAACCTGTCAGTTTTCCATGTGAAATTGGGAAAAACTGTTGGAGATTTGCTCCCTGTCCATAGGGAGGTCAGGATTTTGTCTATTAAATGCAAATTCAGACTTCCTCAGCTCATGGAAGACTAAAACAGGGGTCCCAGGAATGGGGCAAGTATAGTGCTGTGAAGGACAGGCTGGTAACTCATAGCATTGGGACCCTTCCATACACCTCCTAGTTGGGTATTTTCTCCTACTTCCTGGATTATTTTGCCCCAAACCATCTTTCAAGAAGTGTATCTAAGATACTGTTTCATGAAGATGGATGCAGATTTTTGTTAGCTTTTCTTTGTTCTCATTTCCCATCTTGCACTGCTGCAGATATTGCCCCTTCCCCTCACACACAACCCATCAGAGAAATGTCAGGTGTGAAACCCAAAGTTTCTACTGCATCAGAGTTTCTCAGCCAGGATACATGTGATAGAAAGCAGCATTTTGCACTCAGTCAGAAACACAAAGCATGGTAAGCCCCAAGCCTGGTGGAGCCTTGGGGCCTGTAGATAGAGGTGCAAGACTCTCATATCTCAGTCTTTGCAGACTTTGCCAAATCTAGCATGGGATTATTTTACCTTTCTTAACCTGGTCCATTTCTGGTAGCCACATTTTATATTTTAGTATAAAAATTCCATGGGTGAAAGCAAACCTTACCCCAATGTCGAGTATTTCCAGCAGAAAACTACAGATAACAGCAACAACTGTGTTTTCATTCAGTAAGAACTATAAGCTATATTGTAGTAATGTTGTGGCAAAATCGGGGACAGTGATGTCAGACTAGCATTAGAAGAATGACGCCCACGCTCTGTATGTTTACAGCACGATAAATGGTCTTCACAGGTCCTTTGCATATATAATAATCCAGCATTCATTTTAGATTTCATTCTATAATATTTCTATCTGGGGAAAACAATACATAGCTATAAACGAGGCCTATTTCATGCAGTACTTATCTCCATTCGAGCTATGCACACAATAATATGCAGGGTGATAAGGAGGCTTATTGATAAAGCTTTACAGATGGCGAGGGCATGAAAAAGTGCAGTTGTGCTGCAGCTGATGAGGTTTTTCCCCAGCTAGCATAGCAAGCGGCTGTCCCTGCTGAAGGTGTCATTGTGCTGGGAAATATCAGGCATTTCTGAAGCCTTTGGCTATAGCTCTGTTAAATACAGCCAGGGCTCTGTGCTTTTACATTTGTTTTTAATCAACAAGGCAGATGTAACGCAGAGTTTCTTCTGCACCTCCACCACCTTGCTGCACAATGGGCAGGCCACCGCTTGCCCGCAGCTCGTTTTGGATGCTGCAGTTTCTGTTTTCTTTCTCAATGCTTTCCAACATCAGTACCTTCCAGCTTTCTCCCCCAGCCACCAGCCAGCCAGGTCTGTGCTGCTGTGCTCCCATGGAAGTTGTGTCCCCACATCATTGCAGAAAACACAGCAAGAACCTGATCCCTGTTGGTCACCGGTGGTGGTGCCCAGTGTTCTTCTCTCTCCTGGTCCTTGGATGTCCTGCTGGAAGAGGTGGTGTAGCTGCCCACCATACTCTGACACGAGGAGGGGATTTGGAGAGGACAACCTCTCCTCTTTCTCCCTAAATTGAGCCCTTTCCATATTTTCCTCCTCCACCGCTCCTCCAGATGAGGAACCTGCAGGCTGAGCTTGAGAGCATGCCAGAAAACAGCAAAGTCAGGGTGGACACGCAGATGGGTGGAAGAGGACTCACAGCAGGGACACGTGGTTGTTAAGGAAAATGGTAATGGAAAATAAATGTTTCAGGACAGGGACGTATTGGTGCGGGTCACATCTCACCAGAGCCTGAGAGTAACCTCCCTCACGCCCCTTTCCCTCCTTCCAGCTCTGCCTCGCTGCTTTCTACTTGAAATGCACTTTTTCTCCTCATTGACGAAAAGCCGTGGATGCTCCCCCCCTGCATGTGGGAGATCAGGGTACGAGCAGCAGCGGTGTGTGACTTGGCAGGAGCAGCCGTGCTCCTTTTATTTCATCATTGTGAGCGAGGGGAAAATAAATGTTCATGGAATAAATGCAGTCTGTCTTCGTCCAAGGTGAAAAGTCTGAATAAAAAATAAATAAATATAAAAAAATGGCGCTGCTTAGGAAATGCTTTGCCTGCTAACCTGAGAAGTTTCAAGAGCAGCTGTGTCTGGGCTGGGTTGTGTCTTTGGCCACCGCAGGGACACCACGGCGGGGGACACGGGGGGACAGAGGCACTTACCTGTGCTTGGTTTAGGGTCTGTGCAGTGTCTGCACTGAACTTCTCTGAAAAACAGAAGAAAGCTCCTTAAGACATACTGGGAATGTTTCTCCCGCCCTTTTCAACATCTTTACTATTTAACCATGTCCAACATTCTGGCTGTGCGTGCTTCTCAGGAGGGGGACCCGTACTTGCTTTGGCTATAACCAAGTTTTTGTAAATACAGGCATCAGTGTGAGACAGTCTCCACTGGCAGGAAAACAAATCACCCCAAAAGGTCTGTTCTTAGCAATAAACTAAACCATGGCATGACTGCCTGTGGTAGCACAGATGTGATTTGTCTCTCAGGTACGGCCTTAAAGCAATATTTCTGTGTTTTCGGAGACTGTTGTTTACCTTACCCTCTTTTTCCTTCTGTACTGTGTGAAATTTGTTGTGTTGTTTTTGCAGACATTCATTAGAGGACTGAGGACTTAGCAATAAGTGACTAGTTTGTCAGTGTTTGTCCTCATGTGGTGGTATGTTTCCTTTCTGCTGCCCTTTTCTTGGAGTTGTTTTCTCTTTTGTTTTTCAAGTTGCTCATTTTTGTGTGATTTATCATGCGTGGTTTCGTGTGTCTGTTGCCCACAAGAGTTTTTACTCTCTCGCAATCACATCTTGACATGATGCCACACTTACCCAGGAGTTTCCAGGCTTGCAGCTACCATGGATTTTATTTCAATCCAGACAGCTGCACTGGACAGGGGTTCAGGGCAGATGTGATGTAGTCATACCATGGTCACTGGAAAGCCCTCAGCACAACTTCCCCGCAGCATAGCAAGCCAGACTATGCACGAGGAGCTGGAGTTCCAGCCCTGAGTGGGATGTATCATCACGCAGCAAGTTCCAGAAGATGAGATTCATATCATGACTGCTTTGTTGTAACTCAGATTTGTGCTTCCCGGTCTATACGGATGCTTCCCCTCTTGTCTCATTAAATCTCGTTAAAGTATGCTGTGCTATTTTCCCTGTTCCCCAAGCTTTCCCACCCCTCAGCCTGATGGGCATTTCCCAGACCAGAGGGCAGACCTTGGCTATGCACTGTGGGGATGTTGCTCACGCTGCAGACCAGCAGCCAGGTCAGCTCCGTGTGAGGCCAGCACCCTACGGGCTGCCAGGGCTGGAGGCGTCACCCCAGGGCACTCTCTGTGCAGGCAACTCAAGGACTTATCATCTGCGGCTTCATTTGTGCATGTTGGGCTCTCCCAGTGCCATGGCAGGACAGTGACATACCCATAGAGATGATCAGGTGTGATTCCTTGAATGCAGTAGATCTGCTTTGTATGTCCTTGTAACGCGGGTTTCATGGCATTTGTGAAATGCTAAGATGCACCTGGGAGTTGATCACTTTGGGCTCCTCTTGGTTCTGTTCCTGAGCAGAAAAATACATCAAGACTGTGAAGTATGCTGAAGGCTTCTCAGTATATAGGCAGTATGAGGCTTTTGGATCTTGTTTTATTAGATGTGATATTTTTAGATCTTCATTGTTGGTGAAATCGATGCACAGCAGATTTCAGAAAAGGGAAGAATTTAACCTCACTTTTAGCTCAGTATCACTTTACTTTGACAAATATTCCAAGAAAGAAGTAGAAAAAATAAACTCCAAGCCTTTTTCGTTCCAGGAGAAGAATTCCACCTTTAACAGATGACCTACATCTGAAGTAGCAGGAGCCTGCCACTTTTACGTTCCTTGCACTGTACCTAATTCAAACACGCCCTCACTGTGAGTGATGCTTTCCAGTATTTTCCAGGGCACTGACAGTTAAATAACAAGTGAGAGAAAACCGGAGGCATTGTTTGTGTCACCATTTGCAAGCACTTAGCTTAATAAGCCACAGGAGCCATTAGCGTGGTGGGAAGTTTTGCTAGGAAAATCCCAGGGGCTAAAGGGAAACAAAACCCGCTAGACTGAATGGGGCTGGCTTCAATGGCTTTGCTTCCCAATAACAAACGAGCCGTCTGTTCCGAAGCCTGAAACTCACACTGTGTGCCCAAAGGTCAGTCCTGGATCTTGTGTGGAAGAAACTGCGTGGAAGAAACCAGATGGGAAGTCGGCGGGGTCTGCCACCAGGAGCCAGGGCAGCCCAAGTTACCTCTGGGGTCTGGAGCCACACGTTTCTTCTGCTCTCCACAGCCTCGTCACCAGTGGGCACAAGCAGCAGGGTGGCAGCATGCAGTGACAGCATCCTCTGCACTCAGAGCTGCCTCATGCATCAGCCCTACATTTTTTCTTTTTATTTTTGAGGGCAGAATGAGGAGCATGGAGAGTGTAGTTGTTTGCTGGACCACAGCCCTCTTTTTTTCTGGAGTGCAACCATGTCAGGCCTCAGCATGTAGTTTATTGGACGTACCTGAGATACTGAGGAGCCTTGAGAGGCTCCAAAACTCCACCTGAGACCAATGTTCAGATGTTCAGTGCAGTGGGTTGCATGTGGACTTCTGTCAGCGATTCTGGGGCTTTCTCAGGGGCCAAGGGCAACCTGCCTCACCGTACTGCTGCCTCTTGTTGCTGCTATTAACGTGTCCAAAACTGGTAGCAACAGAATGATCTGTTTGATACGTTTAGTTTCTCCACAAAAAGATTTGAAACAAAACAACAAAAATTGTTGGAAAATTGGAAGCTTTCAATTGCAACTTTGAGCAACCCTAGGAGAGCCTTCCTGTCAGCCCCATTGTTCCCACGTCGGACTTCTCTGCTACAGGCTGGGTGAGGATGCTGTCATCATCTTTTGTCCTTGACTGGAGATCCCATGACTTGCAGAGTTCCCGTCTCTGATGTTACCCTCCAGAGGCAGCCTGTAATGAAGAAAATACACGCCAAACATGGAACAAAGTCCACCACTGCCTCGCTAGCTAGGAGGCTGAGCACAACACGCACAGCTTCTGCAGCGAGTGGTTGAATTTGAAAGATTTTCTCAGTTTCTGCAGAAACGAGCTCAGCAGGGCTGCTCCGTGGGGAAGGCAGCCTCTGAATCAGCCTGGGCAATCCTGCATGTAACGAGATGCAGTTTTCTGCTCTTGCAGGAACAGGTACGAGTAAGGGACAAAAGAATAAAACCCTCTGCCCAGGTTTCAAGTGCTCTTTTCCAGGGCTGCTGGAATCCAAAAGAGCTGCAGACAAAGGCTCTGAAGTGGGCTCGTGTTTGATGCCACCTCACTGTCGGAGAATTTCAGCCCTATTCTGTAAATCTGCTGCCAGCCCCTAACAAAGTAATCTGGCAAAAGAAGTCAGGGCTTTGTACTGGCAGCTGGCATCTCACCTCCCAGCATCTTTCCCTGTGTGAGTTGTTGACCAGCAAAGTGGTAGGCATTGAGGGGCACTGTGGCACCACTGTTTGCAAGCAAATTCAGTTTGGAGTTGTCTTTTGGTCCATTGAAAACCTGTGTGTGCTTGCCCGGTTGGCAACCAGCATCTTGTAGCACAGCACACCCTTCAAAGCCCTTCAGAAACCACTCTTCTGCCTGATCTGGGTGAGCAGCATCCGAAGGGAAAGGTGTTTGCATGGCGTGCGGCTGCTGCTGCCCAAGCTGCGGACAGCAAGCAGCAAGGCAGAGTCTGACTGAGGGCAGCTATGAGACCCACAGAGCTCACTGCTGCCAAAAAAAGGGAGGTGATACAAGAACCTGCTGGAAACAGCGTTGGCTGGGCAGTGCTGGGAAGCCCTCATAGCTGCTCTGAAGCCCGCCGGCTGATGATAAGAGCTCGGTTCCCACCCCCACCAAGCATGTCAGCTTGGAAAATCTCAGGAGCACTGTCTTTGCTCTGACAGGGCCTGTGTGCGAGGGCTTCCCCCGTTGTGCTTGGATTCAAAACCTCTGTAACCCTGCAAGAAGTTAGCATCACTGTTTGACTCAGTACTTCCAGTAAAATGCAAGGCATTTTGATTTCATTTCTGCATTGAGCTCCAAATGTTGTTCTGGGCTTTGTCCCCATCAGGGCTTTGCAAAGCAGAGAAAGGAGGGGGAAGCATTTTAATCGGGCTAAGGCTCTTTGGCATTTACACTATTGAAGCCCGAGGAGTCTCTGAATTTCTGTTGAATAGAGCCCTAAGAAAAGGAGTAGATTTGTTGAAGGACGGCATTTCAGTGCAAGAAGGATGTGCGTTTAGGACTTTCCATTACATAATAGGGCTGAAATGGATTAACAAGACCCAGGCTTTCTTTTTTCTTGAGAATTGCTGCCTGCACCACTTTTTCTCTATTACTGATGCTTCAGTCACAGCTCTCACAGAAAGGTTTCCTTTGTTGTTATCGGTTCAAGAAGTAAATTACAGCATTGTTTCTCCTGATCAAGAGATTGATTAGTCAGAGGTCTCTAACTGAAGGGGAAAATGTTCCTCATCATCAACTTTAAATGCAGGCGTATGTGCCAAGCGGAGAACATTTAAAATCATGAGTGTGGGGGGGAGCGCCTTGCTCTTTTGATGTGCTGCCCGTAACTGTTCATGGGTCTCTGAAAGGCAGCCATCTCATCAGGTCAGTGAAGAAAATAGTGTGGGAAAGATGCCCTTGAATAAGAAAACTAAACACCACCACTTCCAGCTGGATGGTTCTCGTGGTGTTGTGACGGGTGCCAGCACGTTGGTATATCTGTGGGTTTTGTTGTGTGTCGTCTCCTCTTCCCCTCACCAGGTGCTTTCATAATCTGCTGGACCCCGGGATTAGTCTTGCTGCTCCTCGACGTCTGCTGCCCGCAGTGCAACGTCCTGGCCTACGAGAAGTTCTTCCTGCTCCTGGCCGAGTTCAACTCTGCCATGAACCCCATCATCTACTCCTACCGGGACAAGGAGATGAGCGCGACCTTCAAGCAGATCCTCTGCTGCCAGCGCAGCGACAATGCCAACGGCCCCACCGAAGGCTCGGACCGCTCGGCGTCCTCGCTCAACCACACCATCCTGGCCGGCGTCCACAGCAATGACCACTCGGTGGTGTAAAGCCCCCCGCCAGCCAGCCGCACGGCCGACAAAGCCACCCCGGGGAGGTAACCCACTCGTAAAGGTTTTTTTGTTGTGGTTTTTTTTTTTTTTTTCTCAAACACTAATGGACTACGAGCGCTTCTCTTCCAGGCAGCCCGGCACAGCAGCTGGTGCCGGGACCAGCTGTGCTGCCAGGCCTTTGCCTTCTGCTCGCAGAAGGTGGGAAGCAGACGCCTTGCAGCCACGCTCACCCCTGAGAAGCCTCGCTGAGACTTCATCGGCCCTCGCGGCGTCTTGGTGCCAGTCTGAATCAACTCTGATTAATTAAGCTTATACCTGCTTCACTGCATTTACATGTAGCCACTTAGTCTTTTTAAAAAGGGAGTAAAGGGGATAAAAGTATGCCTTTCATTTAATAGACATGTAATATTTATCACCATCAGCATGCTTTTGATGAACATTTTCTGTGCAGGGAGTAAAACTGTGCTCTAGTCTTCGTATCCTTAGCCACACTGCCGTAACTACAGTAAAAACAAAAGTATTTTTTCTAATACAGGCAACAGGAAGATGATGGAAACTGACTCTTCCTACCTTCGTTACTGGTGTTAGAGAGCATGCATGTTCTGTGTGTATGCAGATTGTTTTAATTATGGGAAGAAAAAAAAAACTCGTTGTAAAGTCTGCAGGAAAGTAGAAAAGCATAGACTGTATTCCAGTGTTTGTTTAGATTATGAAATAAACAATACTCTAGTCACAAGGTATTTAATGTTCTTCTTTGAAGTGTGGTATGAAATGTGTAACGTGTGAGGGGTCCCAAGTTTTTCAGGGTCAAGTTCTTAAAGTAGGACACATCTCTAGGGCTCTTCAAGGGCTACAGTCATGTTGGTAAGTTTAAAAAAAATATATATATATTTTTGCTGTTGGAATGCTTTTCTTGTTCATGATGGAAAGAAATGGGATTTTTAACATGAAAAAAATATATACATTTTTAAAAAACTTCTTCTAATTAGAAACACAACAACTTCTGTGTTTTGCACTGAGAAATGTTTGTAGGGTATCTCCTAAATTATTTACCCTGCATTTCAGAAGCAGTGGGCTGCTAAGAATGAAGATAAAATTTTATTTTGTAAAATCAAGACCAAATATGTAGTAGTCTATTGCGAATGACTGAACCATTCTATATAATAGTCACATATGCACATTACTATGAAAAGCTAAGATGACAGACAGATACTTTCATATGTAGCTGTTTCAAAGAGAAATGCCACTAATGTGAATTTCAATTCCCAAGAATCAGTGATGTTAATCAAAATTTCTTGATGGGAACAAACATGAGCAAAGATGGGATCTTGCAGACAAAGAACTTGGGACCTTCCTCTGGGAAACTGTGTCTTCTCCTAACAATGTAAAATATATCAACGGTAAATTTCTAAGACCATTTTCCTTATAGTAATATGTCTCTATAGCAAAAAAAAAAAAAAAAAAAAAGTAAAAAATGTGAGGTGTATCAGTCAATGTAATGTATTGGAATGTAACATAAGGGACTATATTCTCCCATGTGGGCAGGGAAGAAATGGAGATGAGAGGGTCAGCTTAACTCAAAGCCGAATTTTTAGCATCTCTGTTTAAAATCATGGGAAAAAGTTGCTCAGAAAACGCAGTTCCTTGCTGAGAGAGGGAAAAACAGCAAGTGAGCAAAACCTGTCCCCACTAAACACAGTGAGAGTTTTGCCACTGCTTTCAGTAAAACTGAAATTCACTTGTACTGTTAAGCCAAATTTGTACAGACACTGTGGAAGGAGGAGTGGGAAGAGGGGATAAATGAAGCATTATCTGCCATCTGATCAAGGTACCAAATGTTGCACTTCCTTTGGACAAAGCAGAGGTCTTTATCTGATCGTGTTTAAAAGCAAGTGAATCTAAAGGTTGATTTGTGTTTTATTCACGTGACTGTAGTGAGAAAGAGAACAGGCTGTATGAAATTTTTCATGTAAAAGCATCTGCTTGCAAAGCCAGTCATAATGTTTCTTGGTGCCTGCATGATGGCCGAGCTAGTGCAGGTAAGCAGAAGAAAGGAGAATGCCTCCAAAGAGAGAGGACATCTCACAAACACTTTTTTATTATTTTTTTCTTATCTAAAAAGTGCTCCGAGTCACTTTCTTCCCTGAATCTAGGGAGAGCACTTTTTCTTGTCCTCCGCTTCCTCACAAAAGAGGAGCATCATAGACACTTTATTTTGGGGGCAGTCTTCCTTTTCCCAGTGTCCTTTTAACTGCTGTTTGCATGTTCTTCACAGAGTCTGTCCTGGATAAGTTGGGAGGGTGATGTTAAGAAATAGCAGTGTTTTGTTCACCCCAGTTTTCTGTGCTGGGAGTGCGCGGTGGTTTCGGAGAAGCAGTGGGTGAATAACTTAATGGGGAGCGCGATCGTTCATGACATGCTGGTGGGTCCAGAGACCCGACGTGAAGACAGATGCCCAAGGAGGCTCTTGCATTCTTGTTACCATTGCAACAGGTGGCAGGTGCTGCCCGGGTACATCGATCAGACGTTCTCCAAGGAGGCACTCGACAATTCAAAAAGCTGGACCTTTCGAACTCCTAACAGCAGTTAAATTTCAGCCGTGGGGTAGATTAATCCGGGAGCACTTCTGGCAGCAGGGGGCTTTTTTTTCTAGAAGGTGAAGTGCAATGCTTTAGATCAAAGGCAACAGGATGCAAAAGTTGCTTCTAAGATTCCACTAGAGGAACTAACTGAGCATGTGGCTGCTGTTTAAAGATTTAATTAGTGCTTTGTTTTATTGACGTGATCTCCCTATATCCTTGAGAAATCTGATCTGTGGATTGAGTGTTTCTTTGCAAGCTAATGAAATTAAAGCTGCTGTGAGCAAAGAGAATAAAATCAAGAGCTTGGAATAGAAGAATTCTTCTGCTCTTTTCTTTAGAGTGGCTCCCATGCCACTTGGTTTTGTCTCAGATTTTTTTATCTTTTTCTTCTCCATTCAGACTTTTGCACCTTCATTATGCAGATGCAGAACTCATTTCTGCTATGTGAAAACATGGTGTGAAGTACTTAGGGGAAAAAATTGCTCCACTTATTTTTCTTATCTCAAATCCTACAAAAGGTTTTAGAAGACTTCTTAAAATACCAGCGATCCTCCCACAGTCATTAAAATTCTTCTGTTGCTGGCTGCCTCTGGTCCAAGTAAATCCTCTTGAAGTTCAAATTTAATGGTGTTTGTTTCAGCAATTGTAGCGGTGGGAGCTGCGTATTTGTAGCAAAATGGCTGATGAAGTCACCTGCAGGTCAAAGAAAATGTGTTTTTCCTACTTCATTTATTTAGGGGCAGCACAAGTATGGAAAGTAATAGAAATGATTGCCCTTGAATGAGGGATTATTAACTAAAATTATAACTACCCACTGCTATCACATTTGACATTAGAGGCTGGGTGACGCACTGGTCCACAGAGTTGTTAGTTGCAGTGTTTACATGAAAAGCTGAAAACATATTCTTTGTTTTACACAGTGCATTTCTTGTTCTCTGGGATTTCTCTGTGGCTTCAGGCTGGCTGCTGACTGGGATGCTGAAGGCTGGGCACATAACTGGCACAAGGAGAAATGGCAAACCAGTAAAGAGCTTTTACAGTGCTTCCTAAAGCTAAGCATACCTGTCCTTAGTGCACCAGTAGCAGGGTTTTTTAAATAGTTTCCCCAAGACCAGCCACTGTGGGTTGTATTTTTTTTCTGGTTTGGTTGGTTGATTGGTTGTGTTGGTGTTTTTTTGACTTTGCCTTTCCCAACTACTCAGCACTATGGCATTGCTTTAAAAAGCTGGTCACTTGGTGAAAAAGAAAGGCCAAGCATGCTATATATGTTCATGGTACAAACTACGCCTGAGTAATTTGGGTGTCAAAGAGGGAAGAAATATGTTTGTGACCAATGCCTTACTTTTGCTTTCCCCTGAAAGTGCCTTGTCAATATCAGCATAAATTGCTCCCTGTATGGCATTGATATGAAACTTCTTGGGTCACTCCAAGGAGTATATTTTTCGGGCTATATCTCTGCAGGTCAGGCCAGCCCAGACCCCAGGTGCAGCCTGTCTTGGGCAGCTCAAGCCAGCCCTGCTTCTGAAGCAGATTTTACAGCTTCTGACCTTCCCGTTGTCCCAGTAGTTTGCTAGCAGATACCAGGTTAAATTAGTATAAAGCCAGCTGGATTTTCTCTCTGTGACGCTGCCACCACCAGCTCTGTCTGTCCTCAGTGCAGGTAGAGGCCTACGGACTAAAACCATGAGTTTTTGAAATAAACTTTTTCTACCCAAGTGAGATTAAAGAGGGTATCACCAGATGGAGAGGCTTTGCTGCAGATGTTCCTACTGTCTTTCACTCATGCGGAAGCAGGATGATGCCAAAGCAGAGCTGGGAGATAAAACCATGCACCCTTTGTGTCCCTGAGGTGGGCAGAGGATTGCATAGGCCAGCCTGAACCAACTGGCTTGTTTTCTCATGCGCTGCAGAAGTGCCATAACTCAAATATGACCTTCTCCTTCACGGTCTTTTGAAGGGTCTTGTCTGCACAACAATTTGCAAGTGCTCTAGTTAGCACTGATAAATCAGAACGAAAGCTGACAGAATAGGAAGGCCCCAAATCTGGAACCCTAGATTAGCATGCTTCAGGCTTCTTATCTCAGTAGGTATGCATCAGCCTTTAGTAAAACATTATTTAAAAGAAAGGTAACTGCCACTTGAGTTAAACACAGACAGTACAAAGGGCTGGCTCCTTTGCTTAATCCCACATCTGCAAGTGAAGAAGACAGTGAATTCTTCCATGGAGAAGAGATGAGGCCATGGAGAGCGTTGCTGTGCTCTCGCAGTTACAGTGCATAATGTTCTTTCCCATCAGTTCTTCCAGATAGCAGCCAGTCTCAGCTGTACACTGATTAATGTACTTGGAGGGTCTTTGCAGCTGCAGTCTCACGTGTTTTGGGGGCCAGATTGCCCAGGATTGCCCAGGATTGGTTGGGCAGCTTGATTGGAAAGATCACTTCCAAAAGAAAACTTCAAGTGTCCAAACTCTCACCCCTTTCCAGCCATGCCTCCTCAAGAAAAGGTGTCCTTATCTTTCCATCCATTTCCTATGCTTGGAGGATTTTCCAAAGAGTTATTCAGTCAGCTCCAGCTTTCTAAGTACACCAATGAGAAAAGAAGAGGTAGATACAAAAACATAAACAGATATTAATCTATGCTGCTGTCTTCTGTAGTATAAGGAAATGCAACCCACTGCTAAGCTGTCAGCATTTTAACAAGAGCCTCCACGAAATGTTCCCCCTTGCCTATGATAAACTTCTGATAACCAGAAGTGTATGTGGGAGACTCAGGAATCTGTTCATTTGTTTTCCTGTTTAAACAAAATTGTGCTCATAACTCACAAGTATGGAGAGAGCCAATGAGGTTTGGCAAACAATTTTGCTATTAAGTGCACTTACTGTAAATGTTTAGAGGTTGTATCTAGTACAATAAAGTATTTAGCATGTGTAATATGGAGTGTGCAAGAAAGGCCCTTCATTTGGTATGGCCCTTCAGCTGGTATGTTGGGTGTGGAGGGGAATTCTTTAAGTGTGTCTGTGTGGAAGCTCGGGCTTGTCTGGCCCAGGCAACAGGACAGGGATGAAATGCAGGGACAATGAAGGGACAGGTCGTTTCACGTAGATCACTTAATGATCATTTCTGGTCCTGACTCCTATCTGCCCGCCCTTCTCTATTTCAAGTCCATATTTGCACCTCTTAAGCTCAGGCCCCCTCTTCATGATGCACAGAAAAGTCTTCCTGTACAGAGAGACAAGCCTGCTGCCTCTTCTCCCTGTTCCCTCTTTTCCTTTCTCCCTCTCCTTTCTCTCTTTTCCCTTTTCCCTTCTCCCTTCCCTTCCTTTCTCCCTTTTTCTTCTGTGCATGGACATGTTTCTCCTAGAATATAACCCTACTTTTGATTTAACCATAGAAGGTCATACAATAACTAACACAAGACTGGAAAGCTTATATATGGAATTGAATGTGTCCATGCACAGATTTGTACAGCCACAGGAAGCAGGAAGAACGGGAAAATAAAAAGAGTTACTGCAATGCTGGTTGAATACCACTGGTTTACAACTCTATTTTTATGCTAATTCCCACTTCACTCACATTTCGAAGGAAAGCAGTCTTTAATAAAGGGTCAGTTAACCCCTTGCCTTTTGTTAGAGAAGCTGATCACTTACATACTGTGAAAAAAATACAAGTGGCTGTTTCGGCATAACAGCAAATAAAGCTGATGTTCCTAAAGTAGAATTACAGTACTAATCAACTGGGACATTATTAAATATCTTACAAAAACAGAAAAAGGGAAGAGTCCAATTTTTTCCTCTCCCAAAACACTGGTGATCCATGACTAACACCCTGGTGATTTGCACGGCATGGAAGTGTAATGTAAAGCAGCCCCATAGGCTTGATTGCTGGACATAACATGCAGAAAGCCAAAACACACAATTGCTAAATAAATCACGCCTCGTGAAAATGCAAAGCAAAGCCTCTGGGATTTTTTGTTTTAAGAGCTGGATCACCACTCGTTGGCAAGGTTAGAGTGTTTATATGGTGATCAGTTAATGTTAAACACACAACACGTGCGGCAACGCAGGATGGGGCCGCAGGGTGCAGTAGGAAGCACACAGCACAAGCATGGAGAACCTGCCTGCTTTGGGGTGATGATGCCCAGAGCCTGCAGGGCTCAACCCACCAGGGGACAACCCACCCACCTGCCACTGGCCCCAGCCTGGAGCAGAGAGGGGTCTAGGTCCATTAGGACTTTGCAACCATGAAGCTGTGCTTCATAGGGAGAAAAATAGACGGTGCACGTCCCTTGTGGTGCTGGAGCTGAATTGGTATCCACCATGGCCAGTGTGCTCCTCGGTCTGGGGCTCCAACCTTGGGTGTTGCATGCTGCCCAAGCATCATTGCCTTTGCTTGCCTGGCTTTAAGTGCTTTGCTTTTGTTCACACGTTTTTTTTGTTTGTTTGTTTTTGTTTTTGTTTTGTTTTGTTTTGTTTTTCCTGTGTTGTGCTTTCTCCAATCAGCCTTTGGGTCACTTGTGGCTAGGATGAGAGAGCCACTGGGGCTGGGGACCTTGGGCCTGGAAGCTGAAGCAAGGCTGTCTCTGCCCACAGGAGCCAGTGGCAGCACTGGCCCTGCTTTACAGGAGAGAAGCAGAGAAAGGAGGTGCCCTGAGAGGGACAGCGAGCAGCCTCTTCAGGGAAAACTCTTTACAGTCCCATTGCTGCGGGCAGCATACTTCTTCCGGAAGGTCTGAATGCTCTCCTGTCTTGTTTCCTAACCAGCCTTGGTGAGGTTACATGAGCTGAAGTGGGAGGCTGTGTCTGGTTTCGGTTCCTAGCATTAGCTTGGGTTTGCTGGAAGACCCCACGTCTGGCCTCCTCACTCAGGTGCCTCCCTGGCTTTTGGCCTCAGCTTGGAAGCTCTCTAGGAAAGCACTTCGGCTTATCTCTGTTCACACCGGCACCAGGCTGCTGCAGGTGGGCCAGGGCGAGTGGGAGCCGCTGCAAATGGGCCTGCTCCACTTTTATCTCAAGCCTTCCCCTTCCTAGCTGCGAGGCCTTCACGCGCCTCCTTCCCCCCGTCACGGCACGCAGCCTCCGGCAGGACTTCTCCTCTCTCTGCACCCACTCTGAAGAGCCCTTCCTGCTCCTCCTCCGGGTTGTTTTCCTCTGAGCCTTCTTCTCCAGGTAGCCTGAATCAACCCTGAAATGAGCCGCGAGGTGCTTGCCACCACAGGTACGGTTTCCTTGTAATTCCCTGAGGATGAGGGGGGAGATAAACACAGCACACGGAGAACACAGAAATTAAGAGTTTCAGAGGGGAAGGGAAAACACAGAAGAGACCCCCCCCCTGTACCTTCAGTGCCTTATTTTGTGGTTATTTCAAAGGCTTTCTGTCAAGTTCAGGAAAGGTTTCTGCTATTTTTTTCTCTTAGGAAGGATAATGCCCTTTTCATGGCATGCCTTTTTTTTTTTTTCTTTTTGTATGATGGAAAACTTTGTTGTTTTAGGTGTATTTCATTTATTAAGAGCTCAGAAGGCCAACTGAAACAAGGATAAGCCTTCCCATTTCCCACCCACACTGAACACAAAATTAAACTGTTTTTATAGAAATGATGTTTTACCACTAAAAGATTGAAGGATGCTTCAAGGACTGACATAGGTTATTTTTTTTCACTTCTCGTTTTTTCCAAGGTTCACAATATCTGGATATTTTAATGCTTGTCCTGCCACAGATTTTGAAGTTTGTACATTCTTCTTGTCCTCAAGTGTCTCTTTGCAATCCTGCTTTTTCAAAATATGTAAACACTCCTTAGTTCAAGGGAGTTACTCAAAAATGTGCCTGGTTTGAGCTAGGCCAGCTGCTATTGCCTTCCAGACCCTTCTCCTCTGTGCTGACAGCAAGGGCTAAGTATGAACCACAACTAGATGCTGGTAAGTGACAATTATTTTGTTTAGAAATTATGTCAGAGGAGATGCCAATATCATGCATATGTCCTTACAGCTAACACACTGTCCTGCAGGCACGCTGGCTGCCCCTTTGGCATTACTTAAGGAGGAACACCAGGAAAACACACTTCCCAGCACTGGAGTGGGTTAAGAGCTTGAGAAAGCTGACTGACCTTTCTTTTATTTTAAAACAAAATTCCTGCATCCTTGCATGACCATGCTTTGGGATGAGCTGTTGTTTAGTCTCCAGATCATCTGTCCATCCTCTTGCTATTGCAAGATGTGCACGCTCCTTGCAAGTACTCCAAGCAGCAGTGTCAATGGAAGCACTGGTGGGATGAAGACTGCTCGACATGGGGCAGGAGGAGAGGATCCATCAGCAGGCTCAGCAGTGCTCCAATCCTTCTTTTTGGTTTGTGTGGATCAAGGAAGCATATGGAGAGATAAACTGGGGCCCTTGGCTGTCAGACCTCCTTTCTTGTCAGCTGGAGGCATGCTTAGCATCTGCATTGTGATGGCTATTTTGGTCCAGGAACATGAGACACGTTTAATGACTTATTTTAAGTGCAAAAATAAAACACAATTGCAACACAGGCAGCGCGTTTACTTAGACAAACTCCATGAAAACTTGCAGGGTTAGCAGACTTTCACTTAAAAGGCTGTGTTTTTTTTTAGTATTGTTCTATATTTCTGTATGGAAATCTGACAGAAACTGGGATGTGTTACTTTTTTCTAAGCAGAACACACCCTGAAGCTCAAGTGCTCAAAAAGTCTGGAAAAGCACAGAAGGCAATAATAAAAGGAGAAATTATGATTTTTTAATCACCATCACAGATGACAGATTCCTTTTTTAAACAAACCATGTAAACCTAGCTGCTGTAGAAGGTCTGCAGTCCTTGAAAACGCTCACCAGCTTCTGAATCCAACCTGCACCCAGTGAACTCAGAGGAAAAGACGTGGCTGGGGAGGCTGGATCCCACCCCACAGGGTGGAGAAGGCAGAGGCTGAAGGGGGATGTGTAGGGGAGCTTCCACTTGATGGCTCTTGATGCTTGATGGCTATAGCTTAGCCAAGAAAAATGTGTCCAAGGACGTGTACGACTTTGTCTGTATGACAGGGTCCCACCAGAAGGGTGGAAACCCACCAGCAGGATGGCTTCCCGGCCTCCCCAGTGGCTCCTGGCAAATGGAGATTTCTGGCTTGCATTGCCTCACCAGGAGGTATGTGCCACAGCAGATACAACCAGCAGGATGAGAGTATCCCACACTTTACAGCAGGGTCTGGGGATTTTTTCTCCCCAGCATTTGAGCAGCATGTTGGAAGCTTCCTGCAGCACAGCTGTGGCCAGGCTGGCCATTTTACTAATGAACAGACAACAGGCAGTTGCATAAGGAGAACATGTAAGAAGTGATCTATACAAAATTCATGTTCTTTTTCTATTTGTTTTCCAGTATAAAGTGGTACCCAAAAAAAAAAAAAAAAAGCCTTTGCAGCACAGCTGCTTTGTTTTGTATTTTTTGTTTGTTTGTTTCTGGTGCCCCATTCCTTTATTTGCAAGTCTAGGATCTCCCCAAAGCATTTGCTTGTCTGAAGAAACATAAAGTTTTGGTAGAATACTTTGGCAGAAAGTCAGACAGGCTTTTCTTCCTAAGTGCACCAAGTCAATCATGAACGTGGCCACATCCATTTTGCTGAGTACGATGGAAGAGACCCAACTTCCCTTGCATAAACGTGTCTGTACTAGTCCACTAGTGCTTGTGCCAGTCCAGGTTATTCTGGTTCAGGAACCAAAAGAAACTTCTGGTAAAAGGCACCTTTGTTCAAGTGCTTTGTATTACAGTGTGAAGGAGCAAGCTCTGAAAGAAAAACATCACAGCCAGCCCAGCATGCACCAGTGAATTTTTTTCTGATGTAGGCCATAGACTCTTAAGTAGCTCAGACACTTTTGAAAATACTACTCTTCATCCAAATAAAGTAAAAGAACAGCCAATATTTGGAGTAAGTGGCTTTGCTAGTAATGTTGCTTAAAGCAACCTCCCACAAGCTTCCACCTTCAGTGAGTAACTCCATAACTGAAAAGTCTGGAGGTAGCCCAAGCCAAACAGTGTGTTTTTCATTAAGAGTGGAAAAAAATTACACTGTGTATAAATTTACTATGAAGCCATGTTTGTTATGAACTAACAGTGACATACGTGTGATTTTAATACAGAAAACCATGACTTCATTAGTTAACACTGTGTGGAAGTCAAGCATATGATGAAAAACAAAGCAGATACAGTCATTCATCAAAGAGACATTCATCAATAATGCTACGTGAGCCTTTGCAATAACACCGCCAGGCTGGGTGGGCTTCCACCTCCTCCTTCCTCCCTAGCCAGCCCCATTTGTGACCGGATTTGCCCCCACAGCTGGCAGTGGAGTGCTGTCCTCAAGGGCTGTGGCTGCGGTCCCACTCGTACCCTGCTCCTGAGGCTTGCTGGAAGTGCACAGGGCCACAGGACCAACACAATGCAGTGGTTCGGTCACCGCACCAACCCCAGCCTGTACTTCTGGTCCTGCCTCTAACCCAGAGACCTAGGACACAGCCGACAAATGCAAATAACCAAAAGAGAGAGGAAATACAGCCAGTTGAGTAAAATATTGGACCAGGACTCTGGAGATACAGATACGACTCCTGACTCTGCCACAGGCTTTGCATGACTGTGGGCAATTTCCATGCAGTACCTCAGTTTTCCATTTCAACACGGGGCAGTAGTTTTCTGTTCCCTTTCCACCACGAATACCACAAAATGGGGAATGCCTCTTTGTAATGCTTTTATGCAGAACTCGGAGCAATAAATGAGCATCTCCGCAGGAGAGACATTTCCACCAGGAAATGAGGCCATTTCTGGTGCAGAAGTCAGGAGTCCCTCAGTAGAGCAACTCAGTCACTCAGTTGACTCTCTGTCAACTCCGGGATGAGCTGCTAAGTAATGTACTTACCTCATTCTTTGGAGCTGGGACCAGAAAGCAGAAAGAGGGAATTACATCAGAGAGTGGTTAGACACTAAAAAAAAAAAAACAGTAATGAAGGAAGAAGGCAAAATATATGTTCAGTGTTGGTGAACCAACAGGAGAAATATAGGAAAAGGTGAATGTAATGGATTTAAAGTAAAGTTGAAAGACTCCTTGCGGTCAAACCTTGCTGGACAACGTCCAGACAGCTAATGAGAGTGCAAGGCTTGCTTTTCTGCAGGACTGGAGATGAGGAAGGCACCAAAAGACCTGCTTGGAAGTAGGATGCCGAAGTAGCGTCCAATGGGAAATGACTACATTTCCTGACAGCCTGGAAGGCTTGAGTTAGCAAGTTTATCATCCAAGCAAACCCAGATCCTTACAGCTACTGAGGAAGGTTATGGAAAATCAGTGGGACCTTGTGGACCTGTGAGCTGCTCTTGAAGGTGAGCCTGTGGTACTTGGGAGGAGAGGGGAGGGAATGCACTTTGCCTGGAAAACAAGGAGCTGAGCCATACGGCACCGAAATATGGCTAGAGCACAGAGGGACATTTGTTAGAGCAGACTGACTTGACAACAAGAGATGTATTATGAGGGATTTTGGCTGGTACCTACTGCATCAAACTCACTAGCGGGAGAGATGTCTCTTGGATGGGAGCATGAATCCACAACACCCCATGAAAAAACATAACCTGACTTTTCCCTGGCCATGTTCCCTGATTTCTCTCCTGGGCTTGCTTTCCTTTCATGCATGGTAATACCCCAGGGGCAACTAAGAGATAAATACTGAGATGAAACTTGTAACCTGGGGCAGAGTAGGGCTCCAATGACCACATCAAAATGACCTTCTGTGGGCCGGCTGCCAGCTCGCTGGGGTTAGTTTCCATTGGACTTCGTGCAGGATGGAGTCCAAGCCATCCGGCTGCTAGCCCCTGTTTCCTGTTGTGTTGAGTTTAGTTGGGCTTATTTCTTTCCTTCCCATTGTTACAACTGAAAATAGGATCCTGGTTTCCTTCACCAAAGCCAAGCCCATGGCCGTAGCCATGTCTTCCTGAAAGTCAGCCCAACACTGTCTTGCTGAATTTTGTAGAAACAACCAAGTATGGCAAAGCTGAAGGAAGGTGGTAGGACAGTGGCTTGAAATCTGCCTCACTGCAGTGTGCTCATGTCTCTGTGTAAAGACAGAGGGAAAGGCAGTATGGATCTTCCCCTGCCAGTATATGTATAACTGAACAGGAATGTCATGTCCAAGATTGACAAGGTTGGTGCCATTGGAAGGGATTTGCCTCTAGAATAATTCAAGTTACAGAGTGCTAATGGACTCAGAGCACATGCAAGACTTCCCATCCACGTAATTTTGAAGGATCAGTGAGTTCAGAGGTCTGCTGCCTTCTCCCAGCCCCTGAAGGGGGTGAAAGGAAGTCCTGCTGACTTCAGAGAGGTTTGGGTGGGAACATCCCTACCAGGGAGGGAAGTGCATGTCTCCACTAGGGACTGAAACCTGCCCAGGGCTTCCCACACTGCCCAGCAGCGTGCCTCAGGGTGGATGCTCAGGATGCTCAGTGGTGCACACCACTGGTTTAGCTGGAATGCCAACCATTTGTGTCCATCTGATAAGAGCATATGTCCATTAGAGCAAACACATGCTCTTCAGACAGGAGAGCCTTCTTTGGAGGAAAACAGCATTCCCATTTCATGAAGTCTGTATCAGGTTTTTTGTAGTGTTCAACACTTTACCCAACAGAAGTGAGAACTATTCCACAATAAATTCATTAAATTGTTTTTTGCATAGAGTTGCAAGTAGCATACTCTGCACAAATTAGCTGTAAGAGGTAGAAGGCTTTAGAATCATAGTAAAATAGATTGTTCAAGCTTCTGTCAGAACCACAAAAGATGAAATGCAGAAAGTGGTGTTACTGTCATCCCTACGATCATGATTTTGTATCATTTCTCTGTATGTGCCAGCTGATCATATCACAACAAGAAAAGCTACTCCATATATATATGTCCATAAAACCAGGATCAAAACCTGGGCAGTGTTTCTGCTATCCTTCGAGTGGGAGTTAAACCTGCCTTTGATGATATGTAACCCCTGAAAACTGATGAACATTAAAAAAAAGCTGAAGTCCAGATTAATTTTCAGATCAGGGGCAAAGTTCCCCTCTGACAAGGACTGGTGTTGAGTCTCTGAGCTGCTTCCATGACTGCAGGTGGTCAGGGCATGGAAGGCTGCAAGTGTGACTGTGGAGCATGGATAGTACTTGGGTGAGACTGGTTTTGAACATCAAGCACAAATTTTCAATCATCATTATCATTATCCTCATAACACTTTCCCTTTTTTAATGTAAAGTTCCTGTTCTTAGTTTGACATAATGGCTGAGATCCCCAAAGAAAAGCTTTCCACATTATTTTGAGCATCTTGGATAGAACTAATGCTAATGATGGGGAAAATTGAAAACCTTTTCTCAGCCAGTGGGAATCCCAAACTAACTGTGCAAATGCATTTCAGAGAAACATTCCCGTCCAACTCCACACCTCCTACAAACCTGCCACTACCATTTGTGGGCTGTTCATGTCATGTATGTTTCTGAGACTTCAGAATGGAGAGCAACAAGTCTTTTTAGTCAAGGAAAAAAACGGAGCTCTGAATTCAGGTAATGACCCACATCCAGTTGGGAAAATGCCTGTTTCCTGGCACATTCTGCACCCTGGAGAAGCGGGTGTGATTGCCTGGAGACCCAGCAGCATGAAGGCAAGGGACTTGTTCAAAAAGGTAGGATTCAGATTAACCTGCTTTTTTCTGAAGCTCCTTTTACACATTGTGAACACTTAAAAACTTTTGTTCCCTGAAGCTAAGTACTAAAATGCATGTACCCTTCAAATTTTCAAAGGCGTTTACTATCCGTTGTCCCTCTCAGAGTCAAAAAAAGATCCAAGAATAAAATGAATTACCATTTAGTTTGACTTTAACTGCTTTTACCTGCTTCCTAGTTGGGTATCCAGCTACAATAAATTTTAAGCTGGTAGACAATGTGATTTTTCTTTTTCAGCAAATAATTTTGGCATCTAAAAGAAAAGTGAAGAAGAGGGCAACTGGGAATATAGGTGCTGTATTTCACCTGTACGTCCCTTCTTCACCTGTTGACAACAAGCCTCTGGGTTGGCTCAGCAGTGGGTTGTCCTGGGGAAGAGTTAGCAAAGTTTGTACATCTGCTGAGGGAGAGACTCAGTGCCTCATGAAAAAATCCTCACTGCGTTGTGAGGTTTATGATAAGCAGAGGCCACAGGACTGTGGGGAGAGAGGGAAGCTGGAGGAATGGATAGGAGGCTGACTGAAGGATGTGTATGGTGCGAGCCTTATCGGCCAAAAGGGACTATCCAAAGCAGCTGGGGAATGCGCAGAATCCCAGGCACGAAGATGGGTCTGCCTTCAGCACATACCTAGCATTTCCGACCCCCGAGGATCGTCCATCCCCATGTATCAGCAGCCCTTACAAATCCCAGAAGGGTCCTCTCCCACCTCCAGCTGAAGCAGGAGTGTTGAGGAGCATGAGCTGCCCTGTGACCGCTCACTGCCAGCAGCGAGAAGCAGCAAACTCTGATGGGATGAACAGAAATAACATGGCTGAACGAGGCTGGGCTGCTGGAGATCTCTCCAGAAATGATCCATCATACGTTACCACAGACGTGTCAGCAACACTGACTGCATTTCCTGCCATTTTGTGCAGGAGCACTCGCACCTGATGGGAGAAGACTAGGAATGAGCTGAGGGATAGCTCTAGGAAAGGGATGTCACGATGACGCTCACTGTACCGAGAGGTGTTAACACCAGGAAGGGAGAAGCTGTTGGAAAAGGGAAGTGTGGGGGCTGTAGAGAGGAAATGGAAACTGAAAGCAGAGCCCTTGTAGACAGAGGCTTTTCTGTCTCTCCGATCCAGGGAGTGATGTCACTGCAAAGTGGTGTGAGACCTATTGCCTTTGATTCTCCAACCCAGTGCACATACTGCTTGCAGCCAGGTACGGGTCTCTCTTACACAGTTGCTTAAAATAAGTTTCCTCATGATTCTGGAGGAGGATTTTTTTATTTTGTTTTGGTTTGATGGTTTTGTTGTTGTTTTGTTTTGCTTTGTTTTTTGTTTTGCTTTTGTTTATTTGTTTGTTTGTTTGTTTTCCATTGCACTTGCCCTTACCCTTCCTCCCAGGAAGAGAAGAGTTAGCCCAATGCTGCACAGTTTTCAAACTATCATTCTCCATGCCCTGATTAGCGATAGCAGGTGACATGCTATGGCTCTGTAAGCCTCAGTGGTAGTCATAAGTGACCTTTTCTTGCCTCCCATGGCTCATGTCTTCAACAGTCCCTTGCCCAAAGGAGCATTCATCCTCCAGCACCATAAAGGAAAGATGAAGAGTGGGGCCCTAGCTCATTTATATAGAGCCTCTGCTTTGTTGCATAAAGGCTTTCCTACATTTTGTTCAAGGTGACACACTTCTTGGCATGTGGGTCATGTTCAGCAGATGGCAGGACTAGTTGTGCATGGAAAAATGGAATAAAATATTAATGTTCTGATCTAAGGACACAGGCATTACAGGTGCACCGGGGAACTGAGGATGTACATGCCTACAGAGTGAAACCACGTGGATCTGCAGGTCCCCACTCTGCTCCTAGTGAGTCCACGTCCAACCTAGGCACGAAGATTTTATGAAGGCCTAACACAATAAGTTGAGGCAAATACCATGTTGGTAACCTCAGGCAATGTGGTAACTCACCATAAAGTGTTGTCATGTATTGGCATGTAGTGCTGTTAACAAACACAGCAGACTTGAAAAGTATTATGTAATGATTGATTGCCTAGGGGAAATTATCCAAGCATCATGTTATTTAAAAAAATAAATCAAACAATCAAAAGAGAAAAAAAAAAAAAAGGAAAACAAACAAACAAACAAACAAAAAACAGACAAATGGGGGAAAAAGCTGCCTACCTCAGGCCTGCCAAAGCCCCCATGGGTGGGAGTGCTGGAGAGGTGGTGTGGCTGGGCGGACAAAGTGTCCCCAGGAGATGTCCCCCCATCCCAGGAGGGGGCCCAAGGGCTACGCTGGCCAGATGGCTAATATGGGCTGGAAATAGCTTTTAACTCCTGTGCTGACACAACCACACCGCCAGTGCTCAGGAAATGATGGTAATCCTATCTGAAACCTAAGCTACTGGCAGAGCAAGGAGGGGGAAATGCAGGTGTGCCTCTGTCCTGAGGCACATTAGAGGACCAACAAAGCGTGAATGCAGCAAGGGGACAATGTCACCCTCTCCCACTGGCATGTCCTTGCACCCCAGAGGATCCAGAAGCACCTTCCAGACTGTGTGCCCAGATGCCACCCCTGTCATGGTAATGATGATAGCAGGAGCAGGCCCAGCCTGGTGTGTGGATGCAGGAGGATCTCTTCATCCACAGCTGTTGTCTCGCTGGTGCAGTGGGGACCTGGAAATCCATTAACATCACATTTCTTAGCTCTGTGCCCAGAACAGGCAGATCATTCATCTGGACTATCTTCTAAATTATCTTAAAGTGAATCAAAACATGTGCATCTGAGAAAAGTGTGCAAAGCACCGTGGCATGTGAGCTGTGCTGTAAAAAGCTATCCCAGAGTTTGGGACTGCAAGGCTTGACAGGTCTCTTCCCACAGCTGGAAAATCCATATTTCAGCAATGTGATGGCCAAAAGATTAATGGAAATTCTTGTGGGATGGATTCTTGCAAGAAGAGGTGTTATTAAGAGACCTCTTCTCCCATAAACGTCCAGAGGTGATCTGGAAAATCTGCCTGCCTGGAAAAAAATCAAGGCAGCTAAAAGGTAGCTTGACCATTGCAGATGTGAAGTGTCCCTTTCAAAGAGAGAGTATTCCTCTTTTTCCACCAGCTGCAGATGTTGATTGCTCCAGGTCTGCTGCCACGTAACAGGCCCCTTCTCATCTCCACCTCACCTTCTCTTCATCTCTTTTTGACCATGCTCCTCATCTTTTAAGTGCTTCCTGACTCAGCAATGCTGAGTCTGCTCCCTGTTGCACTACCTGTTTTGACCAATGCTTCTCAGGGTTTCTTTCTGTTAGCTCATTTCTTCTATTTCTGGGTTACCTCATCTGCCAGATGATACAATAACTAACATTCATTTTTCATCACTTCCATTAAGATAAACCTCTCTCCATTTTGACCTCACATCTCAGTCATATGAAAGAAGCTCCCAGTTGTAGCTCCCAATGTCCCAAGCATAGTTTCTCAGGAACATGCAGTCTCAGCATCTCCTGGTGCCCAAGTGCTGGGATAAAGGCAGGGACAGTTTATATGAGCTGGGATGAAACACACCTGCAGAAGGTTGCCTTCTGATGCCAAGCTCTCAAGGAGTTAGCTGCACTTGTCTGCACTAAAACATACTTTTATTTTTGTCTTGCTCTATCCTCTCTGTTCCTGCCCTCTTGTTTCATCCCCTGATGCATGTTGTCATTGATGTGGGACAAAAATATCCTTTTCCTTGCTTCTTTGTGCAGCACCTGGTGCCATAAAGTCCTAGCTTTACAGGAAGCCCCTTGTCACTGCTGAGAGTTTTGCACCAAATTTAGACACGTTGGCTGAGGATTAAAGGGTCATGAGGGTTTGCTCTGGCATGAAGAGATAAAAGCTTGGAGTTTTGCAAGTGAGTAATAATTACAGCAAAATCAGATTTTCTTCTAAATGAGCCCACCCTACAGAAAGAAATATCTAGGAGGCTCTTGAAATAACTGTGAGGCTCTATCCTGCCCATCCCTGCATGCTAAAGCAAAGGAAGACAGACTGCTTCAGAGAAATGGCATGCTAAACTCATGAGCTGCATACGTGATGATGTGGGGTGTCGTGGATGAAGTTCTGTCTCAGTCTGTTGCTAAGCCCTTTAAAATGATTTTGGACAGATACGAACTTACTCCTCCAAGGACACTGATTCAGTTATAAAACTGTCTATTGGATCAGTGAATATATGAATCAGACAAGATGTTTTCTGATGCTCTCTGGATTCCACAACTTGAAATAATCTTGATGGAAAAAAAACCAAAGTCAGGACTGGGGAGCAGTTAACGTGAGTTTGAGAAGATGCATGGCAGATGTGTATTTCATGAGTTTTTATTCTTCTTTATTTCCAGTGTTCTGTTCATTTTGCCCATGCACATCAGAGTTTTCCCTTTCTATTTCTCACACTTCCTTCTTCTCGAGCTGTATGCCATCAACAAAAAGGAAGAAGAAATAACTGTGCAAACAGTGATACAAATGCCTTCCCACATACCAGCCTCACCTAACCTGGCACCCTGTGGCAGCCCATTGTACTGGTTTTAGTGGGACTGAGGGAGCAGGTAAGTGTAACCCAGGTGGGAAGTCCAGCTTTGTCCCTGATGCAGGCACGGAGTCACTCCTGCAGTCCCAGGCAGCAGGACAGGGTGCACAGGGGCTGCCCCAACAGTATGGGAAGTCTGGGGGTTACTTCATTCATTTCATTCAAGCCTATTCCCAGCCCACTTCCTATCAGCAGTCTGGTTAATGAATCAAATCTCTCTGAGCTGGCAACTGTTTTCCACAGAACTGTTCTGGGAGGGATTTTTGGCTAGTCACAGAGGCCCTTTAGTCAAAAGCAACTTTTCTAAGCTAAGAACTGGTATGGGAATTTTATCACTTTGTAGTGGTACGACCATATGCAAAGATGAAAAATGTTTCCCAAAGTGACTCTAAAGAAAGGAAAATAAAACAGAATGACCCCATACCAAGCCAGTCCTTACAGCCACATGCCTTGTAATTGAAGCTTTAGGAAATCATTAGCAGGTTTAGTAATGTTCCCCATTACCTATAATGAAAAACTGCTATAACCACAACTTCTGTAAACCAGTACAGTGTCACTACTCAGTTTCCCAAACCTAGGTTACTATCCTGGGGAAGATTACAGGAAAGGCACTCATTTTACCCTATGTCATCCTCATGGCACAGGCCCATTTCGCAGGATACTCTAAAAATTTAAACAGACAGGAAGAGCCATAATGCACTGCAGAATGACCTCAGTCCTACCTTGCATGAAAGTTATGTGGGAAAAGATTTATTATAGGCTAGTGCATGATTGTAAATGATTCATGCCTAGTGTGTGTCACAGTGGATTTCAAGTTTGAAATAATTGATGGCTAGAGGCAACTTGTTGCCCTTTGGACTCCTTAAAAATTGATTGCTGGTCACTAAGGCAATTTACTAAGCATCCATTAACAACCTTTTTTAAACAATTTGTGTGTGAACCTGTGTGAAAACCATGACCTATGTTCTATTTCTAAACATTCTTCATCTACAAAACTGTGTTTTGTCGTCAGCTGCTGCCTTTACTCACTCGGAGCCCATGGCATGATTCAGCCATTTCCAAGCACCTATTCACCAAGGAAAGTACCACTTAGACTGACTGAGGAAGGCAAAGTCTTTTTCACTACCTCTGTTACTCTACAATCAGACTTTTTTTCCATAAGGGAGGATAAAATTGGCTGCAAGTTCACAGGGAGATAGCACAGGAGATGTTTTCAGCTTCTAGCAATGCAGAAGACAGAACCAAGGTGGGCGAGGCTCTGTGACTGCCAGACAGGAGCAGATACACGCTTCCCCAGATGTCAAAACCACCTGCCCTGCTGCTGGAAAAGGCATCTGCACTCCGACTGAGTCATTAAACCAAGCCTGCCTCGTTGTTGCTCCTCGGCCATAAAGCAGCTTGCCCATCTTCACAGAAGGAAAGAGCATAAAAGAAGGCAGCAAGCTAGTTCTAACAGATTGGCTAGCAAACCTAGGAAAAAAAAAAAAAAAAAGAAAAAAAAAACAGCACACAATTAGGAAATCACATTTTCTGCGTTTTGGTTAAGTCGATTAGCAAGCTCTCTGTGGCGAGCTCATAAGGAGATGTTTGGGGGTGGACTAGTCTCCAGCTCTCTACCCAAAGCCAGTCTCAGGGCAGCCTGCTGAAGACAGAGCAGCACAAAGTGAGGCAGCAGAGTGCCCAGGGTGCTGCTGGCAGGAGGACTTTCGGGGACTCACAGTGTCAAGGGAGGCATTGTCAGGCTCGTGCCTGAAACCCAGCACCACCAGTCTGGGGCTTTGCTGAGAACAGGTTCCCACAAATGCCCAGTGTGGGATTTTTACACTCAGTGTGAGGCAGGATGCCCTTTTTTCAGCTGCACTCTGTCGTTCGTACCCTCCCTGCTCAGAGACCTCTCTTCTCCATGTGGTCTGTGACCCACAGTCTGGTGTCCAGCCATGAATAACATCTCTGGCTTCACGCTGCCCTGCCTGCTTCCCCATCACTAACCCCTCCAGGGGTGCACAAGTGACAAATTTGTCATCACAGGGATGCATGAGACCATTTGCTTCCCTGCTTTGGGTTTTAAGGGTGTTTTTTCCTTCTGGTGGATTTTTCTCAGTAAAGTTGCTTACGGCAACAGAGAACTTGGAAGTGTCAGTTCCTCCTCTCCACTTTCCCTGCACAGGCTGCTCCATCCCAAAGCGTCCAAACCAGGAGGCAAAGGATGCAGCCAAAGGTGATTGTGTGCCTCATGCGAGCTGGGATCTGGCAAACAAGCCACTTTCTAAACCTTTTGGGTGGGGATCTAGCTGTCACCATGGTTAAATGCCATGCACTACCACAATATATTTTGCTGTCAAATATTAAACTACAACAGCAAAAGCAACAGGAGGATACGCAAAGAGAGAAAAAAATCTGTTTACAGACAGAGCCAAAGAGTGTGAAGCACAGGGCTGCCCAGGAGGGATGTTCCAGCCCCTGCATGTGATCTGCTTGTAATAAAGTAAGAGCCTGAACCATTTGCCATGTGCCAAGGCCCAGTGGAACAGCACAGCCCTGCCATTTGGCCTTTCAGCATCTCTCCGCTTCATTAATTTTCCATATCTTCCCTCTCCTCACTTTTATCTCTGGATTTCGCTTTCCATCTCCCATTTCATTTTTGTGTGTATGGGAAAGAGCAGAGCAAGACGACACGATGCTGTGCAGCGACGGCTGCAGAGGATTCCCACGCAGAGCTGGTGCAGCGCAGCCAGACGCCTGTAAAGCTGCTGGCTTTTTTTGGGGGGGGAGATATACTTTGTGTTCTTCTTTTTTTTTTTTTTTCTTGGAAAACACATGGTGAGTTCCTGTGTGGAGTTTGCCAATTGTGAAGTTTCCCAAGCTGCTTAATACATTCATCTTATTATTTTGTAATGCAGTCTTCAAAAACTGTCCCTGGCTGTCTCTGCTGACTCCCCTACTCTTTCAGTCAGACCTCCTGGATAATGGATGTCTGTGTTTTTTGCCACTGAAAGACAGAGCAGGGATCCATTTGTTAGTTGGGTCATTGTGTTATTTTGGCTGTAGGCAAGAGAAGGGAAAAAGATATTACTTTGAGTGTGTACACAGACTTTCAATCGTTTTCCATTTTCACCGGGAGCATATCCTGCTATTTTTCACCCATCTCAGCGCTGCTGCCATGGATTTGTGCCTGTTCACACTTGGCCAAGATAAGGCATGTCTCATTTTCAGTGGCAACAGGACCCTGGGCCCAATGCCCTTAAAGGCAAGGATGGACCAAATGCTTTTGCTGAAGGACCCACCAGCACAGCACCGATATTTTTAGCTTCTGCTGATACGCATGACACTGGGGATCAGAAATAGTCAGTTTTTTCTTATTCTTCTTCCCTCCCCCCCTTAATTTTCCAGGCTGGTTTATGGCTAAGGTTAGAAATGGAGGAGGGAATGAAATAACGAGAGAGAGCAGCTTCCTGGGATATGCCTCACTCATAAGAAGCCAGAAATCCCCCACACTGTTCAAACACAGTTCTTTCTACACATTTCAGGGAAGAACGAAGTTTCAACTCTTCAAGGTTTTATGCAGTAGTTATACCAACTTCTTTTGTGCCTGCTGCTTTTTACATTTTCTTCAACTAAACTGCTCAGTATAAACCCAGCAATTTAAGTTTTTAGCATGTGACCTTGTTACATGTTGTAAAATAATTTACTGTATTAAAATTTGAAGTAAACTTAATGTTTTTATAATTTCTGATTCACTTAATCCTCTGACCGGAAAATAAATGCACATTCTTCTTCTGTCCCAAAATAGTTATGTCACCTTGTAATTGGGATCCTGGGCAACCTGCTTCCCCAGCGTTTCATGATTTCATATTGATGATTGCTTTGACATGGCTGTTTGTGTGTAATGAATGGTTGTGTAACAGTATATGCATATCATGAGATATTTAAGAACTGAGTCAGGGAATACATGGAGACTGCTGTGTGAAACTGCATCTGTGATTAAATGCAGGAGGTCTGAGCAACAAAGACCATACTTGTTTTACACAGCATTTCTGCAGGAACCAGGGCTCAATGTGCTCCTTGGGTATCCACTCTTAGCAGTAATTCCAGACCCAAACATCCACAAGTCATGGCACTACCTTAAAAACCATGAATGGCTGAACATAATACCTTTAGGGCACCCCTGACTGCTGGTTAGCACTCCTTCAGGTCTTACAACACGTTTCAAACATTTTTATATCAGCTACAGGAAGGTACAGAGCTTGACTCTGGCCTCAGACAAACTCATCAAATTTTCATCTATCCAGGGGACACCTGGGATGCAGGCTTCACGAAAAAGAAAAGAAAAAAATGTAAAAATTGGATGGACTGAAATGAGATGGGGAGCATACCTGGGGAGAGGAAGCACTTCTCACGTGCTCCAGGGACAGAAAAGGGAAGCTTTCCCTTTTTCCAGCAGAAAGAAGAGGGCGAGCTTCCCCTGCTTCATGCTGTACCCCAAGGAACCCTTGCTCACTCAGATCCCCTGCTGTCATGGTTGAGTTTTGCAAGCCACCAGAAAAATCCCAATCTACATTTTGAATCTGGGTTCATTGCACTGTCCTGTGTCAACTGCATCTGTGTGGTGGTCTGGAAAGTCAAGCACAAATATCTAGCCCAATTCACACCTTCAAAGGCTTGTTTATGGACAGAATAGCTTTGCCCTTGCATTGCTAGAGGTTGCCATTGAGCAGCAAGGAGGGCTCTCATAAAATGCTGGCCTGGGGCAACGTCATTCTGCGCCTGGAGAGATAGATCATTTATTACTATTTTCTTAAGGTAACAGCAGAAAAACTTTTAGCTTTGTAGTTAGCTGCGTTGCCAAAGCTGTCCTCTCCTGCCTTTGGAGGCAGGCCCACAGCTAGCAGTGGAGGTGGTTGTGTGTGGTCCCGAGCGCTGTCAGAGGTGAAGAGGTGTCTATCACTTTTGAAGAATCTTTTTTGACCTCTGATCTCTGAGAAAATGTTTTCCTCAGAACCTGGACACTGAAGCAGCAACGCCACAGAAGTGGATAAACTGAAGGAAACTGGTGTTTAGCATGGAGGCTGCTGACTTATTGCTGATCCTTGGGATTTGTTTTGGCTCGGCCCAGGCTCAATCCTCCGATGTCCTCAACATCTCCTGCCAGGGATCGGGCCTTATTTTATTTTCAGCTGACCACAATGTTTTACAGAACTCCTGGCACGTTTCCCACTGACAATATTGTTTAATTGTTTATTCGCAAGCCTCTCTTGGACAGCAGTCAGGGAGCTGAGGAACCGAAGGCTTCCAGGGCTGACAACGCGAGCAACTCGGCAGCCAAAGCTTTGTAACAGCTCCCATCTTCTGTGTCGAGAGACACAATGCATGCTCCCCCCCCCCCCCCGAGGTGTTCTTCCTCCACACAAAAGGCATTGTCCCCATTGTTTGGGGCCCGCCATGTCGCAAAGGCTGTGACCTCCCCCTGCATCATGGCCACCACTTGGACCTGGCAAGCAGGCACTGCAGGCCCTTGTGCTTCTCCAGGAGGTGCCTGCAGGAGCTCCCAGGCTTCGTGAACCAGACCGGGAGAGGCACGAGGAGCTTACATGTGCCTCATACTTCTTATTTGCCCCCAGTTTTCAGGACCTGGTCCTTGGGCCTACCTTACTTGTGTGGGCACAGTAACCACAGCAGCAGGCTGAGTGTGAGACCACCGGTGCTGCCTTGCTTGGGGTCTCATGTTCATTAAAAACACTCCTGATGTGATTTTGGGTTTGTGCTCTTTCTGCATAATGCGGATTGTATTGAAGCCCTTTTCCAGTGCTCATTGGCTTATTTTAATCAATCCCAGTGCTGAGCAGAGCAGAAAAGGAAGCAAGGAGGGGATGCAGTCACTTCTTTTTTTTGCACTGTACAATACTAGGAGATCTTGTCTTCACTTTCAGGGTTGGATTTATCCCCACAGCTGAGCTGTGAAATTTCTGTGGCATCTTCAGTGAAAAAAGGAGCTAGGATGAACTTGACCAGGCACATGTGAATGAAGGGAAGGGTAGAACAGGGGACGTGTATCTTACCAAGCTGAGGGGACTTGTACTGGCTTGTGCCTGTCGACAGAGTGGGATACTGTATATGTTACATGCACACCCATGACCAGTATTAAGAACTTGCTTCGGAAACACAGGACAGACTTTACGAAATCATACTTCTTAAACAAATCCTGCAGTGCCTCTATACTCTCTGCCTCTATACGTATGATTTAATTAGGGGAAAAGCAATGGCTGAAGCCTGGCTATGTTCTGGTTTTTGTCTGTTTTGGGAAGCTGGTACAAATTAGTGGTGCAGAAAGCAGGGGGAAACGGGACAACATTGATGCCAAGTTGTCCCCTAAGGGCTGTTACCTCGATCCTGCCCTTCTTAAGACCTGCCATAAAAGTAACCTGCAATGAAATACAGCTTTAATTAGCATATGTATTCCAGTTCCTGCACTTACTCCCTCCTGTAAAGGTTTTAAATTCACTCGCAGAAGGCACTACTCCTTCATATAGCTGACTCTGGGGACATGATATTGCTAGGAGGCCAATAGCCCTGCTGCTCCATGGTGGGGCAGCAGAGGAGATCTGGCCAAAGATATCACAGCAGCTTCCTGGGCCCACCTGGGAACCAGGGGAGCTCCTGTTCATCAAGGAGTGGAGTTTGGCTCCTTGCACGCTGAGCAGCTCCTGTGGGACTTCCATAGCCATTCCGTGATGGGGACGATCCTGGAGGCACCCCGATGCCCAGGTGTCACGGCAGTCCCTGCAAGGGCAGCATCAGCCAGGCAGTAAAGGCTCTGTACCCCTACAGCAAAGCCCTGAAGTTCTTGATATCAAATAGCCATTTCAGTGTGCTGCTGAGCAGGGAAGGGCTACAGAACTGAGGCCAGAGATGAGGGAAAAATAGAATAAAATAGAAGAAAATAGAAGAAAATAGAAGAAAATAGAATAAAATAAAATAGAATAAAATAGAATAAAATAGAATAAAATAAAATAAAATAAAATAAAATAAAATAAAATAAAATAAAATAAAATAAAATAAAATAAAATAAAATAAAATAAAATAAAATAAAATAAAATAAAATAAAATAAAATAAAAAATAAAATAAATAATAAAAATGGTACTTTGTTGTATAACATAAAGGTTTGGTTAAGTCATTGAGTAATACTGCATTTTCTTCCTTTCAGAATAGCACTTTTATTTGTGATTCAGACAAACATGAACGTGCATTTCAAAAGCTTCTGGTCCCAGAGTGGTTTGATATATCTAGTTTTGCCCTGCTTATTTTGTTGTAGGGCCTGACACCGTACTGATATTAGTCTGTGTCCCTTCAAAATGTGCATATCTTGCTTACAGGTATTTCTTCTTTTTGCAAAATATCAGCTGCATTCACCATAGCTCTTCAAAACTTTTCTCAGATATCTGTTTTTTTCTTTCAAAGATCTGATATTATCTTTCTCTGCCTCTGCAAAAACACTGTAGAAGACATGAACAATGAGACCTGCTGCTCTGCAGTTCAAAAGACTGAGTTCCCACCAAAAATTTTGTTGTTTTTGTATGTGTGTGTGTTTCTGTTTTTTTTTTTTTTAATCTGCTCCCCAGCAAAGACAGAATAACACTCTAGTGAGTCCTTGCATGCCATGGCATTGATTTCTATAACACATTTCCAGCTTTTCTTTAAAAATATCTTAACCTTTGAAAGGAAGATTTCAATGGCCAGATGCGCTAGAAGCAGCTCCAGATGTGCTAGAGCATGGCCCTGCAGATGCTCATGTCTGCAGCCTCTGGCAGGGCAGCAGAGCTGCCGGTGCCAGGCTTCCTGTGTTGCTGAGCTTCCTGCAGACCCATCCAGCCCAGAGCCTCTTGTCTGTTTGACCGTGGAGTTGGATCCAGAAGGCTGCGTTCTGCTCATCTCTAATGTGGCTTGGGGTGGGGAACATAAGATGATCCGTGTCAACCCTCTAATTTCCTCAGATGCTTGAGTCTCTCACCTAACCACCATGGCCCATCTTTTATTTTCCATTTTATCCTATATCCCTATATCCTTTATATCCCTATATCCATGTATTTTCCTATATCTTGTATCCATTTATTCAATCTATTGGATTAATGATGTGGAGTACTATTGCTCAAAATACTGCACTAAGCCTTGAGATCATTTACCATATGGGCATTAAAAAAGAAGGAATAATAAGAAGAAAAAAAAAAAGCCTTCCTAATATTTAACAATAAACTTTTACTAAAAGAAAATCCATGACCTCTTAAAAACAAAATTTTGAGGCAGGCATTACTTTTCCCAAGGGTCTGTCCTCCAGGTGTACAAGTTGGCTCCTTCAGCCAAGGGCAGCATCAAGCTTGCAGCAGTGAGTTTCTGGTTCTTTGAAGGCCGGTGTAGCCTTCAGAGACTTGACTTATTGCCTGCAGACTTGAACCAGCCACGGAGAGCTCCAAGAGAGACAGGGAGCAAGTCCTCACCTGGAGACATGAGCACCTTGCTGTTACGGCCCTGCACCGGTCTCCCAAGAGAAGGGCAAGAGCAGCGTTTGTCCCTACAGGAGATGCCTGATGAGGCCACATCTCATTAGGGGCAGGACGACTGAGACAGACCTTGGGACATTGCCTCAGGACACCACGGTGCCCTCCAGGCCTCGCCTGCTCGTGCTGCCCCAGACTGTGTGACTCAGGGCTCTGGGTGACAATTAAGTTGATGTATTCAGGCTCGGTTTCCTAAAAACCGTAAGGGAAGGGAGGAAAGCTATTTAGCCTCTCTAAAACAGAGTCATGCTTAAATATCAGCTGAAAAATGCAGTCTCAAGGGTCACGTTTCGAGCAGTGCTGGGTTTTGCAGCCCTCCTCCAACGTGCACTCTTGCTTTATTTGTGAAGCAGAGGGGGAAAGCAGCTTTCCTTGTGCTCATAAATGATTTTGCTGGGCAATTACCAGGCTAGATTAGTCAGGCGTGCTGAACCCCTGCCTCCCATATTTTGATCAGAACCGTCTTGCATCGCAGTAACTAGCAGCGCTGTAAATATTTATGAGCTAATTCCCTCCCCCAAAAGGCAGCAGCAGTTATTTCTGAGAGCCCACAGATGCTGCATGTGGCCTGAGCCTTCTCACATTGGCAGACTTTGCTTCTTGCTTGCAAGCACACACACACAAAAGGAACGTGCTGGCAAAGAAAGCTATGGTCTAGCACCAAAGCACAAAATGGAAGCAGTACAAACCTGTGCAGTCCCCCTCCTGGCAGGGGTATTGGTACAGGTCTGTCACCTTCACAGGGCGTGCGAGGGGAACTGAGCCGAGGGAACTGGTAAAGGGCCTTCTGCGAGCTCCCACCTCGTGGCTTTTCTGGCTCTTCTGATTTCGTTCCCCTCCCAGAAAAAAATATGCTGTGCTGTCTTTTCCCCTGTGGCAGCACAGCCTATGGCTGTGATTTGAGCGCACATCATATTTTGGCAGGCCGGCGTCCCCTGAAGAACAGGCACACCCTTGCCGAAACATCAGACGCCCACAAACCTGTTGTCAGTTCCCTGAGTTTCAGGGGAGCTCAGCAGCCACAGTCCCTCGTGCTTTGATTTATGGTGCTTTGTTTTTGCTTCATTTTGTTTTTCATGAGGAAAATTTCTCTCTTCCTGGCACTTCTTAATCCCATGTGGAAGGCCACAGGTGTTTTCTCTTTGGATTGTTTTGTTGTGTTGTTTTTTTTTTTCTCTTGGAGTTTCCAGCTTTCTGTGTTTCCCACTGGTGAAGATCCAACCTGTAGCTTTATGTGCAGCCGAGAGCTCATGGCTCTGCCTGTGGCTCTGCCTGCACAAACCACAAACTGCAAAGTGCAGTGCAGAGCTTCGCCTTATCTTTTCCCCAATTCCCTGTTGCGATGAGAGGAGGGAGGAGAGCCGGATCAGAGCCTGATTAGGAGAGGTGTCGAGTCCTGAGAGCTATTGCCTGGCTTTCTCAGGATCCAAAGGGAGGAGAGGAGATCTCCATTAGTCAGGACCATGAAGATTTTGGGCAGTCAGTGTGAGAGGTGACAAGCTGATTCCCCACCCCTCTTCTCTTCCCTTCGAGTAAATAAAACTGATCCATAGAGCGCATGGAGGTGCCCAGCCAGCAGCACTCTCTGCTAGTGGTGATGCAACCTGTGTGGTCCAAACCTCTTCCAGCCCTACAGCGGTAATAATTTTGTTCATTATTCATCAAACAGCCATGCTTTGTGCCCCAGGACACCTACAGAAATTCATCACGGCTGTGCCAGAGAAAGCCAGGGGGCAGCCAGTGCCAACAGCCAGTAAAGTGATGCACTTAGGAATGAAAGAAAGCAGCAGAGATGCTCAACAAAACAGCCTCACCCTCTGTCTCCAGGAGACATTCCCAAACACAGTCCTAGCACTTGTTTAGTCTAATTGATTTAGTGTAGTACCTCTGTGGAAGAAGTCGGTTCAGTGCTAGAAGAAGGCCATGAAAGGGCCTGTTTCCCTGTGAAAGAACTTCTCCCACACAGGTCCAGGCACACGCATTGTCTTGGGCTCCTGAGAATGCCAACTCCAGGGAAAAACAGCCATCGTATGCTCCTCATTGCTTTACAAATGCCTGGGTTTGTGTTTAACTTAGCTACAACTCGCCGTGGATTGCAGCTATTTCCCAAGTGAGGTCAATGGGAATTGTTCAACTGACTTGAATGGAAGCGGGATCAGACCTCATTATGCTGCATATAATGGATGGTTTTAATGATGGGTACCTATTTTAGTTTGCATTTTACCCAAGATTGAAAAAAAAATGCAGGAAAGGGGTGAGGAACAAAGTTGAGCATATCTTAGAGATGTATCCTATTTGTTTGGTAATAGGTTTTTGGTTTCTAGTCAGCTGTTTATGGGCAAGTGCCTGTGTCAAACAGTGATCTTTTGTGCTCAGAAAGGGATAAACTGCTCACACCCCTGTGGAAAGCACTGTTGAGCATTCTCACCTCTCAGCAGCTCATACAAAATACACAACAGGGATTAATTACTAGCCTGATCCTGACCCATTCACTGCAGCGGTGAGAGCTTCTCTTTGCTCACCATCAGACAGACTATCCCATTTTGTGTGAGTCCCAGATAATGAGCTGGCTGTGGTGGGTCTAGCAAAATTTCCATTATGCTACTGTGGGTGTATCTTTGATGCATCTGTTTGGACAGAACAAGGAGAGTGGTTTTTAGATAGATCTATGCATCACTGAACGCTGCTGGGCAACTCACCAAGGACCTAAGGCCACCCATTTGCTTGCTCATTCAGCCTAGGGTTGTGCTAGGTAAAACTAAGAGCACAGTATCTCAGCACCCTTTGTCTGCCGTGTCTCCCGTGGGGCCAGCAATGCACCTCCTCGTCTTTTCCCACTTGCTTTCCTTCTGCTGCAGCAAAGAATGCTGTGTCTCAAGCATTAGGGAGGCAAGGGTCACCCAATGTCCTCTTGCTGTTTTGACTTGGGAGCCTCCCAGCGTGAGCTTGCCCTGCTGTAGGTGGCAGAGAGCAGTGGTTTGACCACAGCAAAACATACATTTAATTTTAAAGAAGACCAACCTCACAGGAGGGGCGCTTCCCCAGAGCTCACAACAACCTATTATTTCAGCTAGGCACTGGATGCTGAGAGCATAATCCTTATGGAAGTACCTCTAGGGGAAAGGGAGAGATGGGGATGGGAAATCTTCCTTCTCCCCCTGCCACCCAGAGCTCGTGCCTCCCCAGGGAAGACACTCCAGAGGCAGCGTTGGGCTGCTGGGAGTCCCAGCTTGCCAAAAATGAGTATCTGGAATTTGCCAAACCGTTTGGATCCCAGCACGAATTTGTCGCCAGGAGATCTCTAATTACGTGGGGGAAGTTGCCAGGGAAGGTCAGGGCTGGGTCACGCTTATATAACTGCAGCATGAAAATGCAGCAACTCCAAAAGCCGCTGTACGTGATCAGAACCGTCGGGATTCGTGTCGGTACGGACGCTGTAAATCTTTGCCTTGCATAACCACTGACGTTACAGAAACCTCGCTGCTGACGGGGAGGGTGGCATTTTCCAGCGTGCTCTGAGCAAGCCAGATTCTGCCAGCCTCAAGATCGGCTTGGAGGGCAGGCAAGCGGTGCTGGCTGCACAGGGGAAGGACGAGGGACACTGCATCCACACACTTGCGCCCTACTTCTCCTTCCCCAAAAACGGAGCAGATCAGGATGTGATCCCTGCTGTATCCCACGACGCCTATTACATGATAATAGCACCCACACGTGGGCTGCTGTTCAGCCAGGATGAGTTGTCTTTCTGGGACAGACAGAAAGGCCATCCCAAAGCAGTCACACACACCCTGGGATGCCCGGTGGACATACTTGTGTAGTATCACAGTATTTCTTGGTGGCATGGTTTCATCTCAAGCCAGCATAGGAAGCAGAGATGTGGTGTGGAGCCATCACTCCCAGTGACCTGATCCCTCATCCCCTGACATGTCCACAAGGCCGAATGTCCTTCCCACCACCGAGACCAGGGTAAACGTGAGACACGAAGCCACCAGCGCGAAGATGCTGTGGGCACTGGGTTTGTGTTCTGGGCGCACTGGGATCACTGGCTTTCCTGGCTGTGGGTGGAGATGCCTTCGGATCCAGGGAGCCATCTGCAGATGAATCATGCCGTTCCTTGGAAGAAGGCCTGCCCCAGGGAGAGGAGGCAGCCAGCTGCTGAGATGGACGGTTTCAGGGCCTGGAAGCGGAAGGATCCTGTTTGGCCACCAACATTGGAAGTGGGGGGACTGATAGCTGAGAGTGACTGAGTGGAAAAAGCACTTGCTAAGAGATGCCATTGTTGGAGCTTTACAAATAGCAGCACTGCCGAAACTGCAGGGAGAAAATGGCCTCATCCCGACGCGTCTGTGCAGCAGGTCGCCTCGCAGGGGGACCAGACTCCAGAAGCTGTTTGGGGCTGTGCAGTCAGCTTTGAGCACAGCTTTCCCTGTTGCAGGACCAGAGGCGAGGGCTCCAAATGGGGATTTTGACATGGAAAGCAGTGGTGTGGAATCCCAGATGGCACTAAAGGACTGCAGGGACCAGTCTGCTGCTACCAGATCAGGCCCTAGTTTTTAGCACCATTGCGTCTTTGACAGCTGAAAACATGGTGAAGGCTTCAAAAGTCATCAACACAAATCCGTGGGTTCAAGACACATTTCAAGATACATCAGGAAGAGTTTTTGGTCACTGGTGATTTGTCTCACCTCGTCCTGGGAGGGTGCAGGTGAGCAGCGAGTGCTCCTCCCACTGGCCTCATGGGCCTGCAGACTCATGCAGGGCAAGTACCCACAGGAGTGCTGGCTCTGAAGGTATCAAAGCTTTATCCAAGAGACGTGTACCACTCAGTTACATGCCCTAAGGCAGCCTCAGACCAACCAAATGTCCTTCAGGTTGGAGAATTCTCTGATCTGAGCCTCAGTTTTACAACCCACACCTTTTGCAGACAAGTCTCACACGGTAAGTAGTAAATAAGGCATCAAAAGGTCAGACATTTGATATCCTCACTCCAACAGCAGCCAGCAGGTATTTTAAGAAAAGAGCCAGAACAAGTCATACCTATGCTATAAAGATTTTTTTGTTGTTGTTGCTGTTTTTTTTTTCCCTGTGTTTCTCATGCTTCTAGAGAACAACACTGTAAGGCATTCAAAACATCAAGTTTAATAGCAATAGGCAGGCCTCACCTTATTTTTCTGATCTTTTTTTCCTTTAAATTTGTTCATGCTATTGTTTCTGCAGCCTCCTGTGCGTATAACTCTGCCCTGTGTAAAATTCTTCCTTGTTTGCTGTTGACGTCCTTGGAGGTCACTTCACCCCTGCGTAGGGCGAAGCAGTGAATGATTATCGACCCCACTAACCTCTGAATAAAATTAGAAGGATTGCCAACAAAGCCAGAGAGAATCTCAGACTCCCCAGGATGAACTGTGCGTATTTTTTTTTTTCACAAAGACAGAGATACTTTTATCTTGTGTGTAAGATTTTAATCTAACATTTTGCTTGAGTTATTTTTAAAATCTTCTTGCTAACAGATAATCCTTTGTCTGGAGTGGCATAAAAGGGCAAATGTGTAGTAGCAGCTACTTGACTGTATGGTAGCTGTCCAAGGAAAATATTTGTACAAGTCTTGCTGAGTCAGTATAAGTTTCCTAATAGCAGCGTGTCCTTTTCATTGACAGGTTTTATTTCACGCAAGCCGAACCCAATACTCCGTTGCCCTGCACACTCAGGGAGAGTGCACCTGGTCTGCAAAAGAGGCAAAAACTCGGTTTCTTTGTTCAGCACGGTGTGTAAGCTTTATAGTATCATGTCCACACATGGTGTGTCACACAGTAAAGTAGGTTGGCCAAAACCTTTATGGTCCTGTCTCGAGAGGTGCCACCGGGTGCCAGGGAGTATTTCGCAATTTTTCACGCCCTAGATTAATGAGAGGACAGACCATTAGCATGCCTCGCTATTGCCCTGAAGATCTCGCATACAAGACATACTGATACCAAGTCATCTCGCCAGTTCCTCTGCCAGCCCTGTGGGACTGCCAGGTATGGCTGGCGTCAAGCTGTAAATCAGGCCGGTTCCTCTTGACGTGGAGCCCAGCAGCGACCTCGCGGCTCGCAGATCCTTCTGGGCAGCCTCATCGGGCTGAGCAGTGACACCCAGACCACGAGTGTCTCCACATCGTGCCACGAGGCACAAGAAGTCCCCGTCCCCACCGCCACCAAACCATGCCTGTTCTCCCCTGTCGCTGCCACGGAGTTAATGCTGCTTTAAATAAGAAGTTAAATTTAGCACGGCGTGAGCTCAGCAGGCAAGAGAGTGAATAACCCCCATTCATTCACCCAGCACCTTGCGTTTCGGCACAGCCCCCCTTGTCCATTAAGCTGTTTGCTTACGTGAATGTGTGCTCGCCCATATAAGCTCCTGAGCTGTAACATCTCTTTTACATAATGGCCGTGGGGTAGGGCAGTAAGCATGCAAGTGCCCCAACATGTTCGTGGCTGCCCAGCAGAGATGTGTCGTAATATCTCAGAGGCCAAGTCAACACGTGCCTATAAATGGCATGAGATTTAAAGCATCCCACTGGCCAGAAAAAAAATAATTTTTCAATAAATTATTATTCAATTAATATACAGTAATTTTTTTTAAATTAATTATGTGACTTCCTGTTAGTCCAAACCCATTGCATAACACCCTATCTGTCACCGATTAAACTTTTATGTACTTAATCCTAAATTTGCAGGACAGTGGAAGATACCATGTTAGCACAGAGATATGTCATGGTGCAAACCATCACCTGCCCTTCAGGCGAGCACTTCCTGCAGCACAGAAAGCTGTAGGCAGTGGTTAGATGGGCAGCTTCGAGCTCCTCAGAGCCTGCCCTTTGCACAGTTACTGCTGGACACTGCCAACAGAGAGGTGCCTCTAGGAAATGCCTCTGCCACATACAGCAAGGCTCTGCAATAAAGCAAGTCGCTAACTCCTGGCTGAAGATGAGAAGCTTTAAACAGGGCTGAAGTGAGCAAAGTGAAGGTTTTTGACAGACGCAATGAGGAATTTGCACAAAGAGGGTGAAAGAAAAGGAAAGAAAATTAAAAGAAAGAATTTCTTCCCTGGCTAGTTGTAGTCAGGAAGTTCAGTTTTACTTTCCAGTTCTGATTGTTAAGTGATCTCAATGAGTTTTAAAATAGTTAAAATGCCAGTGGACTTTGTGGAGGACTTACTGAACAAGTTCATATTCAAGAATCACATGCAGAAAAAGGAGCTGTGACTTTTTTTAGATAAACCCATCAGTGACAAGCTATTTTCTTGGCTGTCTTCTACAGACAGCAAACTCAATTCCCTTTTGATTTTGAACAGCACTTTTATTCCCAACTTGTCTTGGTGTGGGGTCAGAGTCCAGGCACAAATACCAGCAGAAATCATGGAGGAAGCAGATGTCATTTCCATCCACACGAGGCATCCTGGACACAGCTGTGTCAAGGGAAAGTGTTCAAGGGACTCCATCCCACACTGCCGTGGTGACATCCTCCTTCCTGTCCTCCTCACGCCATTAGTCTCTGGACAGGGACCTGTCATGCTGAAAGCCCAGTGCTCTCCTGCTCCCACCTGAATGCCATCCTGTAAAACAGCCTCCTACAGAGCAACCTGAACGGCTTCTTCTTCTCAAGTGCCTTTTTCCACCCATAGTGCCTTATTGTGTCTTTAAAGCATGCAATTTAAGCCATCAGTGTAGGAAAAAACATGCCTTTGAGCACACATAATAGGCTAATTTTGCTGCATACCTTGATCTGAAAAGCCTGTGCAAACTTCTACTATAATTGCCTACAGTATAACCATAGTGATATTAAAGCTGTAGTAAAACTGTACTAATAAGACAAAATGCACCCATTTCAAGTAATAAACCTGGTGCTGGAGAATGAAGAGAACAGAGAGAAAAGAATTCATTTCTGATATCTCTTTATTTTTTAAAATATTACGCACAGGAGCTACACGGGTAAGGATAGTGAGAAATGTAGATCTCTGTTTGGGATGTCATTCAAAGCCATAATTTCTGTAATGTGTAACAGAGAACAGATAATTATTGTGTACCCTTGGAGAGCCGAGACCAGAGAGATGAGTTCAGTACGCAGCGTGACTGAGAGCAGCTTCTCTAAAACAACTTTAATCATGTTGCAGGTAGTGTCTGATCAATTATGGAATTTATGCTTTATAATGCATTTCAAGTACACCTTTTAAAGAACAAGAGAGTATTGCTGTCTTGGGATGTCACCCTGGATAAAGCTGCATATGTGCTGCATATGCTCTCAGGACACTTGGAGGTAGTGGGTATACCAAGCATGCTGCAAATCCTCTTCTCTGTAGGGTTATTGTCCCATGCCACTGACTGCAAGGCTCCCTCTGCCATCAGTGGGAATGGGAACTTGAGCACCTAAATTAACTGGTTTGGGTTCAACTTCTTTCTCTGCATGAACATGTAAATCCAAACTAGAGACTGCAAAATATTTTTGCTTCCAAACAATTTTTTGATTAATATATTTCCTTTCTCTTCTACTCTCTCACAAGCCCACTGCTTACTCCCATTCAAAATAATTTGAGTTTTGTGATAGCTATAAAAAACAACCTACAAATCTCTGGAGTAGCGTACTGTATAACATCCATTGAAGAAAGAAAAACTCTCAAAGGGAGGAAAAAAAAAAAAGAAAAAAAAAAGGAAAAAAAAAGGGAAAAAAAGAAAAAGCTGTGTAAGAGAGCAAATCCTGAAAGCAATTCAGCTTCCAGCTTTCAGCAAGCTGAAAAATGTACAACAGGAGGAAACACTCAGGGTAAAATCCAGCCATATGCCAAGGCAGCAGAAGGTCTGTCTACCATGTAATCCTCAAAGGACATCGCCGTTTAGGCGCTAAGCCCTCCTGCTGGATCGTGATGCAGAAGCGATTATCATGTTTGGAGTGCATGCTGCAGAGAGCTTCTCAACGAGACGATCTTGAAAAGATCTTTCCCCTTACAACAGGGGAAGCGTTTTCCATCCTGACCTACAGTCGCTAGCTACCTCACTTTCAACACAGGCTTGCAACGCAAAAGCTGGAATGCTGGGCAGGGAAAACCAGATTTTCCACTTTTATGACAGCAGGGCCCATTCAGACTGCGTGGGGCCAGAACTGGTGTCACGGAAAGAGAGGTTTGGCTAGGGAAGGGCAAGGAAAAGGGCTGCCCTCTGGTCTGTAAGTGGGTGCATCTGCTCAGACTAGCAGCTGGCACAGGTTTCACACCAACCTCTTCTTACGACCTTTGTTTGGTGTAAGACACCTTTCACGTTAGGAGGAGGTGGTGTTTTCCTTCCCATACTTGTGCAGGACCTACACAGCTACCCACATCCAAGGCCTGATCCTGCCCTCCCTACAGAGCACGGCCAAACCCGTGCTGCCCAGAGCACTGCCTGAATTTGCACTCTGCTGCTCACCCCCATCCCCAGGCATCACCTCCTCGCCCTGATGTGATGTGCAGGGCAGACAGAGCATCTCTGCCAGGTGACAAAGCCTAGCACAACTCAGTGCTGAGGGCTGTGAGGTGGTCGTGAAGTGGCAACAGGAGCTACGCAAGGATCTCCGGTAATTATTGTGTTTGGAAAGAGGGGCCAGGAGTTCTTGTTTTGCTTTTCTTTTTGTGTCTTAGCATGCAGACCTTGGTAAACCTCTGACAAAGTAGCATGATGGCAGGACTGCTAAATGGGTGAGACAGCACTGGTCGTTTTCTCCTCTCTCTGCAGGTATCCAAGCATTGGCCTAGCAGTATTTTCAACATTTTGCAGCCCCAGGAGTGCTCCTTTACTTTCTTCCCACTGTCCTGGTTAAATGTGAGCTCTTTCGCTTGAGTGAAACACAAACGAGTGGAATGAAAATACTGAAACGTGCACCCATGGCCACAGCCAGAATGCACTACGGTTATTTAAAAATAAATAAATAAATGAAAAGAATAGAAGGTCGTGGCGTAACAGAGATTAACTGACAGTACAGGAAAGAAGGAGATGAAGGCACATACTTTCCAGTTTTGGTTGTCGTGATGGTTGGCATAACCTTTTAAACTTACCTGCTCCTCCTGGGCAGGAGTTTGTTTTTCTCTGACAGTGATGTATGCATTACGACTGAGACAACTTTTAGAAGACAAATTATCTTCGGTGTTTGCAAGTGGGCTGAGGACCTTGTGTAACCAAGGCAGTCTCATTTCTGCCCTGTGGATGGGCAGTCTGCAATACTTTTTGTGTTGGAGGGTGAGCTCCCCTTTCTGACATGTTCCCCTAGCTGGCATGATGTCTCTGAAGGCCATGGATGGCATACATCACCCCGAATTAATTCTGTGCCATGTTTCTGCAGGGGAGGATGTTTTCTCACCCAGAGGTACAGGTGTGACAACCAGCATAGCACCAGGTCAGGTTTTGAGCACAGGGGCTGCGTTTCTCCCTGCTCTCAGCACAGGGGACCCTGCACAGCAGAGTGAAATAAACGCACCTGAGAGACCAGCCAGGTGCCAGGCTGGACCTTCAGGATTAATTTGTCCCTTAGTACCCAATAGCTTTATTGTAGGAGAAGGTGGGAAGACTGGCTGCTATGCCTGAGACAGACTTTGGGGTGAGATCTTAGGAAAAATCAAATGACCCTCACTACAGACTTCCCTCTTTTGGAGAAGAGGAGCTTTTGAGCTACTTAGGAGATTGCTCGTCTGTGTAACATGACATACTGGTTCCTGCTGGTGGTCCTGCAGGCTCCTGGTTTCACTCTGTCTGTGCTGTGTTTGCGAGTGTCAAAGGGAAGGTGGAAGTTAAAAGGAAGTGAACTGTGGTTTCAGAAATGTCCTTTTTCTACAAAAGGAAGTGAATATGCAAAAATAAAATGCAAACACAATCCAAAATAGAATTGATTTCTGCAATATATATATTTTTTTCAGGTAGTAGTTGAAAACATTTACAGAAGGGAAGAAAAAGGTAACAGCAAAGAGCACAAATGCAGGAGAACATGGAGGGAACTGATAGGAAGGGAAGTGCCGCCAGCGAGAGGTTGGTTTGCTTTGCCTGTGGAGCCCCGTGCTCCTGGAAATGCCTAACGCAGGTCCTGAGCTAGCACGGCCAGCACGGCCACCAACCCAAAGAGCCCCAGCCTTGTGGCTGGGAGATATCCCCATACTTTGTGACACAGAGTCCACCTCAGGGAGGTATAGCCCACCCCAGGGGGGTGCAGTACATGGTTCTTGCTTGGCAGAGGAACAAGGTGTTTTCTCCTCCCTCTAAAACACAGCTTTGAGTGGTGCTGCCACTCAGGGGCTTTCAGGCCTGTCCACATCCATCCAGGTGGGTGGACGTGGGGGACACCCTGGGCACACCCCTCAGACCTGCAGGGAGGCCACAGCCCTCTCGTACATGCGCTCCAGGATGCGGTGGATGCTGGCAAAGCTCGGCCGGTCAGAGGGCAGCTTGCTCCAGCAGAGGCGCATCAGGTTGTAGAGCTCCAGAGGGCAATTGTCTGGGCAGGAGAGGACGTTCCCATCCCTCACGTAGTAGATGACCTCCTCGTGAGCCATCCCGTAGTAGGGCTGCATGCCGTAGGAGAAGATCTCCCACAGCACCACCCCATAGGCCCACACGTCGGACTCTGTGGTGTACCGGTTGTAGAAGATGGACTCGGGGGGCATCCAGCGGATGGGGATGGCGTCGTTCTCGTTGGCTTTGTAGTAGTCGGCCGAATACATGTTCCTCGAGAGGCCGAAGTCGGCGATTTTGACCACCATGTTCTCCCCCACCAGGCAGTTCCTGGTGGCCAAGTCCCGGTGGACAAACTTGCGCTCGGAGAGGTAGGCCATGCCCGCGGCCACCTGCTTGGCAATGCAGAGCTGGCTGGTGCAGCACAGCGCCAGGGGGCTGGGGAGGCAGACCCGCGCCTCCAGGCCGCCCTGCTGAGCCAGGCTGCAGAGGTTGCGGGGCGAGCGGTCGCGCAGGTACTCGTTGAGATCCCCGTAGGCCATGTACTCGAACAGCAGGCACATGGGTTTCCCAACAGCGCACACACCTGCAAGAAGAGAGACGCACCGCATGGGTTGTTTGGGGAGCAAAGAAAGGTTCTGCTGTGGCAAGACCCAAAAAAAAAAAAAAAAAATCCAAAAATACGCAAAGTAAGTATTTTCAAGAATGTGTGTGGGGGCAGAGGGAAAGGTGAAACATGCAAACACCGTCAAGTTGCATCAGGTCCCTTTGTGTCTTTGAAGCTCCTTCACCAAGGATCTAATCCTGAACTCTGTGCGGGACGCTAACAAGTCATGCAGCTGCTTGCTTTGTCTGGGCATCCAAGGAGGAGGATATATATTTGGAGCTATGTTTAATTAAGAGCCTAAACCTGGTTAAACTGGCATTAAGAGGAGCATTGTCTCTTCCCAGTTGCAGCTGGAAGGACATACTTTCAGGAAGAAATTTTATAGTTCCAATTACAGTATTTTTTTTGTTTGTTTTAGTTATTGCATTTATACTAGTATGTGTGTAAAGGCTACACATATATAGTTAGACTTCAGATGTAATCACAAAACAACATTTTCAGGGACATGTTCAAGAGTACATTGGGACACCTGAATAAAAGACACTCCTGCTCCATATTATTCAGTTGTTGGTTTTTGTTTGTTTGTTTGAAAACTGCACATGCAAAAAATGTTGTTTGCAGAAATTACTTACAGCATGACTGACTCTCATATATGAAAAAAAAGAGAAAAAAGTCAAAGAAAAGGCAGATATCAGAAAGGAGAGATCTGCCACATCTAACAGATGCAGAACCTAGTTCCACTGGTGGACATGTGCTTGGTCCTACACCAGCTTTACTAAGGGCCATAATCAGACAAGGACCCCACTCGCACCATGCAGCAGGATTGATGTGACTCAGCTGCAGCATGCTAGTCTGTAGAAGGTGTTTGCCTTGCCTTTTCCAAAGTTTTCTGATGACCTACTCATGTTTTTCAGATCAGGTCCACCAATTAGATGCACCTAATATATATGTTTTATATGAAAAATTTGAAATCAGAGCCTCTCTCTACTGCATTAATATCATCGGTGCGTGCAAAGACCACCAGCTTAATATACAAATTTCCAAACCCAACTTTTTAACCAGTTTTACTGACGTAAAGTCAGTTTTAGAGGTAGGCAAAATTATTTGTGTGCCTGCTAGTAACTCGCCAACTAGCAAAAGCCAGCATTTGAAGTGTATGTGTTTTGCTTCCTTTGGGCCATTCATTTAGTAATTGGTGATCCAACTTATTGCGAAATCCAAAGTTCTTGTTGATGACCTAACACTTGAATCTTTGAGAAAAAACAGATATCTGTTCCCAGCATGATAAAATCGGGATCTGACAAGCGTGAGGAGTGTGTGAGAGCTTTATCGTCTAAGCTGTGCTCAACAATGCGGCTCTTTTCCCCACGCCCGCTCAATGTGAGACCAGTTTGTTCCTGTACCTTTGCCCTTTCCTGACCTACAGTGTGTTGACAATAAACACAATGTTTATTTGCATTTGGGGCGTTTCCTGATGTTGTTTTCCGTTGCCAAAGTACTTATATCAACCCAGCTTTCCTAAACCTGGGGTTTTTGCATTTCCAAATTTGGTGGAGCTTCCTATTGAAATAACTTAAGATCTCAGCTGCTTGTTGACAGGGATCAACCCTTTGAACCCCAAGTAGGACTGCCAGGTGAAGGTGGATGGCAACATCCATTTCATTCAGAAACTGAAAATTTACTGAAATAAAATCTGGTCAGCAGCTTTCTTTACAGAGGAATGAAGTATTAGCCAAGCTGTGGCACCAAGGCTTGCTAAAAAGCCCAATAAACCAGGGTTTCCTTTTAGCTGGGAAGGGAGGGGAAGGAAGGGACTGTTTTTGCGGTTGGCTTTTCTGTTTTGTTTGCTTCACTTTGTTTTTTTAATGCTGGTGAGTGTTCAGACATGACAATAGTAAGTGGAACCCATAAAACTAACAAGACTTGTGCCTGTTTTTTTGTGTTTTTTTTTTTTTTTAAATACCCACAAAATAAATCACAGCTCCAGGAAGCTCATGTCTTCCTTGTAAGACATCCGCCCTGATATTATGAAACTGGAAGCAGAGCTATGCAGCAAGATGGTCAGCAGCATGCTCTAGCACAGGATGAAGAGGGTTTGTTACAACGCACCGTCCTGAAAAAGCAGCAGTGTCAGACCTACTTTTTGAGATTTGTTCTGGTGGGGAATTTAGCAGAGCATGCAGTGGCTCACAGAAAAGCTCACCCCTTTTGTAAGAGGCATTTCCTCTTGCAGAAGAGACCGCTTGCATTCAGGACTGGTCATGCACGTGTGTTTGCCCTTGTGCCCCTAGCAAAACCCCAGCATATTTGCAGGATGGGGTACCCCATACATAGGCACCTCGTTCAGATACCTAAAAGCTTGACAATGTTCGGGTTGTCAAATTCGGCCATGAGGGCTGCCTCCCTCTGGAAGTCAGCCTGCATGTCTGCGGATGCTTCCTCCTTCAGCATTTTCACTGCCACCATGGTGAAAGGCTCGTACGGCAGCAGCCCCGGGGCCCTGGGAGAGAGGAAAGCAAAGGTGAAAGGTGCACATACACCAAATGCAGTCTCTGTTTCTGGTGCGAAATGATGGAGACAAAAAACAAGGTGGAAGCATTCGGCACTGACCGAAGGATTGATCTTACCAGGAGTGAAAAATAAGCATATTTTATATGAAAATGTTGAAAGAGCCTCCTTTCCCACACACAGCACAGTGGTGGCATTGGCATATCTAGCTACTATCAGAGAATAAATAGTAATTATAGTACATTCCCCAGGTTTTGTAGGGAAAATAGCCTTTTGCCACTGTTCAGGAGGAGCAGGGTGGGTGGAATACACCTGTAATTTAGCAAGTTTTGAACCCATTAGCTAATTTCAGCTGAATTTAACAGGGTGGAGCTGATATCTAGCACATAGCTATGTTCCTGCAAGTTTTGTGGAAACAGGTGATGAGACAGAAGGGAGAAAGCATATACGTGTCGTGTCTGAAGAACAAGCTCGTGCACCAATACATGCTGGACACTGGTGAATCTTCAGCTTAAGAGACACAAATCCGGAAACAGAGCTTCCTGACTTGGAACAAGCACGGACTCATTTTATTTTTTTATCCACAGGTTACTCTGCCCTCAGCGAGTTTGATTAGGTAGGCTTGCCAAAGATGCAGGGGTAGCTGTTCCCAAAGCACAGCAACGTTCTGCGCTTCAGACACAGGTCAAACCTCGGACACGCATTTCGTTGCCCACGCCTACTCTGCCCAGGGGTCCTGCAGTTGAGATGCACGCCTTAAAAGCAGACAGAGCCCGTGGAGAGTGGCACCTAGTCATGTTCCGTGCTCCTGCCTGACTGCCCTCCTGCTGCTCAAATGCCAGGTTACTTTACTGCTCAGTAGCCTCAAGAGGAGGTTCCAATTTCCAAAGCAAACTTCCAGTTTCCTTGTCATCTACTCCAGACATATGGCACTTGCAACAGATGCGCTCGGATGCTATAAATGTCAAATGTCAGATGGTGGCAGGATGCCCATCTAGAGAGGAATTTCACAGGCAGCCAGATCGCAGCTGAAGGGCTTGGGTGAGGAGGTCCAGCATGCCGGGGTGGAGGAGCAGGCTCCACATTTGTCTGCTACAGCAAAATGTCCTCCTTTTTTCACCCTGTGCTGGCAGCAAGGTTCCAGTCTAGTAGGAGAGGAGATGTCTTCTCACGCACCCACTGCTGCCTAGCCTCCCTGCCTGAGAAAGTCAGCAGCAATACCCTGAAGAAACCAGCAGAGCAATTAAAAGTAAAAAGAGGAGGGCATGTATCTTGTCCAAGCAGCCTCACTGCAGATTCCCACTCATGACTGGCTAGCAGACCTAGCACAGTGCCAACAGCTTCATATTGCACACTTTGGAGAGAGAAATTCACCCCGGGCCAAAGCCTGAAGTAGACCCATCTATCCGCTCTCCGCTGAAATCCTGTAGTGTAAACTAACCTAAATGCGACTCAAGTGAGATTAAGTTGCACGGAGCCTTTTGCTGGGCATTCAGGCTACAGCACGTAACTCCACCCTCAGCGACTCATGTTAATAACTCATGTTAACTCCTTCAGCCCAGTCCTGACAGATCTGGGGACATCGCGCTGAGTGGGAAGAGAGAGGGGCTCTGTGTGCAGTCTTGGCCGAGAGCTGCTGAAGCTGAACTCCTTGGTGCCCAAAAGACACTGTTAGCAGAATGGGATGGGCACACGTGATCACTGGGAAGCTGTGGCTTCTGTAATTGAACAGGACAGTTCAGGCTCCAGGACAGAATGTGGAGTGTTTAATAGAAAAGTGGTAATTTTCTTCTAGAAATAGGAAGCATCAACAGAAATTACCTTGGGTTTCCTCTCTAGTGACTCCCCAAATGCGTAGGTGAGATACCCCAGTTTGTGCACAGGATGGACAGTGGCTGTCCTCAGTTTCTTCACCATCAATGGATCTGTGCAATACTGGCAGCATTCTAGGTACCTGCTGTTTACAGAGCCAACCAGCAGGGCAAACAGAGATTTTGCCCCCAATCTACCTAAAGAGGATGTCTGATTTTAGGTTTCCAGACAGACCTTCCTTCCAGAACAGTAACTGTGAAAAAAAAAATGAGGAGCAGATTGAATCTCTATTTGAGATTGCATCCTGTCCCACATCTTCCTCAGCATCACAGCTGGGCAGCTTGTTAGGCCGTTAATTGGTGTCATAAACATCTAATGAGGCAGGTGGAGAACTACCTTTACCCTCTCCTTTGGAGGGAAATGTTGCGGGGGGGGGGGGGCAGCACAGTGTTCAGAACAGGCAGTGGACTGTTTCATTTGGTTTCTTTAACATCCAAAAAGCTTTTCAGCTACATTTGAGACAGCAGGTCAAAGAAACATCCTTTGCACTTGAAAGAATATGAGGATACCTGTGATGGAGAAACTCCTGCCACCTCGATCTCTGAGCTCACAGCTCTAGCCTGGCCCTTGGGGCAGCCTTGTCTCCCACAGAGATGACAAGCTGACCCCAAAGCCTTTGCAGTGGGGGTCCACGAGTCTTTGGTGCTGGTAAAGACCCCACATCCAGGGCACTGGGCAACCCTGGCCTTCAAGCTTAGTTTGGGGCATGCAGCTCCACCTCTGGGAGCAATCTGCATGCTCATCTACATTGTCCTGCAGAGGACTGGTGCTCTGGAGGTGTGCAGATGTCAACATGGTCCTCCCAGGAGCAGGAGATCCTGAATTGGCCACCACGACCTGGTTAGGACAGACCTGAGCCAGGTCCCATATCTCGTTTTAAAGACATCTGTTGAGGTAACTGGCTACTTCCTCAACCTTTCCAGTATGAATGAGCCCTAAGCGGACATGGCAGCCTTTCAGGAGGAGCTGGTAAATGATAGCCAGACACTTCCTGTCCTAACATGTTGCTTGACCCAGGAGTGAGTAAACACTGAATCAGGACTCGCAGCAAGCCAACTGGCAAAAGCATCACTGGCATCGTGCGCAGAGCTGTGTTTACAGGAGAGGGAGAAACATGAGACCAGGAGAAGTAAAAGGGTTGCTAAACTTAGCCTGAGATGTCCATTTAACACATGCAGACAAGTACATTTTATCCATCTGCGACGGGAAGGCAAAGATTTGAGCTGGGGTGGTGTCCGTCACCTGGAGGGATGCGCGGCTGGTGCTTCTGGATGTCAGCGCAGCAGTCTCTGATGGTCTGCCAGTGGTGCACAGGAATGTCAGGGGATGGAATTTTCCCCAAGAATATAACGCTTCAGAGTGGTTTCTGATAGAGATTTTAATAAAAATAAATAAGCCACTCAGAAACAGTATTTCTGGGGCTCCTTCCCTGAGCCCCAAAAACCGGGTATTTCAGAGGGTATGGTACTCTGCATGTTGCAAAAACTGGATACGATTTTGTTGCTTGCTTTTTTTTTTTCTATTTTTCCTTTTTCTCCCGTTTTCCACTGACAATAGCGAAAAGGTTTAACTAAAAGGAATTACAGCACTGGGGTGGACGAAATCCACATGGAAGCTCTCTACACCACTTTAACACTTGCTTAACCTGGCGCTTCAGTGACACTTCAATTCCCTTCAAGAGGTCCTGCTCAAGGTCGGGGAGAGCCACCTCCAGCTGAGGAGGCTCTGGGTAGCGCTGAGGCTATCTGGAGGTGCTGGTGCAGGCGATGCTCTACGGGAAGGCTGCACTCAGTGGGATGCCCTGAGCACCAGGCATTGCACACCTGCACCGGCTTGCCTGCACCAGCTGTGACTCAGTCACCGCAACTTTGCTCTCGACTCAAGTTTGGATGCATTTGGCTCAGCCATCCAAGCTAACAATCAATCACAGGCTAAGCATCTGTGATTTTCCCACTGTGCGCCCTTTAAACTTTGTTATTTTTAGCTCCCTCTACATTAAATAAAAGTACGCCTGCATTTCTTCCACATCCCTTCATTAGGAAAAAAATCCGTCACATCTATTGAAATGGTTTTGCTATTCTACCAGCATTTTAACCAGCCCATAACTAATTTCCCAGTGGATACATCCACAGCATAACTATAAATGTTGAAAATATCTGCACTTATGGCTGCTTTTTGCATGGAGAGTCCTTTGGTTTTGAAGTCACTGGGAGCAATTCGCCAGGCAGGCCATGGTGCACATCAGGACTCTAATAGTCCCTGCCATTTTTTGTCATCACACACTACTCCAGATACAGTGACAAAATGAGCTACGTCCCAGACTCATTAACTGTAAAGGACTAAGAAAACCCATCCCGAGCAAAATGGAACACTCTGTCCACCTTCTTTCAGGAGTTTGGGCTGGGATTTTCCAAGAAGAGCAGACTGGCCAAATGCTGACCTGCAGGCATTGCAGACTGTCAAGGGTAACGAGATGCCTTCCATCCACCCAGTCTAAGCAAGTTTGGGTTCATCCCTGGGTTCTCAATGAAATGTTTTTCACATGTGAAGAAGAGCATGACCTCACCTCCCAGGAAATTCAACAGAATCTGTGGCTCATCTAATGCCTTAAATTTAAACAGGCAACAGTGGTTGTGATTTCCAAGAATAAAGTCTGAATAAGTAAAGGGGACACACACACACACACACACACAAAGGATTTTGGCTTAAGTAGGTTGGATTTTTAGGGGATTTTTGGTTTGGTTTGGTTTGGTTTTGCCACTAAATCAAACGTAAACTGGGTGAGGACCTAACTGCAGCATGACACATTGCCCTCTGTGGTAACTACTGGCCAGTGTTGAGTTTGTAATGGAGGACACCACACACCGACGATTTGCACATACTGGGAAATGCAAGCATTTCACAATAAGTCACATGCCACATGCAATACTCTTTGAAAAAAAATAGGGATGATAAATTTAGCTAAGCTGTCACACCAGACTTTGGTATGTGAGTTTGACACAGTATGTACTAGAGAGAAGTACAGGAGACTCATTCTTGACAAAAGTTTAACAGATATGAGTGGAAAGCAGTGGACAAGACAAACAATTATTCAAGCCTCAGTTTAACTGTTGGGCCCTTCTACCAATTTCGGTTTGAGTAAATGAACAAAGGATTTCTGGTGTCCAGGCAAATGGATGCCCAACTCCTGATTTTTCCCAGATACATCCAGATAGAGAGGACTCACACGTGGACTGCTTACCTTGCTTGGAAGACTCTCCCAAATGCTCCTTCCCCAATATCTCTCACGTATTCAATATTGTTCCTGGGATACTCCAGGCTGAGTAGTTTCGGATTAAGGAGAAGGGGCATCCGCTGGTACATGGGGTTGGGGTGCAGCCGGTCCAGGAGGAGTTCGGAGGGCAGAGTGGTGAGCGTCGGTGTTTCTGACTCTCTGAAACAACGGAGCAGTTGTTGGTCAGAGTGTGCATGGCCCCTGACCAGGAGATCAACATCTGCACCTCTGGGGTTGGCTTCTTCCAGGATGGAAAAAGGAGGTACGGCAGGGCTGCTGAAAGAGCCTTGCAGCAGGGTCTCATGTCATTTCCCCAAAATAGCCACCAGGCCACCTTCTGCTCTGACACAGGCACTCCTCAGAGCCTGCACTGGTGCAGCCACAGACATAGGGAGGGCTTCTCCCTCCGGCAGGCAGTTGCAGGACTGTGCTCTCAGAAGCAGGCAAGCCATGTTTCAAAGCAGCATTTGTTGCCTTGGGTTAAGTCCTGAGTTTTACCTTTTTTTGTTTTTCCATTGCTTTCGTCGACGGCAGCAAACGAGCGTGACAATGCCGAGGATCACGATAAGGGCAAAGCTGGAGATGATCGAGATGATAACAGTCATGGAGTATGTAGCGGAAAAGGATGGAGGAGGGGGGAGGTTTGGAAACTCTCCATTTGGTTTCTTGTTCCTAGTGATAAGGATGCTGTAATGTAAACAAAATCAGAAGATTATGACACTTTTATAGGGTTGGGGCTTTCCCTCAAGAGGTACTTGTGGAGGCCTACTGACATTATGGATACAACTGTATGACTGTATGAGAGGATCATACTAGGGAACTTTGGTTTACAGGAAGCAGAACACATTTCTGCTTACCAGATGTTAAAGTCCAGGACCTAATAAAGATCTAATTACAGTTCCCATAGAGCTGGGAACCCAATTTTGATAAGGAATCAGACAGTTAGAAAGAATTACAGGTGGGAGGTGCACTGGTGGTCTCAAAGCGTTCAAATAAGCTGAAGTCTGTATTAGGAAGGAGCAAAGGTCCACAATGTGAGCCACAATACATCACATGTCCTAGAACGAATCTGCAGAAAGGAGTGTAAGACCAAGGCAAGTACACATTGATATTTCCTGGATACCTTGCCTCCAACAACTTGCATCTCAGTGTCTTTATGGGTCAAATACGGTAAAGTAGTGTAAAGCACATTTAGCTCTATTTTTAGGGGGGGAAAATCAAGTAGCCCCCTGCCAAGTACTTTTTGAGCCATTCTAGAAAACGTTAATCTGTATGTGCATATATATAATGATTGAGAACAGAAAGAAATTTAAACTTTTCTTTTAAGGCCAGTGAAACTGGTACTGACTTGTATTCTTCTATGCCCACAGTGCCTTTATTCTCTGTGCAAGTGAAATTGTCCTTGTTTCCAAGCCCTGAGATCCTAAAAATTGATGAAATACTAAAAATTTGTAGCTTTGACGAAATATTTTTCAACACACTCTTTGAAAAAAAAAAAGTAATAACAGCAAGGCTTAGTTTCAACTCCACAAAGCAAAAATGTTTCCATCTTTTCCAGGTTTGTTTTAAGATAGAACTGTTCTTTATTACTGAAAAAAATATCACCAGAAGCAAAACAACTTCAGAAAATATGCCATAAGACCTACTTTCTCCTCAGACCACAGTGTAGCTCACTCATTCCTCATAATACCACAGGAAATTTGATTTCATCTTTTGGTGTTACTATAATATGGAGCAAGGTGCCTGTCCATATTTTCCCATCATTAAAGTGTTTATTGCACATTCAGATTAAAGATGCTGAATGCACTATGAGAAGAACCAGTGCTGGCTGAATCCGGAAGACAAAACGGATCAGTGGAGCTGCAAGAGCCACAGTATGATGCTCAGGATGCAAAACACCTTGCATGGTCCCAAAACAAACACAGTGGCAGAAATCATAAATTGCAGTCACCTACCATCTCCACAGGGAGATACGCTGCAGTATTCCCAAGTCACAGATGGGTCTTTAGTGTAGCACCAGGGACGCTCGTTTTCACCTCCCGGGTTGCGGCAGTAGTTCTCAGCATCAGACAGCTCGGGGAAGACCTGAGGAGTCTTCTGTGCAAGTGGGGAGCCTTGGAGCAGGAAACAGGTTGGATTAGTGCTTGAGTAGAATTTTTGCTGGTGGTATTAACAAAATGAAACAAAACAAAGGAAAAAAAATGGAAGGAAGGAAGGAAGGAAGGAAGGAAGGAAGGAAGGAAGGAAGGAAGGAAGGAAGGAAGGAAGGAAGGAAGGAGGAAGGAAGGAAGGAAGGAAGGAAGGAAGGGGGAAAGAAAGAAAAAGAAAGAAGAAAGAAAGAAAGAAAGAAAGAAAGAAAGAAAGAAAAGAAAGAAAGAAAGAAAGAAAGAAAGAAAGAAAGAAGAAAGAAAGAAAGAAAGAAAGAAAGAAAGAAAGAAAGAAAGAAAGAAAGAAAGAAAGAAAGAAAGAAAGAGAAAGGGGAGGGGGAGGGGAGGGGAGGGGAGGGGAGGAGGGGGGGAGGGGAGGGGAGGGGAGGGGAGGGGAGGGGAGGGGAGGGGAGGGGAGGGAGGGGAGGGGAGGGGAGGGGAGGGGAGGGGAGGGGGAGGGGAGGGAGGGGGAGGGGAGGGGAAGGGGAGGGGAGGGGAGGGGAGGGGGGAGGGGAAGGGAGGGAAGGGGAGGGAGGGAAGGGAAGGGAAGGGAAGGGAAGGGAAGGGAAGGGGAAGGGAAGGGAAGGGAAGGGAAGGGAAGGGAAGGGAAGGGAAGGGAAGGGAAGGGAAGGGAAGGGAAGGGAAGGGAAGGGGGAAGGGAAGGGAAGGGAAGGGAAGGGAAGGGAAGGGAAGGGAAGGGAAGGGAAGGGAAGGAAGGGAAGGAAGGGAAGGGAAGGGAAGGGAAGGGAAGGGAAGGGAAGGGAAGGGAAGGGAAGGAAGGGAAGGGAAGGGAAGGGAAGGGAAGGGAAGGGAAGGGAAGGGAAGGGAAGGGAAGGGAAGGGAAGGGAAGGGAAGGAAAAGAAAAGAGAAAAGAAAAGAAAAGAAAAGAAAAGAAAAGAAAAGAAAAGAAAAGAAAAGAAAAGAAAAGAAAAAGAAAAGAAAAGAAAAGAAAAGAAAAGAAAAGAAAAGAAAAGAAAAGAAAAGAAAAGAAAAGAAAAGAAAAGAAAAGAAAAGAAAAGAAAAGAAAAGAAAAGAAAAGAAAAGAAAAGAAAAGAAAAGAAAAGAAAAGAAAAGAAAAGAAAAGAAAAGAAAAAGAAAAGAAAAAGAAAAGAAAAAGAAAAGAAAAGGAAGAGGTAAAACAGCCTTGCAGTAGCTTGCCACAATCAGAACGCATATGGCAGTGGGAAGGGGAACTTGCAGGTTGAAATATGAAGAGGCTGTGAAACACCAGTGGCCTCAAGAATAAAGGCAGGCAGTCACCCCCTTCAATGGGACAGCGCTGCCTGGCTCTGGGAAGCCCACCGGAGAAACAGACCTCGAGAACAGCTCCCTGTTTGGGGGGTCTCACACAGCTGCGCACCTGCTCGCTCCACTTCTGGCAGGGGATGCCGGAGGCCGTGACGTTGACCCAGCCCTGGTAAAACTGGCCATTGCCGCTGTAGCAAGTCCCTGGGGAGTTAGAAGAAAAAGAAAAAAAAAAAAAAAAAGGTGGGGACAAGGCATCTCAAACCATGCCCCGCAGCAGGGACTGACGAGTAAAGGTCATGTCCTTAGAAAATAGCCAAGACAATTAGCAGCAGATCTGAGGCACGCAAAAGAACCAGATGACAGTCAGGGAACAGCTTAGCCTTCTGTTCACACCGAAATGAATTTTGAGCTCAGTGCATAGGATTACATCTGCTGAAGCTACCCACACCGCTGGGGTGTCAGCAGTGGGCTGGGTCCAGCAAGGCCCTGTGAGGGGCCTACACAGGCCCCATCACCTCACACGGGGTGCTCAGACAGAGACTGCAGGTCCCAGCACATGTGGAAACCACACGCTGAAGGGAACTGAAGAACTGAAGCAGCAGATCAGCATAAAATACTGTTATTCATAACGGAGAATGTGCAGTTCACTTTACATACACAGGGCCTACTCTGGCTGCAGAAAAAAAAGCAAGCAGGAAATCTTGAGAAGATTTTCACTCCCAGAATAAGTTCCCAAGACATAAACGTAGACACCACCTCTCCTCACAGGAGAATTTAGTGCCTGCTGGTATAGCCCAGGAAGCAGGAGGGACAACAGAGGAGATGCAGCCTTACACACATCACATGTGCTAGCTACTCATATGGAAGCTCTGCTGACCATGGACGAGCATTCTGGTGATGGCATGCATTAGGGTTCACTTATTAGGTGCTGCATTATTAACCTTATTAGATAAATTAGTAAGTCAGCAAACACTGTTGTTGTAACTTTTCTTCTATTGCATTAAACTCACAGCTCAGGAAAAAAAAAAAAAAAAGGAGGAAACCCGACTTCTTCTGAAACAAAGTATTTTTTAAGCAAATGTTTTTCCACTTCACGAAAGATTTGTATAAGATTTGACCCAAGTTTGAGACAAAAATTATGCATTTTAATTTATCCAAGCAGATTGTTCTATTTCTCCTCTAGGAGAAACATAGATGATTATTTTTTTGCAGGGATGTAGTTTTAATGAGATATTCACTTAGAGCACCTGAGCACTCTGGTAAGGACCAGTGTAAAGAGCAATTTTAGAACAAATCAAAACACATCGTGATGCTTGCCTGCTCTTTTCTTCTTGCATCACCCACTCCGCACATTTTTGCTGTTATGTGTCTTTTACAGACCCTTAACGTGCTTTCTGCACATTCACCAGGTGCCAAGCTGTACCCATGGGTAGGCAGAAAAACAGCCATGAGGTGGGTGAGCTCAAACATGGATCAAGCCCCTTGTAGCCTGAGGTGTGGAAGCCCCTCGGCTTAGGAATGGTCATGAACTCCATGATCACACTTGGCCCATCACAAGTGCAGGGTAAAATGCTCTAACTTGAACTTCTTTGGCTGATATTATCACTTACACATCACTTGCAAGCTCACAGTATATCTGGCCAGCAGCACTGCAGAAGTGGAAAATCTGTTAAGCTGCCTTACAAGACAGTTGTGTGTGTCTGAGCACAACATTTTAAATACCTCACGTTCAAAGGTAAGGAAAGCAATACCTGTCCTGTGACTGAGCTAGAAACCAACAGGGAAAAAAAAAAAAAAACTTTTGCGTGGTCTGAAACAAATATCAGTGTGACACCTTTGAGGAGAGATGTGGAGAGTTTTAGGGACAAAGGCAACCCTAGGGAAGCATCCATGTGCCCCGGAGGGGCTGGAAAATGCAGATGCTCTCATACTGTTCTTGTAACTCAGCTGGCAAGATAGAAAACAGTTTGGTTCATTCTCCTCAAAGCTTTGTGCATCTAGCAGGGCCTCTGAAGGCAAAAAGAGGGGACGATCTCAGTAAATTGTTACCATTATGTCTCCCCGGTTCATGACTGTACAGTACACATCTGGAGACATCCTGTGGAAGCTGAACAAAAAGGTGGCACATTTATACGAGACTTTGAGGAGTAGCGAGCATCCAAGAGGAGGCTTAAACCACCTCGTGAATGCACCACACTGCTGGCACCCCTTGCTCGTGCTCTGTCCCTAAGGGAGGGTGAAGGGCTGCCAGAAGTCGCAGTGAGGGACAGCTGGGTCTCACGGGGGGTTGGGGGGGCGTCACATGAGAAATGTCGAGGCTTCAAGGACAGCTGAAGGGGAGTGCTGGGGCCATTTGGGGAACAAGGTCTCGCAAGGGCAGCTGGATGTGGGTAACCATATCAGTAACAGCATGTAAGGGTGGGATAGCCTTGCTATCATTATCAGAAGTACCAAATACAGGTACAGCAAAAGAAGAAGGAATGGGTAGAAAAATGAGGGGAGAGCTGGAGGGTAGGGTACCACCTAAAAAGCACCATCCCTATCTAACCACTTTCAAAAATTACCAGTCCATGTTCTCCCTCTCCCTAAATTCTGTACAGGTGTAAATGTGTTTCCCCATGCCTTGTATGTGAAAGCTCATACATCCTCTGTTAACAACCCAAATACAGCCAGCATGGACCAGAGCAAAACGCAAAAGCGCTGTGCAAGCTGCATCCTCAGCAAAAATACCATGCCCAGCCTCTGGAACCACAGAGCCTGGAGAAGTCTACTTACTGGTTATATTCTCCATCTTAAAATCTGTAAAAAGACAAGACAAGACATGAGGAAGGGTAGTCATACAGCTGGGTGCCAACTTGGGAGCGTGGCCATGGGAACGCGCCAGCGCACGGGCACAGGCAGGACGGTGCCCACTTCACAGCCTTTGCTTCTGCTGCAGGTCGTGGGTGGCATCCTGCCCCCCTCCCTCGCCAAGAAAGCAGCTCTGCAAACGACGGGCAGCACGCAGCCTCTTACCGAAGAAAGGGATGCGGGTGCAGGCACTGGGGTCCTGGTGCAGGCTGGGGAGCCTGTTGCACTCGGGAAGAGCGAGCAGCATCAGCCCCGGCTTGTAGATCCCCCTCTGAGAGTTTTCCTCCATTGAGAGCCATTCCTTAAAGCAGTAGAGATCCTTTACAGCAAGGCAATTCTCTCTACATCATTTTGCGAAAAACAGTGAAATACAGGGGTCAATGGCTTGATAACAGCTGCTGCACTTAGCAGTGATGTGCAGGGGTTATGCAGGCTGACAGAAAACCATTAACGGGGCTACACTTCTTTAAGCCAGTCTGTCTGGCTCATAAACCATAAAGGAAACTGCGTAAAATGTAACAGCTTCCTCTAGGAAACCCACAAAGCTACATTTTTAATGAAGCAGGTTTATGCTCAAGACATAACACACATCACTGTCTGTGAGTTCACTCCCATCTTTTCCTACACATTCACTGCCATCTTCTAATAATAACTTGTCTGGGAGTTATCTTAGCATTTTTGGTACATTCTAAAAATCTTACCTGTCTTCCGTAAATATTACTTAAATCTACCATCTATTCAAAGCAGGTGAGCAAAAAAATTAATATTTTCTAGGCTAAATATTTGCCTACATCTTTAAACTCACAGAATCAACCATGAAATTTTCTTCTTTTCTCCATAGACACCTTTCTCTCCTCTTTTTTTTTCATCTGCTAACTGTCTGCAGCAAAACCTTTACAGTGCCTGATGAAATAAGAAACCAAACTGCCTCCTACCTAATGTATTGCCTCCCTAACAATGTGAAACATTCACTGTCAAGAGGTGCTGTGGATGTTTAAATGTTCTTTAGATCTGAAGCTGTTTTGTGAAGAAGGCCAAGACAGAAATATCTGCTCTGGAAAATAAAAAAATAAAAAATGAAGCTGTACCATATTGGAAACTTAGATTGTTTGCTGTATTATTAATTTGTCAGTGATTCGTTTATTTTTTCAATCATTCATTTTTGAGAGCCTGAGTTGCAAAACCAGCTTTGAGGTCATGTGCAGAGATGATTTTTGCTGAACTCGGCTGAAGTCCTTTGAGGATGCATGTCCTTCCTGACTACCACAGAACAACACAGTAATGCAGGAAAACACTCCTGGCATCCGTGGTGAAGGCTTTAGCCAATTTCACCACCTGGTGGGCTGCTGCAATCTCTTTTCTTGTTGTCTACCAACAGCTTTGGCAAAAGCAGATAGCCAAAAGCTTCAGTGATGACCACCAACACTGAAAACCTTCTGCAGCACCTGAAGGATGGAGGCCACCAGGAATTTTCCCAGGGCAGCAGCTCTTTGCAATGGCAAGGGATGCTCTCCATAGCAGCAGGCTGAAGCCATTGAAGGTTCAGCTGCCCTGCTTGTGGTTTTAGCCCATGCTGGTTCGCTCCTTCCTCACTTCCATGACAGCCAGAATGTATCCAGATGGCGTAATATTTTAATTTTATGTTAAACAACATGTGGAACAGGAATGACTTTCTGAAGTAAGAAATGCTTAGCTAGGGAAATGGGAAAACCTTGCCTCCGGGGCACTGCCCGACACTTGGGAGACCTGGATTGCATTAGCTGCCTTCACTCCCAGAGCCTGGGCATCCTTGAACATGCCCTGTATTCAGTGTGCAACTGCAAAAAGCCAAAAAACATTCCTCAGCAAGCTACTGCATTAAAGGCAGGTTGTCTTCACCTGCCAGCCACCGCTGCTGGTAGGGGAGCATGGTGAGGCTGCCGGAGGGAGGGACAGTCGGTCTCCTGCAGCTGAGGTCATGCCATTGTTACAGCACTTAATCCCCAGCAGCAAGAGCTTGGTGAGATCATATGCAAAGATTACTTCAGAGTATTATTAGAAATTTTATGTCATGTAAGTGACAGGGAGACAAAGATTAGGAGCAGCCGAGGAGGACAGGTGGGACCACAGCCCACAGAGCACTGTTGAAGAGGAGGTGGGGGCACGCAGACCAAGGGGAAGAGCTTTCCAACACAAGACTCTTCCCTGGAGCTGGACACTTCATATCAGTAGCGGTCAGAAGAGAAACAGAAGGATTGTCCCCTGCTATCACAAAAGCACTCTGTGTCAAAAGGCAGAAGCAATCAAGAATTATGAGATTAGACATCACTTTCCCTTAAAAACAGGAAAATTCTAATTCTAATCAAATTGCATCTTAACTTACGTGAAGTTTTTACCATGTTCTTCTCTTCCATTCCACTTTATCTTGTTTGCCCACTAATTATTTTTATAAAAGTTCTGCACAGCTTGTTTTTCAGTTTTTGTTCTAGCTAACTAGCTTCCAAACCAAAATTTCAAGGGAGAGAAGAAATGTTGCAGTGAATAAGTAAAAAAGACAAAAACACATGGAAACATAACAAGGGAAGTCTGTCCCTGAAAAAAACAGATTTCTACAACCTCTGGGATAATTAAATTCTTACTCATGAAGCATTTCAGCTGAAAACTGGTGTTGTCTAGCCAGTTTCAGCAGAGAGGTATAAAACTGTCAGTAGAAAGCAGATAAGATAATTGGAAAGCAACCAAGACTGTGCAAAATGTGTTCAAGAGCCCCCTGGGGTCTCAGCTGTTCAGAAGGACGTACTAGATGCCTGAGTTATCAAACGGAGCATGGGGCTAGGCTTTGGGATGATGAGTTCTGGGGACAGGAAACTGGAGGGACATCATCCCAGGGATCTTGTGAAAAAAGACACATTTAAATCCATGGTAAAATCACTGGGAAAAATCGTTAAAGGAAAAAGAAAATGGATGTATCTGCAGATTGGCTCGTGGGTTTGAAGGATGGTGCCAGACTGGTGCACTAGGATTTAGGCATATTTGCAAAGGCTTTGCCTGCTAGCTAAATATCCTACATGAGTGCAGAGAGCACGACGATTTATACCACCCAGAAGTGCCCAGGGAGAGCAGATCTCCATTCACAAATCCACTTATGGTCCTGCAGGTCCACTTGTGAGCAGGGGGAAAATGAAGCCAGCGCCATACCCAGCCCTCACTGATATGTCTTGTGGAGCACTGTGCAAGGTCTTTCTCTGATAAATGGGCCGTGCATGTGTGGCTGAGATATAAATACTGTCACACATCTTGAAAATAGGCAGAGAGACCGTGCACTAAAGGGCACGATGACAAAGAGCAGCACATCAAGGCAGTGGGGAGGAGCCTGCCAACAAAAGGCAAATTTCAGCACTTGTTTGCAGGATTATTTGTGGGTATATGCACACACACTTCTTTCTCAGGATATATGGCACGGCTGTGCTGGCTGCGCAATACTGAACAGCACAGGCTCCAAATGGAGAACCCAACTCACTGTCAGGCTTCGCACTGGGGTTTTCCTCTGTGTCTTTGTTTTGGAGCTATGGAAGGAGGACTGATCAGAAAGGCCCTGATTGTGAAGACAACATGCTGTTGACTGTCCTAAAAAGCCCCTGCATAACTGGAAAAATAATTTCCAGTAGACTACATCTGGCCCATGTCCAGCTGGTGTAGCGCTGCCTGTGTTCTTGCCATGTATGCAGACAGAACAATCATTTCAGTCGAAGCATCAGAATTGGGGTCTCTCTCCCAGTAAACCCTGATCTGAATGATCTGTTTCAGGATTATGGTTTCAGAAAAAGAAAGCATCACCCCAGAAGGTCTACAGGGGGCTGTCTTCTGCAGGGAGCACCAGGCAGTCCTCGTTCCATCGCAGGGTGCTCCAGCAGATCCTCAGCCAGAGGCAGGGTGCAATGCGGCTATGTATATTTAGTGCTCACAGAAAGATGAGCAGCGGGAGCCTCAGTGCTGAAAAGCAAGACCTATGGGGAGAGCGTGGAGAAAGCTGGCTTATTCCAGGCTGAGAAGCTGGGGAAGGCTTCGTAAAATCTTGCTGTGAAGAGAGGAGTGAGGAAGCTCTTCTCAGCGGCCACAGGGGAGGACAGGGTGCGATGAGAGAGGGCTGCCCGGTGGGGTGCACGGCCCCTGTGCCTGGGACGTGCCGCACAGGCACCTGTCAGCAGGGGATTAGCTACAGCACGGGATGCTTTGCTCCCTGCCAGCCCTGTTTTACTGCACATTGCTCTGGCTATGCGAGGACACGTGTGCCAGCGGGGAGGTTTGGTTTAGCAGGTGCAGTTACACTGGCAGTGTCTCCAGAGCAGTCTTTTTCTGTTCCATCATTGCGGTGGTGGGAAGTGCTGAATGATTAGTGTCCTACCTTGGCCACATCAGCTCCACATTCTGTGCCCATATTTAGTCAAAATTCCAAACTAGCAATGACTTTCTGATAGCAGCAATGAGTACACACTGGCCTAGCAAGATTTAACAGATAACAATGTGTTAATTACCTATATCAATCGTGTCATTCAAAGGGATATTTCTTTTCAGCACCTGCCACCAAAAGCCTGATATAACACAGACCCCTGGGCCTGAAAGCCACTCTGAACCCCACCAGTGAGCACAAGGAGAGCTATGTCAGGTCCAAGGGGTACGTACAGAGGGGAAAGGAAAGGAAAAACTCATATAAGCCCAGGGAGACCATTTCCCCTCAGTGCTACTGCAAAGCCAGGTAAACTCTCGCCATTTCCAGCCTCCTACGCATCCATCCCCACAAAACAAAAGTGAAAGATGAACATTTCTTGTCACTTACCTGCACACGGGCTTGGGGGCTGGCCCAGCTCCCGAAGGCTTGCACTCCTGGAAGATGTAGTTACACAGCAGGGACTCGGCGGCCGGTCGGCAGAAGGAACTCACCATTTTCAGCTCAGTCCAGGCAGTGTGCATGAGCAGCTCTTGGGTCTCCTCAGGGTCAGCGTAGGAGGAGTTGAAGAATACAAGAGCATTGCTCGCCAGGATGGCACTGCACACCTCACCTCTGTATGTGCTGCAGTAGCCTGTATCGCCCTTGTACAGCTTGCTGTTGGGAACAAGAGCAAACAAACCAGGTAAACCTGTAGCCTTGCACAGCTGCAGGAACAGGCACCAGGTACTCAGCTGTAAGACTACAGGTGAGGAGAAGTGGGTGTGCAGATACAGGAGCTGAGAAGAGCTAACACCATCCCAGCATGGGGCTGCTGCAGAGAGCCACGGCATGAGCAGGGGCAGGAGCGGGCACAGTCCTGAGTAGCTCAGAGCACAGCAGGCTCGGCTCCTTCTGGGGCTGTTCATTCATCCTTCCTGTGCTTTTTGCATGCAGCATGGTGTGGCTGTCATCCCTCCTCCACCAGAAGGAGGCCAGCTCCCAGCACAGGGTCAAAGGATGTGCCCCAGCCCGGGTGGGCACTGCCCCTGGGGCACACCTGGGAAAAACGCCCCTCCTGCCCCAAAGCGTGCGGGAGGAGCTGGGGGTGCAGCTGTCCCCATTGCTCAGCCACCAGCATAACTGGGGTCAGGGAGCTCCATTCTCAACGTGCCAACCATTTGGAGCAGCCAGCAGAGCTATTTGTATCCTTGCCTTTTACTGCTCTGACCAAATAATCCCCCATTGTCAATGCCCTGGGGGGGTCTCACTGTTTTTCTTAGGAAAGCTGGACTTACATGGGCAAGGGAAGACAGAGGACACCCAAATTTCTGCTTTTCAGATGCTGCACTCAGTAGGTGACACTTTCTGACCCCAATTTAGCTGCACTGCTTTAGGGTCAATTGATTTTTTTATTCCTTTCCTTAGCTGTTCACCATTTTGGCATTGGGCAGCTTCCCCGCTGGTCCCACGCTGCCTGTGGTGCCCACCTCAGCAGAGGTCACATCCTGCACACTGCCCGTTGTGCCTCCTGTGCAAGGTGCGTCCTTGCCATGCCCCGAGAGCCACAAGAGGGCACGGGCACACGTGGGACAGCTGTGCTTCGGTGGGCTGCAGGAGCAGCCTGGCAGGATGCCGATGTTACCAGCACACCAGTGCTGGCATCGTGCTTCCTTGCTTTTTTACAATCCTCGGAGTGACACGGGTGGGAGAAGCAGCACTAAGGTGTTTCTCAAAAGGCCTGGCCACAGAAAGGGCATTTTGTGTAACAGCTGTCGAGAACAACTGCAAGAGAGGAGCATCAGAGCACTGCACCCACGCCCGCCACATGGACACGGGTGACGGCGTAACGCCTAGGTCTGCAGTCAGCACCGGAGTCACAAAATCCCTTGCTAACACCCTGCGCTGATCTCGCACGCCCCTCTGAAGGAGGTGAGCCCTCACAGGCAGCCCTTGCCAGCAGCACAGCAGAGCCATTTGCTCAGATTTCCTTAAGCTCTGCTCTTTGCTCTGAGCACTGCCAGATTCAGGCGAGCCCTCGCATTTTCCTCCCAGACTGATCTGCCTGTGCCACATGTAGAAATATGCTAGGGCTCCAAAAATAGAAAGCCAGCCTAATCGTTCATCACTCCAGAAAATATTTGGCAAAAGTGCACCTCCGATCACGGACAAGTAGCTTTACCCATCCACAACTTTGCTTCGAAGAAATATCTAAACCTCTCTTGCCCTGATACTGTGATCACTGTACCAAAACACATTTATTGGCTCTGTGCAGACAGGAGCTTAACTTGCTCCTGTAAATTTATAAGGTTGATGAAGCCTGACTGTGAACAGAATTCACCCCAGAGTATTCTGCCCACTGCCATATTTTAAGCAATCTACTGATATGTGATCCACTACTGGCTTAATACCAAGGCATCCTTATCTCACAGGCCTGGGCTCTGTGCATGCTGTATAAAGAGCTCAGTATTGCCTTCAGGTGAGCCTCACACTTGGCATCCAGAAACCCACTCCCTTTATTTGAGCAAAATCCACCAAATACCCTTGGTTCATCATCATTCCCCTCCCCGGCCCACAGAAAATCCCCAGGGATCCACACAAACCATCCTTACCTCCACTCTGCCAGGGAGGCACCAGGTCCAGCAATGGTGACGAGCCAGGAGAAAGAAGAAATGGCAAAGACATCAGCAACATGTCATTGTACCCTCCGTGGTAACTAAGATTTCCATGACAGAAAATCTCTCTGAGAGCTGTAAGCTGTCTGGAAAGGGTGCAGCTCACTTGTTTTGCCTCTTCTTGTAGGGAAGAAGAGAAGGGCAGTGGGGAAACGAGGTGAGGAGGTGCGCCACTGTCTGCAGACCTTGCTGAGGCAGGTTCTTGCACCCTAAGTCCGTACCTTCACCTTATCCCTTGGGCCCTACATAACTGGCAGGCCACGTCCTGTGTTTAGTGGGATCCCGCATGGGGCCGGGTGGCCGGGGCTTCTCCCCCTGCCCATCCCCATCAGGAGATGTCCCACCAGCAGAGGTTACCTGGGCACGGCAGCTGTGTGGGCCACATGGGACCACGGGGCAGCAGGAGGGATGCAACCCCCCGAGGAGCTAACGACCTCTTGGGAAAGCTATTTTCACCTTGCTGTTAGGCGACACCGATGTTGGGCCGCGGCCACGGCTTCCTCCACATGGATGGGCTTACCGAGTGCTTCTGGGACACGGCGTACAAGACGGCACCAAGCACTCAGGAAGCGACAGCTGTGCCAGTCTCCCGGGTGTAAGAATATATGAGGAAATAGCCCAGTGGGGGAGGCACTGGTACTCAAATTTAGCCCCCTGCGAGCCGTTAGCTCACCAAGTCGTACCCTCTGCCTCCACCTCCCACCCCTCTGCTTGCCCCCAGCAGGAGAGCCAGGGCTATGGAAAAGTTGTGAAGGACCCCCACCCTCCCAGCATACCTGAAATGCTGATGGTTGCGGCAGCTTTCGCAGCACCAAAGGTTTTGCTGTGTTTGTTGGTGGCGAGGCAAGTGAAAAGGCCAGGTCGGGTGACGTACACCTGCAGCCTGGAGTCAACCACTCTGTCCTTGACGCTTTCCACTATAGACCCTGCAGAAACCTAAGAGAGTAAAAAGCCCGCTGCGGTGGTGTTTCCCACAAAGGCAAACAAACAAACCAAACGAAAACCCAAGAGACCCACCCCCAAGCACTGAGGTTGACTGAAGAAGATGCAGCGAGCAGATGAAAGTGGCAGAGAGCTGAACCAGAAGGCACTATTTTGCTGCTTTCATAGCTTTCGCAGAGAAAAGCAAATGTTAAAGACCTCACCTAGTCCATGCTTCAACAGTACTTTTGCAATTAATTTTCAGTTCCAAAGGTCTCAGGTTTTTGTGGCTAGTTACTGCAGGATCTCTGCTAGCAGATTGTTTGCCTACTCATGCCTTAGCAAGGAAGGGCACAACATGGCTTTGTGGGCTCATGCCTGGCTATACGGATGGAGAGAAGAAAATAGTCTTGAAGACATTAATTCTGGATTAACACAAGCACTGCCACACCTAAAGAGCAGTGGTGTGCCAAGCAAACGATCTGTCTCCCACACTCCAGCAGATACCCAATAGATTTTCTTATCTCGCACCTGGAAATGTGGAATGGGCTGCAGACGTGGTGACATTGGCCAGCTCTTTTCCTAGGTGAATGAGCTTGGAGCCTGCTGACTTTGGCTAGTCAGACTTGGTATTATCCTCAAGTCCTTCGTGCTCATTTGGCACTCATTAAATCAGAGGACAGGGCACACAAAGACTCTGCCTTGCAAAGGCAGTAGCACCAAGCTTCACTGCCTGCTCTATTCTTCACACCATTAGGAAGCAGCAGGAAAAACTGAAAGGAGATGTGGTCATCCATGGATCCTGCTGGTGCAGCTTGAACCTAAGGACAGTGAGAGTTGTGTCACTGGATCCATACGGGCAAAGCGCTCTACTGACACAACTAGCTGAGAGATGAGACAGATTAACCTGACCTTCCTGGAAGACAGGAGAAATTATTTCAATGGGATCTCTATCTGCTTCCAAAGATATTAGTGGTGATAACTGAAAGGCAAGAAAGGATGTATCAGTGTTGTGTCACGTCTTTAGGAAGCACGTTGGTTTGTCTCAAAAAAAAAATATATTAATACACAAAGTAATGCATTTGTTCTGCCTCACTCAAGCTTTGCTCAAAGATGTGGGGTGAGGGAACATGCATGGGAAGAAATCCCTTAATCAACAGACCAACACCATTATTGTAAATATTGCATCAGAGATGGGTGGTATGCTGGTCACCGTGCAAATGCAGGGACCAGGGATATTTTTTGGCATTATCAAGTCAATTCAGGTGGATGAGAACTCTGGATAATTTTTCACAAGCTTTTTTTTTTTTTTAATTGTAGTATTGTTCAGATTTATTTTTACATTTTTTTTCTCCCCAGAACCTAGCCAGCACTGAGCAGTGTATGCTGTGGTCTGAAACAATTCCTCCCCCTTCATCCAACATGCTCTTCTTCTCCAGATCTCACCAGAACCCCAGGAGAACAGGCTGTCCCAAAACACAGATCCTCAATGCATTGAGGTCTTTTCAGAGAAAGGGTGGAAGACCTTCACCAGCCTTCCAAAAAGAGACCATTGAATTCTTCAACTTTCTTGTTCTCTCAGCTACTGTGAAGACTACAGACAGGAACATGGCCTTTGGCGTAGTCATTGGCAATGGTGGCTAAAAAGGGTCTCAAGGATATGTGTAGTCCATTCAGAGGACTACGGCAGTGGCCAGTAAGGAAATCTGGATGGATGCAGGGGAAGGGACCTGCCTGCAAGACTGAGCAGAGAATATAGTACAGAATATTATATAGCTATATTATAATAGCTAAAATACGGAAAATGGGGCCTAATAAGACTGGAGGATACAATAAGGCTTAGTGGAGATAAAAAAGGTGAGACAGCCTGCATAGTAGACCAGGCTCCTTAATAACATATCTTAATACATGGAGAGATGGGGCAGGGTGGTTTCTTCCTCAGGAAGGAACTTCCATGAGAGGATTAATTGGTCCTGTTGGACAAGCAAGCCAACAGGAATGGCCGTGGCCAGCCAGTGGCCAGAAGGATCCAGGGCTGTGGGGAGACCAGTGAGAAAAAGCAGAGGTGAATCACTGGGCTGCACACAGCTGCCTCTGCAGCACTGTGCCTCAGGGCCGCACATCTTTTAAAAAGCTGCTGGAGGAACATGGAGAATGTAAAGCACGACCACCATAACCATGTGAGGACTGGAGGAAATCCACGGCAAAGAGGGGCTTGGAAGGAGTCCGGTGTCTTCCTGCTGGAGAGTTGCTGTGATGGTGGTGGGCAGCTGCACTCCTGGGGGGGCAACACTGGGTGCCAAGTGGCCTACACATGGACATTAAAGCCAGACAAATTCAAAGCAGGCACCCATATTAAATGATCAGGATGATTAATCCATGGATCACCCATGTTAAATGGTCAGGGTAATTAATCTATGGGTCAATTCCCTGTGAGAAGCAGTGGGCGCATACAGGCCAAGGGTAGTATGCTCAAGAGAAGTTAGCTCTACTTACGTGCCTCAGTTTATGTTATTTCGTCAAATAAGTCATTTTGTCATGCTACTGTTAGCACATTAGGAGAAAGGCCAGGAAAGGTGGCTGCAGAAAAGCTTAAACCCACTATGAAGTCCTCTGAGATACCCAGCCCAGGAGGAGCTTGCAAGCATCTCAAGCATCCTTCATCTCTGGCTTTCCAGATCCAGGCGAATCAACCTGTGCAACATTTGGGTACTAGGGAGAGCATTTCACAGACAAGAACACTGCAGAGGGCAGACAAGGCAGCCTTGGCCTGATCACACAGCAAGCACTGAGAAAGGCAGGAGCAGAAACTGGGGCCAAAAAAGGACTTACAGCTTTCCCGTTTTCCAGCCAGGTGACAGTGGGGACCGGAGCGCCTGCCGCCGTGCACCGCAGCATCACCACGGAGCCGAAGGTGACATTTTGGGATTCGGGAGCCTTCAGTATTCTGGCAAAAACTGCAGGAGAAGACAAAGGCACCAAGTTGAACGGCTGAGGGTGGTCTGATGTGGGGGTGTTTCATCCCCAGCAAGTCTCGAAATAGGCCACGTCCCTGCCAATAAAAGTGGAGCAGAGCACAGGCTTCCCAGCAAACGACAGTCTTGGGAGGGGGATGAGGAAGAGAAAGAAAGAGGGCAATGTGGCTGTATTCCACATATTACAGACAAAATTTTACCTCTGGAAATCTATACACAGCCCCATTGTGCAAAAACCACGGGGAGAGTTTGCAGTGAATATGAGGTGAGTTACGATTCGAAACCACCCAGGGGACCACCAGGGTGGCCACTTAATGTGAAGGTTGGGGGTCAGACAAGCTCCTCCATATGGTCGTGGCAATTAGGACTGACTGTGGATACCCACAAACCCTGGCATTTTCCATGCCATGAGTGCCTGCCCTGGGGGGAGAGAATCCATCATATGGGGGCACAACCGACAAAGGCTTTGGGAAGCTGAGGCTGCAGGGAGGAATAAGGCTTTTAAAGTCACTTTGCACCTCCACTGCTTCTTTTGTGGAAATATGGTTACTGGACAGTCTGAAGACAAGGCTTTCCCCGCCCCAGAAAAGATAATTTCTTTTTTTTTCCTTTTTTTTTTTTTCTGAGAAGAAGAACTTAAGTATTTTTGCTGCAAATGTGTTTTAATCCAGAAACACAGCTCTTACGGCCTCCACAAGCTGTATTTCAGATGCACTATTTGGACCACAAAGAGGAAAGCAGAGAACGGAGGCATTTCCCATGTGGAACATCTGAGTTTTGACCCAAAATTTTTAATAGAGATGCCTGAATGTCTGTATAGAAGCAGGCTGAATAGCTCTGTGCCATTTCTTACTCCAGTTTCTCATGCTTAGTGAGTAATGATCTCTCCCTACCTTCTGGGAAGCACAGCAATGACTAAAAATCTCCATCGGAAATTTTAGTAAGGGAGATTCTCCTGGAGTTCTGAGGCAAGCATTATATTCTGTTTGCCACTTCTGTGACCTGTATGGCTCCTCTCACCAAAATATCTGACCGCATCACAATCTTTTGTGTCTCTGTTTGCCCAATCTACTACTGCACCTCTTGGCATTGGCCACAGGTTGCCCCCATTTCCAGATGAGACCTCCAAACCAGCTCAGTGAGGGGACAAGTGAGGGTCCCCTGGCAGACTGAATGTCTGTCCCTGCCTTTGGGATGTCTTCTATTAAGAGCAGGGAAGGCTTCTTCTGAAAAATGTCAGTTGGAATGAAAAAAGCATTTACTTTCCACATACTCCTTCCATCCCGTCCCAGCCTACACAAAGCTGAGCTTTGTGTTAACAGAGCACCTAAGACCATTTTTTTAGTAGATAGGCAGCACCAGGAATGCATTTTAGCCTAGAAACTTTGCCTCTGTGGAAGCACAGCCATTCGATTGGCTCCTGGGCAGGGTTTTTTGGGAAGATGGAATTCAGTAGTGACAGGGTAGGAGGACACGTGTTGATCTCAGCTCCCTGGTTCCCCCTGCGCATCGCCCCACAGGTGCTGCTTACTGGGGCAGCGCAATGCCTGGCCAGGGACTCCTCTGAAGAATAACAAGCAAAATGAAGCCTTTTCCCAAGGTTTCGCTCCAGGCCATTAGCACCAGATGGTTGTGAATTCCACCCCCAGCACTGTGGGCCAAGCTCATAATTACATTTATACTTCATTTGGAGAAACACTAAACTTTTGGGCCAGTCCTCTGGCAGCGGCTACGTGCACATGTCTCCTGCTGAAGCCAGCACATCGAATCCCAAAGCCAGAATATGGTCCTGCATGCTTTTCTCATGCTGCTGTTACTTGAACAGCGTGACACCAGGACCCTGCCTGCTCTGATCCTGCTGCTCTGATCCAGCCTTGTTAATGCCAAAGTTACCAGCACTCCATTAGCCATTATCTGATACTGGCATGCGTGCTATCCCCTGTACCTGCTGCTCTCCCAAAATCTGCATGGAGTTGTCAGACAGGAGAAAAAATAGGCACCTTTCAACAGACATGGCAGGTTTATGGATGGGGAGCAAGATCAAATGTGGTCCCCATCAGGGGGGAAAGGGGGGGGCAAAAATCTGGATCCTGCTCCTCTGGTTCCCAGACACACACTGAGGACAGTACTTGTCTCAGCAGCCAAGGCACTGTTGGCTTGAGCACAGGGAAGGCAAAGCCTGACACCATTCCAACCTAAAGGACCAAATATGGGGGAAAAAATCACAACAGAAGATATATATTAATGTGTTTCTAGTGTCAGCTTCACTTCTGCTAAGGCACATCAGGCAAACGTATTGTTAAAGATGTGTTTTCCCCCTGGATGGGTTTTCTCCCCAGTGCCACTGTTGGGCACCTTGGCCAGCAGGCTTGGAAAGGATCTCTCGCCCTTTGTCTCGGTTGTGGTACGTACAAGAACCACAGGTGTCTTGCCCAGCACGGGGAGGATGGCTTTTGGGCTGACTGCAGGTGGGCCAACAGAGGAACAGGCTGATCTCCATGGCGTGGAAGGCTGGAAGCTCTCTCAGTGCTGCCGTGTGAATTTCTGTAGTTACAACAACTTACAAATTCCATACTTTAGCACTTAAAGTATTTATATTTACTTGCTTTTATAAAGTGTTTTACTTAAGGTTTAGATATTTAACTGAAGTACTCTAATATTTTTTTTTTACATTATTTTATTCATGAGAGATTCTCCAGGGCAAGGGCTGGGTTCCTCAGGTCCCAATGGCCTTTCCAGCACCACTGACAGGCACACACAAGGACACATCTTCTAAAGGGCTCTACCTTTGGGAAACCACCAAGAAAAAATTAAAAGCCTTGAGCATTTCCCTCCTTCCCTCTGTGCCCGCTGCTTTGCACTGACATCCAGGGGATGTGGTAGGACCTCTGGGAGCATTTCTCAGCCCCATCACAGGCGTCATGGGAAAACCAGGGTGGGCTGAGTGCGAGCAGCCAGTGTCACTCTCCGCCAGGAATGGAGCAAGGCCACCAGAACAAGCTCAAGGTCCATTGTGGCAACTGTACGAGTGACAAAATCTGTCCTGTAGATAAATGGAGGAAGCCAGCCCCCGAAACTATTACTTTTTTTTTTTTTAATTTTTTTTGGAGGGGGGGGTTATTACACAAGCAAGAAAAGAGGCGAAGGAGAGGAAGAAGTGAGGACCCTGACAGTGCCAACCTAAGCAACCTAAGAAGGCATAGGCGGATGAAAGGCGGGAAGAGGAAGGAACAGGAAATGGCAATAAGTGTAAAATTCACATTATTTGCTGCGCTCAGGACACCATTTTGTTTTCACTATGCCTCAGAGTGAAAATCCCCTGCAATCAGATGATTTCTTACACGTTGGCTACAAGCCTGCCTTGTTCAGATCCTCCTGAATGTGGGTTTTGCCAGGGCCTTCACCCATTGAGCAGCATCACCACAAGGTTAACAGCATCCATGTGGAGACTCCCAGGGTCTGGGCATGGGATTTACACAAGGGTATGCCAAAACAGGGGTGGGAAGGACAGGAGGAGAGTGCTCCATTTATTTACTTATTTATTTTAGCAGAAAATGAAACAGAGCGCCTCACTCAGAGGAGCTGGAAATGAAACACGGCCAGCTAAAAGCCCAGCCAGCATGCTCAGTTTCACTCCCAAGCCCCCTAATAAATGTCCTTTCTTTTACAGCCCTGCTAAATGATGTGCTGTATGCTATGGGGCTTGCTAGGAGGTATCTGTACCATGGCCAGCTGCTCTCGTTTCTGAGAATTAGGTAACAACATCCAGTCCAAACAGTAGGGCTTTAACCCAGTCACGAAATTTTTTGTGCTATAAAAAGATGAAAGCAGGGTCCCCCCGCTTTGGGCAGCTAAATCTTTCCAGGTGACTTCGCCCTCCCTCTGCCTTTGGCTGAGCTGTCTTTCATTTCCAGGGGATTTCAGCCCGATCCAGCAGTCCTGGCAGATGCCGCTGCCCTGTTTTTCCATTAAAGCAGGCTGGATTGGGCCACTGGCACCCCAGCAGCAGCATGGGTGGGCTGGGGCCTGGCAGATGCCTTTGGGAAAGGGCTGAGCGATGCCCAGAGCACCCAGCCCACCAAAACTCTCACCCCCAGGCCCACTGAGGGAGGACACCTGCTGTGGGTGGGTTTTACAGGCCCTAACACTGGCTCTGATGCACCAGGCCCTGCCAAGCACAGGGGTTGGAGGTGGTGGTGCTTTCTTCATGTCTCCACCACCGTTGGTTGACCCTTGGCTTCCAAGAGAACAAAACCAATGTTTGCCAATGTACGTGAATTAACCCCGCCTGTAAATATGGGCACGAATTCACTCTTCAGGAGCTTGCTGCTAGTTCTGGCATACTGTGAAGTGTACCTGGTAGTCCAAACTGAGCTAAGGCCACAGAGAACTCCGCTGTGCCAGCAACCATGTAGAGACAGTGGGTGCTCGCTCCCTCCCTGTCTTGGCCTGGCTGAACGCGTGAGCAAGGCCTGCCTTCTACACACTGCAAGATCTGACATCCCAGCCTGCCCACCGCGCCTGAGTGTTCTGCTTTTATCATGGAAAAGGGCCTTTGGGCTGGTTATGAAAGTCACATGCTGAAAAATTTTGCCAGCTATGCTGCACGATGCCGTGGGTAAAGGCAGCTCCCATGAGCTAAAGGTATTCTCCTCTGGTGCTGGGAACTGACGGCCTGTGCTGCCGCGATAACTGGCATGGTATACATCACCTTGTGAACTTCCCCTGTACAAATACCATGGCAAATCCTTTGTCCTCTGCACTCTTCACATGTGAACACTCAGTAACTAGTCTGTAAGCACTTTTTCATTTCTGTTTGCCAATGTTCCCGTAGTTCTTTCACACCTGAAGCATGACAGATTGAAACGGCTCCTTCTCTACAGAGGGGCTCTCCAGGCTGGAACTTTGCTTACTAATCTGCATGAAATCGTTCATGCTTACCACCTATGTGCTCTGCAGGACCTTAAACTTATGCCAACGTGATTGGAGCCTTTGCCAGTAAGAAATTCAGTTGTCTAAATCTCCATCCAGATTCATTCCTTTCATATCCATTCACTCCTCCTGACAAACCTAAGCCAGAGCAGTACCAAGCAGAGGGGCTACAGTTTCCTTCCCACCAGTGAGAGATAAGGGGATGTCTGAAAATATATTTATAAATGCATAGAAAGCTGCAGCATTTGTATTTTCTGACATTTCAAATTAGTCCCAGTAAAATCCTAATAATTCCTGAGATATCAGGCCTGAAAACCCACTGCACGTTGCATTTATTGATGAACTCTGTGTGCTGCAGCCTGCGGCACGCCAAGCCCCAGGCTGAACAAGCCGGGCACAGTCACACTGGCTCAGAGAACAAACAAATTTTTCAGCAAGCAGCAGCAGCAGCTCCAGAGGCAGGCTCCATGCACGGCTCACCACGCACCTCTGTATGGGAACAGCTCACAGTGTACCTTGGCTGCTACTCGCAGCCTGCTGCCACCCTTCCACCCCCTGCTGAAGGTGTTGGGTTGATGATTAAACCCCAAGATAACTGTGAGGTCAGTTTTGCTTTGATCTCTGAGTAATTCTCATCAAAACTTGCAAAGTTTATCTTTTTGCAAGCCTACCAAGTAATTACAAAGAGGAACAAATCACCACAGGCAAAGCTGATATGAGACACTTCCACTTATCTCTATCAAATTTCTTACCTTCTTCTATTTAATCCTCATCCAAACATGCTTATTGCCAGAGAACCATGTGCATAGAGATAATCCAAGGGAAAAAAAAAAAAGAACAAATGCTGTAGGAAATGCATACAACCCTTACATTATTTCTAAGGCAACAGCACTATAAAGCATTGGCCCTAGACAAGAGCCTGCATAGAGCCATAAGCAAGCCGTGCTTCATCAGCCTGCCCCATTTGTACTGCTGCCCTTCAGCTGGTTACCATGCTAATCTGGGGCATGAACACCAACGCATTTGAAATTTCAACATTTTCTACCAAATCTCAATTTCTCCGAGTTTTTCTCAAAATCTCAAAATCTCCGAGCAGTTCTGGCTCCTGATATGTGATCTGGGAGATTTGGGGCTTGCAGTAGCTCTAAGACCTCGTGCAACACAGGCCAAACAGCACAGCAATATACAGACATGCAACCTCAGGCCTGAGGCTATACAACAACCCCATGAGGTGGACAGCCAGGACAATTTGAGATGTGCATGGAAGGGAGGTGGAGGAAACCACAACATCTCCATCCTGAAGCATATGCCTTCAGACTCTCAGCTCTGGTATCTAATATCAAAGCAAGTTTTTCTTAGCAAGGCAATAGCAGCTTTCCAAGGTAACCTTATTCTAGGGTGAGCGCCAAGATTTATGGATAGTGGGACAATTTGCATCAGCAGAAGGACTCACTGAATGTTAAACGCACTGGCCGGCACAGGAACTTCTCATCTTTGAAAGACTTTGCATCGCATGTGGATGTCCCTGGAATCCTAGAAGCAGACCATGCAAATATGCAAAGCTATAATAACGAGGAGTAAAATGTAAATAGATAGCTTATGTCCTGTGTAACTATATAAAACCTGTTCTGTACAAGCGTTCTTTTCTATATACAGAGCAAACACCAGATTCAAGGACAAGCGGGGATAACGTGTTCAAATTACTTCCCAAGGAAATGAATAAGGAAATTCTTTTCATGTCAGTACTCGTCTTATAGATGTGTTTGGTTTCTCTGAAGGAAAGACCCTTCCAGATCTCTCCACGATCTGGCTTTCGACCATATCGAGACACACCATGCGCTGTTTAACTCTGCCGTTACCTGCTGCTGCCTACAAGACTGGAAGAGAAGTTGCTGGTCTCCTGAATCAAAGAGCAGCTCTTCTGTCCATTCCCTTTGTGTTGGAAACCAATCCAGAGAGGGAAAGAGACCGGTGAAAAGCAGCACCTGGGTTGCCTTTCCGCAACAACTAGTGGGATCACCTTGTGCAGTTCCATGGCAAAACAAAAAAGTCTTCCTGCAGCAGGCAATGACAAGCACTGCTGGGATACCCAAAACTGAGATAAGCCCTGCAGCGTCCTGACATCTGGTCTCCACCAGCGGGTAACAGCAGTGCCATAAATTTAATTGCATGCCATGTGAAAAGTACTTCCCTTTGTTTTAAAGTGCTGCTCGTGGTGGCTGCTAGGATGCTTCTTGTTGGAGGGTAACAGCAAATGGCCTGTTCCCTGCTCACCTCATCCGTGGTGTTTATGATCCTAGCACTCTCCCTCTCACGTCTGTTTGGGTTTCAGTGCCAAAAACTCTAACTGATCCTCCGAATACAGATATCTATGTTTGTTCCCTATCCTCAACTTTGAATCTGAGGTGTCCTTTCCAGGAGGGACTACATTCAGTTTGGGGGATATGTGGGGACCATTCCTGCACAGTGGCACAACAGCCAGCACACTCTGTTTAATAGTGTAGGCACCCTAAAAATAAAACTAGAACACTCTGGAACTAGCTAGGACCAAAATCTAGTGCAGTACCACTTGTAAGAGTCAGTTATAGTGGAAAAAATAAATGGTGCATTCATCTCCCACAAGGCTCCCTGAATGAGAAAGGTGGGAGTGGTCCTTGGGAGACAGGGGGCAACAGCCTTGAGTAAAAGGGGTATTGGCCCACAGGCACCTTACCAAAAGTAGATATTTAACTAGATCCTATAAAATTTCCATATTGCCTGGAAAACCCTCCTTTGTGTATCTTCAGCTCTGTTTTGTTATCTCGTTTTGAAAAGCCAGTCACTGTAGGACAACAGTCTCTGTTTGCTCTGCCCCCCTGTACCTGACAGCTATGGATATTCTCTGTCCTTGACTCTCCTTGTTGTGCAGGAAGCACATGCTTCCCAGCTACCCAACACGGTCTGCAGGCCAGAGGGATTTTGTCTACAGGATCTATTTTTTTCATAAAAATGCAATTCATGCCATTATGTGAGGAACTGACATATCTTTAAAGTGTCTTTCTGAGGTCTGTGTTAGGAGAGAGAGGTTTTTGCAGAAGGAAACAGCCCATTAAAGATGGATTGCTGGTATATTACTTGTTAAAACCTTATGCTCCTAGGAAGCCTGCCTTGCATCTCCTGCACACAGGAGGACACCAACAGTCACTGGGAGGTACTGGGAGGCAGGTGGGAGACACCTTGTGCCCGTGCCACACCAGAGTAGGAGCAGGCCGAATAGCTCGTGCTTGTGTGTTCCTTTCCAGAAGGTCTGCGGCTGTTTTCCTTCTCCTGTGGCTTGCCCCGTTACCCTGTAATTAGCGCTATGGTCGTATCTGCAGCACCTGAGAACCTCAGGATGACGTCGGTGACTGCAGTAGGCAGGAGGAGGTTTAATGGGATATTCTGGGCTTTCAGTTACACCCACGCTACCCCGCTGAGGCCAGACAATTACTCTGGTGTAATTAGAGGCCAGCTGGGTTCTGTTTTCTTTCCCTGCAGTGCTCCCTCCCCCCAGACCCTTTGCAGTGCTAACAATGACCTGCAGTATTCCCCATTTATTGCTGCAGGACCCTGCCTGCTCCTTCTCTCTGTCAGTATCAGAACTTCCCTGGGGAAACCAAGCCCAGTGTTTAAGTACAAAGTGTCATGTTAGCGCCGTCAGTCTGCTTCTTGGCAATGGGTTGGCTTCCACCTCACCTGAAATGTCCTGACCGGCTGCTGCAGTCACACCTTGGTACCTCCCTTTTCTATCTCATCTACTCCAAATACAGAAGTGTCGGCACAAAAGTGTAGAAAACTTTCTGGATGGCACATCCAGAGGCAGTTCTCATTTGAAATTGGACCCATCTCCAGACTGTGGTCCCTCTGAATAGAGAGGTTCTTTAGACTAAATGCATGTTTTCATTTTTATGACCTGAAATATGATGTGACTTTCTTGTCTTCTGATTTATCTGTGATGCAAATTTGTCCCAAGACTACAGACAAGATACACAAAACAGCTAAAGGAACCTAGTGTGTTACACTTACTGAGGGCAGCCTGTTAAATATATAGCCAAGGAACTGCTTTCTGCTGCCACTCACACTGCTGTCCCCTCACTGTGCCCAATAATTAAACAATAAAAAAAAAAAAAATCTAGACTGAGTCTAACTGTGCTCTGGTAGATCCTTCCCTTTGAAGGGATGATTCTCCAAGGAAGACCTTCCTATTTTTAAGGCTCAGGCAGCTCTCACAAGTGGCTTATAGGGGAACATTTTTGTGGCCTGTGGCAGAGTATTATTTTAGTAGCTAGTAATAAGCAATAAACTGCGGGCAGGAAAAGACTTCTATCTACCAGAGCTGGAACACAAAAACAAATATCTAAGTCAGGGTAGCCTGAGGAGCATTGCTTCTGCTCTTGATTTGTTTCATTTTTGTGCTGTCACATATTGGCACGGGAGAAAGTCAAGTAGGAACATTTCAAAAGAGGGATGAAGGAGACTGCCTGGATAAAGGATCAGTAGCCCTCGATCAATGCCAACTGGAAACTGGAAAGAAGATTAGATCCAAAAATATCATGAAATCTCTGGAGAATCCAATTAGTTTCCTGACAAGCACATTGGATATTCTTGCACTTGTTCTAGCTAACTTTTTTGTTTCTTTCATCCTTTCTCTCCTGACAGATTTAAGATTGTTGATTTCTAGACTTGCCTTTGTGCAATGATGACTTCAAAAACTAAACCTCGTCACACAGTATACTCCAAAACTCCAAAATTCCACGACTCTCTGGTGCCACAGGCTGGAGATCAACATCAACTTCACACAAATCACAAGATGGAGGTGCATCTAAGTCAGTATACAGCCACCAGAGCCACCAATGTGATCTTTCCTTTTACATGACAGTCCAAGAATTTATGACCTTTTCTTTGCTATTCAGGGTATCAAACTAAAAAGGCATCACTGAGCAAACTGGGAATAATGGAGGTTTCACTAGCTGGGTACAACACCTAGAAAGGCACCACAGGAAGGTGAGGAAGGTTGTTCACCTTCAGGAGAAGAAAAAGCTTAAAACATTTTTCTTTTTCTTTTTCTTTTTTTTTTTTCAGAAATTGTGCACACATAGACACACACACACACAAAAAAAAAAATATGCAAGGCTAAAAAGCTAACTGAACCAACATCACCTTCCTGCAAGACCTGAGTTCCACATGCATGCTGCTGTTGGAATGGATGGACACCTCTCCAAAGAGCATTCAACCTTGAATTCAGTTAGTATGTAATCCACCACAACCCTTTGCACATTTTAAAGTCAGTGACACCATTCATTTCTAGAAGATGCTCTTTCCACAGTTGGTGCTATAGAAATAAATTAGTCTGTTACAGAAGCATATGGTTTATATTTTTGCACCTTTTCTATAAACAGCTGTTCCTTCTAAACTGCCAATCATTCATGGTCAACTTTTCAATTTTGTTTTGAAACTTTTGCTGTTAAGAACGGAGACCATGCAGGACAGAAGTCATCTCTACCTATTCATGAAGTGACACTTTGCTTCTCCCAAGGAGAACAGTAAGCATTCTCCTAAACAGAGCAAAAAGCTGCCAGAACACAGAGCCAGATCAACAGGCCTGTAAGTCATCACAAAACGTATAGTTTCCCTGCTGTTTTGCAATACAGGCTTCTTAATTGATGCAGGAATTATATATACTTTGAATAATGGTTATAAGCACCACATCTGAAAAAGATTGCAAGACAGTAAAGCAAAGCCATTCAGAGGAATTTATTCCATGTGTTAATAATATATTATAATATAATAAAAAAATAAAAAAATAAAAAAAATGGACAGCTTCCCTCTCTGTTTGACAAGTGTGCCCAAATGGAAATAATCTCATGCCTCTCACTGGTCGAGAGCTTGTAGCTTTAAATTTATCCTTTCAGTGACACACAATTTATCCACAATGGGTATGGAGAATATCATTGTTACACATGGCAAGCCATGTGGACTGCAGAGGGTGTGCAGTTTTAGGCAGTAAGCCCAGAAGCTGAACCTGATGAGCCCTTGCATAGCTTTTGTTGGACTGGTCCTATTTATGGCCTGGATCAATGTCACAGCAAATACCAATGAAAACTGAAAATTCCTCTTGTTCTGCAGCGTGTTACAGCTGTGCAGTACATGAAGAGAAAACCCATGGACGTCTCACTAATGTTGCCTACCATGCAGACCCCACAGATGTCAAATGCTCAGACGAGGGCCAAGAAATACATTCTTGGCACAGCACGGGAGTCTGTACCCTGCCTTCAGCTTTCATTGACATCAGAGGGAATTTCTGCACTTGAGGACAACTCTCAACATTACTGAAGGCAATAGCTGTTCTCCTATTTATTTCCACAGCAGTGATTGTTAGGTAAATCTGGATGCAACTCCTTAGCTATTTCAGCCAACATCTTGTCAATAAGGTTCATCCTTAGAATATGTGAAGGAACTACAAGCCACATACGCAAGTGAAAACTTCTGTTCTACCACAGCCCTGAATCCTGAATTCATCCAGCAACCTTTCAGCCACAGAATCATTTTATTCATTGGTACAGCAATCAACAGGAAATTTGTATAAATGTTGACCAGTCCTTTGGCAAGCTACTACTTCATTTATATACTGCAGTATATAATTGTTCTTCTACTCTAGGGTTAGCAGAAGTGCTCGTTATCAAAACAGATAATGCAGCGATTAAACTGCTAGTTAGAAAAATGATTAAGTTAGAAAATGAATACGAAACTGCTGGCCAGAAATGCTGTCTCCAGGAAATTAAAAACACATTTTTTGGCAAGTGGCCGAGATGATAATATCACTCCTCTATCTCAGTGGACATGTTACCTCTTGTAGCCACCACCAAATGTACGTGAGCAGCAGGAATTCATCCTCACATGCCAATTTTAACAGGGCCAGCAAACAGCCTGTTGTTCATTTCTTTTGCTTTGCAGAGTGCTGTGGAAGAAGGCTTCCCTGTTCCCCTCCTCCCCTGCCCACTCACTGCTGTCAGCAGCCACCTCCATTGTCATCATGTTTCTGCCCCTAATGGATTTTGCCTTTTAAGGAGAGAAAACATTTCACCATGACTTGTCCAAATACACATGGGTTTGCCCTGAACTTGGAGCAAAGGGAGGGGGAAAAAAAAAATGGTCTGAATGGACAGGCTTTTTCAACCCTTTCAATTAAAATCCTGACCCAGTTCTGGGTATGAAGGCTCATTAACTGATGAGAGTTCACTAGTTCATCACGCGAATGTAGGGGCCTGAAACCCGCCCCAGGAGAGGGAGCAGGCTGCTGGGCTCGGGCAGGGTGCAGAGGACCCTCGCCTCACTCCCACTCCCTGGCTGACATCAGAAACAACCAAGGGATCAGTCCCACTAAGAAAGCTCTTCACTGCCTTCCGTTTTGTGACAAGAGCCACACCAGAAATTTCCCCTAAAATCATTGCTCAAATTATTTACACTTTGCTTTGAAAATAACAAAGCCTTCAAAGTATTTCCACTTTGCTTTAAAAGTAATAAATAGAGGCCAGTATTGTAAAGGTTGAGGAAAGACCACATGGAGAGAAGAACAATCTGGGAAATCAAAATAGCAGCATTTTTCATGCTGTTTTGCCCTGGGCTGCAGAAACCAGCCAAGAAGCAGGACTGCAAGGCACCTCACCAGTGCAAACACGGGGGCCAAGGCTGTCATCAGTTGTTTGAGCTGGTAGACCCAGCGCAGAGGATGTCCTATATGTGAGACTCGCTGTTGTTTCCAGGCACTGCTTCATCAAGTTATTTAAAAGTGTGTCGGACCGTACCTGTCTTCACAGAGTGTGTCTTGCCAAAGCTGGATGCCTCCGCACTTTGAACTAATTGCAGGACTAACGCTGAACTCATTAAAATGGAAGCTCACAACAGAAAATTAGAAACTTCTTTCAGAAATCAGGGCCCACCTGATCTTGATTTAGCTAGGCATAAATATTTGCACAGTTCTTTGAATGGGCATTTGCTTCGGGATTAAATATTCATAGTTAACAAGCCACGTTAGTCATTTTATTTTAATATTAAGCCACACTATGCAGGATGGTAACTCCAGTGAGTGATAACAGCAAGTTTTAAGGAAAACTATTGTAGCACTATTACAGAGAAGCAGAAAACAGCGTGTTTTCCTAAGTTTTATGAAAACAGGGCTCTAATGAATGCTCAGAGAAGGCCGACTAAAGTGTGATTTTCCTGCACTGAGTCATTTTAAACTATTATTGACTTGGATCTATTTTAACATGCTGATGCTAAGGGGGTATAAAGGCAGGAATACTAAAAATAATGATAACCTGGGTGAGCCAGGCTATAAAAGAGGTGTGCAACGGGTTGAGCATGTGTGTGTGCACACGCATGCATACACGGTTACGTGAGTAAGTCTGTATTTTAAATATTCATGAGAGTTGATCTAAAATACCAGGAGGGGAAGAGATCTGTGTACACAGTAAGCTGTAGTCAGGATTATTACCTTAGGATTTTGGGAGCCAAAAAAGTAAAACAAACATGCATCAGTCTAGTTTGGGTGGTAGCCTGAAACAAGGTGTATTATATGGGTGCCCTACCAGAAAAACCAAGGCAAGCCCAGAGAACAGCATTGCTTTGTTAACACAACACATGAAGGGAACATGAAGGGATAGGTTGTACGGGAGCACTGAGCTGCCATTGATTAATTAAGAACTAATCTTTCTCCTTTTAAAAAGAGCACACACAGACTCTCCTTTGCAAGTAGGATATTTGGGGATTAATTTGCCTTTCCTTGAATTAACATTCAACTGTACAATTCTGGAGACAGGGACAAAACAAGGTATCAACCTTCACAGCCTATATTTTGGTGTAGTTCCAGCCCACTTTTAGATTCCCTTACCCAGTCTAGTAGATCCAAGCAACAAAACCCTAGTGCCTGTGGCTCTTCTGCATGGACTGGAGGGGTCTACAAGCATGGCAATGAGCAACTGCCTCAGTCACTTCTTGATTAGTCTTTGGCCACTCCCTCAGCAGTGGAGCCAAAGCAGAACCTAGGTCCAAGGCTTTATTGAGCCACGTCTGAGTACCATCAGCCTGCCTCATCACTCTGAGTTGAGAAGAAACACAGTTCTGAATCTAGATTAGGAACAGCTACCTTCCTGTATTAAGCTATTTAAGGAATTTCTAACATACTTGAAGTCTGTACATGTAAATATTAGAAAAAGAAAGGAAAATGAATGTATTCTTTAGGAAAACAGCACGCCTACAGTAATTTGTAGTCAGATCTAATACACCTGACCCTCCTCCCAGAAGAATGTCAATGGTCCTTTTAGAAACAGGATTGCGCCCTGAATAACCTCTGATAATCTCAGGCCAAATGTAACCATAACAATCTTCTGAAGCTTGTTAGGCAAACAGACCCTTCTCTTCACTTTTTGCAGTACAGATTATTTCATTCTGAAAATGAAACAGAAAAGAGTTCATCTACTGACTCGGTCATTCCTCTTCCCACTCTGCAAAACTTTGCTTAACCCAACTTCTCTTTCAGGATCCAGGAACCTTGAATGCTGCATTGCCTACATTTGGTTGCCCCTGCAGTCCACTGGTCTCAGCACTATGAAACTGGCTATGATTTATACCAGAGAGCAAACACCTTCTGTAAATAAAATAAGGATACTGAGCACGTAAAGACCAGAAACTGAAAAATCAATCTGGTGTTCAGTTTAGCGGGCAGAAAATGTGCAAGTCCTCAAAGAGAACAGCTCTGTTTAGCTGAAGAATCAACCAATTCAGATGGAAAATCAGAGGGAAATTGAAGGGACACACACATAAAGCTGCACCATTTGGAGCTGCAGCTGTCTGCAACCAGGTTTCTTGCAGCCAGTTTCCAGAGCCATCAGCTTCCTACGAGTCCAATCCACAAGCCATAGTATATAACCCACGACAGTTCTGGTGAGACCTTCCGAACAAGAAACAAGCTGGCCTCTTGGAAAACTTCAGTCCAAAGGGAAGATCAGTAGACAGATTTTAGAGTCCCTACTCAGACAAATTTCCCCCCGAGCCACAGCAGCCATAGGCAATGACTCTTTCACCATCAACCAGCAATGGACAAACTTCCTGTTTCTCACTCTTCTTTCCTTTCCTTTCCCTTCTTCTGCCTCTTGAGTCACCCTACAATGTTTTTGTCAACATCAAGCTGGTACTTCAGCTTAATACAAGTTAATTGTGTGTGCTTGCAAGGTCAGCACAAAGAGCTGGATCCTGGCGCAAGCACTACTCACCTTCCACGACCACCGTTGCAGGTTTCGAATAGGCTGTGCCCAGGCTGTTTTTGGCTACGCACCGGTACTGCCCCGCGTCTTCTCTCTGAACATTGTGGATCCTTAAATTCCCTGAATCGAGAACAGCAATGCGAGCATTCTCCTGCCAGAGGAAGAAGGGACCGAGGTGAGAGCTTTACGTACATCCTGTCCACAAACAGCACCAAATGTCCACTTGCAAAGATTAGGCTTACATGCATAAAAATTATTTGTGCTGCCCTGCAACTGAAGAATTTGGGGACAGCTCTTCCTGCTCAGCATTGTCACAATATACTGGCCCATGCTTATTTTTGCAGACCAGTAAATTACAGCATTCATAGAGCCCTCAATCTTAGCCAAGCTGTTCCCTAGATCTTATTTATGAAAATACTCACAAATGTATTTTGCAGCATTTGGCCATGCTTAGTGGTAATAAAAGTAGTGTAAAATATAGACACAGAAAATGTTTTGTTTATAGGCAGAATTATTGTGAACGCAGGCATTTATGAGATGAGCCAAGGATTTTCCAAATGCTTTCTTCCCAGCAAGTAGAATTTGGAAACGCTGCAAGTTATGATAATATTTTATCACCGTACCTTTAGCAAATAGCCAGCAATATTGAAAATTCATTCTCTATTCACCTTTACAATGGTTTCTCCTTTGATCCATGAAACAGAAGGTTTTGGATTTCCCATTGTTGTGCATGGAAGAACAGCCTTTAACCCTTCTATGATTTCCACATTTAGAGGTGGCCGGGTTATTTTTGGTCCTAAAATTTGAAAAGGTAAAAATTAAACTTGAACTGAAGGTACGAGGTACAAGAATAGGTCAAATTCAGAAATGTCAGCAAAATCTCTTATTGCTTTCTCTGTATATTGCTGTAGCTGAAAGACAGACAGGCCTTGGTAGGGCATGAGCTACCTTGAGAAGTAAAAGCTTTCTTAAGTGCAGCATTCAGAGTTTCAGTATATGGACTCAAAAGCACCTATCTTGCATGGGTCATTTGTTTTCAGGAGTGGAGTTTGACAGTCATTTGAATTAGGATCTGGGCTGAAATCCAGATCCAAATAAAAGTATTTCCAATATTGAAGAATGTTTGCATTCCAGGTTTTGACATTTTTTCAGCGTAAACAATGCCTTGTGTGAAAGCTCAGATATGGAGTGAATTAGTTTTGAAATGGTTTTAATTTGACATTGTCTCTAGGTCAACAAGAAGGGCATGTAAACTCAGTTAATGTCCCTAACTGAAGAATTAATGACCATGCCAGTAAAAAGCAGAAAGGATCCTTAGAAAGAAAAAAAATAAAACTCCCTTAAAGTTAATATGGGGCAAATTTAAATTTCTTTTACCCAAAGAGACTGTGCTGGCAGTAAAAAAGATCTCCATCTCCGCATTTTGGGAGATTTGAGTTTTGCTTCCCCGGAGCACTACCATACCAGCAGAAAATCATATTTCAGAGAGCATCACCTGCAGGTGAATGTGGGGCTGAGGGCCTCAGGACTGCCCAGTCTGGAGCATCAGGCTCACAAGCACAAACAAGCCCTTTTATACAAACAGATGTTTTAGCCCTCCTCTGTGGATGGCTCAGCATTTGTGCACATGAGCTCAGTCACATGAGTTCAGCTTGACCAGGCCCAGAGCATGGGCCTTTTGCAAAAGCCAGGCCCCTGCTCTCCAAAGGGGATGATGAGATTTACACCGTGATGCTCCAGACCTTTCAAGACTTCACTTAAGAACATCTGAACAGTGTGCACTCACTTTTACCATCCTTAGCCGTAAATCTGATTAGTGACATCTGATGTCTAAAATTCACAGGGGATTTAAGCAGCGTTGCTACAAAGGGCCAATCTATCAAGCTGTGCTACTTTTATGAAGTTTTGTTCAACGGGTGTTGATCAAAGCTTTTTTTTTTTTTATCCTCTGCTACACAAACAGTTCTTGTGCCATTCAAAGCACCATGGATGGCACATCCCAAAGATATGGTGTGACGTGCCATGTCTCACTCCGGGGCCTGCAGCCACCAAGGCCCACACACAGCCCTACGTGGAAGGTGCGTCACCCTGAGCTCTGCTCAGGCTCTCAGCCGCACCCTCACACTGTGCCTTCCCCTGCCGCCAGCTGTCTCATCCTCATCTTTAGGTGAATTTATATTTTAAGGCACAAGAATTGTGATTTTTCCCCCAAACCATAGGCCGAGCACCACAGTCAGATGATCCTGGGGAGGAGATACCACTGTCAGCTTTGCTGCCTTCCCACTTACGCATCTTCACTTGCAGAGCTCCACAGCTCTGGGCGGCCACGCCGACCCCATTGTCTGCCGTGCAGCAATACACCCCATCGTCGCTGTCCTCCACGCTCAGGATGGTCAGGAGCTGCCCGTTCCTCTGTATGCTGTACCGGGTGTCAAACAGCCTGCGGGGCAGAGCACAGGTGGTGGGGAGAGGGCACTGCACCTGTGTCCAGAGACCGGTGGTGCCACCACAAAGAGCAGTTGGTTGTACCTCCCATTTACAACGTCTAAAGACAAATAAAAGCACTGGAAACATCAAGATGGGGCTTAATATTTGGTTTGGTCCTCACTCAACCACTCAGTTCCTGATGGACACCAGCATGGTGGCAATGCTGCCTCCAGCAGATGCTGGGAAGGTGAGGAGGGCTCACTGTCTGGAATCCTGTCTGGAACAAGAATAACCTTAATCCAGGTGGGTCCTGTTTTAGGTATAACCACCCAAGGAAGGACTGCATATGTAGGAAATGGCTCCGACTGAAGCTTTTTACAGAAATTTTCTTCAGAGTTTTTTGTTTTGTTTTGTTTTGTTTTTTCCACAAAAGGTATGATTTTCTGGCAATATCTTTGTTGTATGTGAAAAAAGAAAGACAGCAACCAAAACCCAAGCATTTTTGTCTCTGTCTTTTTTGTATCTGGGAGCATTTTTGCTTATTTGTTTGGAACTATAGAAGTGTTGTTTTTATGGGGGAAAAAAAAAAGGGGGGGGGGGAAGAAAGAAAGAAATGTACTGAAGAAAAAAATCCATCTAAAGATTAGAGGATGTAAGGATAGCTATAATTTAATGACAGCAGGATTTAACCTGGGGACTTCTGAGAAGTCCGGAAAAGCCTTGAAGTCTGATCAACAAAGGTACGGGATTTTGCAGAGAAATCTACAGATCAAAGACAAATTCTAAATGAGAGTATGCTGTGTGTGCATGTGCATGTTAGAGAGAGAGTAAAGCACAAACGATGAGAAAGCAGAGGACTGCTCTCTGATTTTCATTGCAAAACTGGAAAAATACAGTAAAACGTTACAGGAAGAAAATTTGCATAATATTTCATAAGTTCCTCCACGTTTGACTTTCACACCGTCGCTGTTTTTTGGAAGGACTTTCATGCCATTCACTCCAACAACTAGTAGCAAAATCACTAGAGGACTGTCTCCCAAGCTATCACAAATAAAATTCCTGAAGCCTAAGTATGTCCCCTTTCATCTTTCACTGCTGAAAAACATACACCAGCTACTGCATAGTCTGAATGTGCCACTCGCCATGTTACAGGCTGAGGTCATCCCAGGACACACCAGTCTACTTGCACAAGTTTTGACACCAAAAGGAACATGTAAAGGAGCTTCCAGAAAAATAGTGCTGACAATAGCCTCTGTCCTGGCACTACTCGCATTGAAGCTGAATGTTTACACACTGCATTGTTTTGAAGGTTAGCTGAGCTGTCTGTCCAGGGTGCTTGGACCTTGGCAACAGAAGAAAATTTCATGAGTAAAATAACTATCAGTTATTTATTGCTTGCTGTAGTTGGCCCCTTTGAAGTCTGACACATACACACACATAAATATATTTATACTTTTTTCCAGAAAAAAAAAAAAAGTCCACTGATCCGATCTTTTTCTATTGTGAAATACTTTCATCCACGTTTCTGGAAAATAACAGAGATAGTCTTAGCTCAGATATTTCCTTGTCTTTGGCCCTAGCTTGTGTATTCACTAGCACCAACTATTAACTCCAGCAGAGATTTGGGAAAGTGATGTTGTTGTTGCTATTCATGTTGCTTCAGAACGGTGTCTCAAATGTGGGAAAGCAATGAAGCAGCCGAGCTCTCCAGGAGAGCTTTTTTGATTGGTATTTTCCTATTCAGTCATTGTGTCTCAGAGAAAATAGGATGGATTTAGAAAGGTGTGTTGGGCTTCTGGAAGTGCAGACTGGGGCAAAAATTATCATTTTTTCATATGATCCTACAACAGCAGAGTGAAATTTTAAAGACCATGGGGTTAAAAAGGCATGTCATCTCCATGGTCCTGCATGAATGGCTTCCTCTGCCAGTTCGGATTTTCAGGCATGGCGTCATGAATGGGAAAGGAATTTGGAGGAACGTGACCTAATGTGGAAATAACATCTGTGGAAACTTGGACTTCCACCCTACATCAAAAGTGTTAGGAACAGGGTTTTGATGAGGTTCTGTTGCAGGCAATAAATCAGATTTCTGAAGGCAATACATGTAGAAATCTGTTTGTTTTTTTCTTATTCTAAAATGGGCTTCCTAGCAGTAAAACCTCTTCCTGCTGATGGCTTGTTTGGAGTCTCCTGAACCAATAGCTGAAGGGTGCTTTTGATCTGCAGCCCCAACAGCAGGAACCATACTGAAGGTGACTATCTGCGTAACATGGAGGTCAGCCTTGGAGAACAGAACTGTGTTATGTAGAGATCGTTCTGTAATTTTCCATTACAGAGACAGTCACTAACAGCAGTCAAGAAGGAGAAACTGATGTGGAGCCATCTGGCAGATACGAATTGGTTTCAGAGTTGGAAGACTGGGTGCAGTTTGCTTTGCATGGACCTGTCTTCAGCAACAGGGCTATAGCAATGGTAGTAACTTCCATAACATGTTTCCAAGGCTGCCTTTTTCAGAGGCACTTCAATGCCTGGACATTAACATCTGGCAGTTCACAACACAGAGATGCAGAAGCAAAGAATGGCATGATACAACCTCCTTTGTGCAGTTTCCAAGTGCACTGCAGACACTCAGGCAGCAAGTCTGGCAATGATGCTCCATTTAAATATTATACAGCATCCTTTGTAAAGGAGCAAACTGAGGAACAGAGAGAGAATTGCACCATGAGAAGCTGAAGAACAAATTCCTTGCATTGCTCACAGCAGAAACCATCTCCAACTCAAATTGTGAAACTGCAAAGGACAGATACTTCAAACATAACCAGAGCTGAGATTCAGAGAAAATTCAAGGCTGCATAGTACTGTTATCGATGCAGATACAGTGACAACAAGCCCACATGGCCAAGAAAATGGCTTTTCACATTCACTTTAAGAAAGCACGTAGCACAGCAAGAACTTGGGCTCCCTGCCCTGAGCACTGACAGCAGATTTCTCATTCTGTTATTGCCAACCACATGTCTAAGCAGTCCCAAAAGTGCTCTTATCACTCCTTAAGAAACAAAGATTCACTAACAATTACAGACCTCTTCCCCACCGCAGACCCACCTCCAAACGCCACCTTTGTCATGAAAAAAAGCACCACATGTTTTGGAAGGAGACCCTGGGGCAGGCCAGGTGGCTCCCTACCTGATGGGAATGCTGTTGCGCGTCCACGTGATCTCTGGCTCTGGGTACGACTCCACCACACACACGAACTTGGCAACATCCTCCACCAGCGCGTCCACAGTTTCCAGAGGAGTGCTGATAAAGGGGGCTGCACAAAGGATAAGAAAATATGAAAACCTCCCAGTGACCCCAGAGGGAGGTGGCCAAGGCAGAGGTGTCCCTGCAGGTCACCAGATGGCTCCTTGCTTCATGCACCCTCCACATACTTGCTGTAACTGAGGTCCCCCTGCATTTGTTACCTGCAGTCTGCTGTCATTGACCGCAGGCTTTGCATTTTCCCCTCTGCTTTCTCCACAGGGCACAAGACAGAACAGCCTGGTATACAAGACAGGAGTTTTTCCAAAACCAGACTCCTAAAGGCCCATCAGCTCTTCCAGATATATGGCATGACTACTGCACATCCTGTCTTTTTCTCACCTTTTCTAACCAAGTAGCACCAGGGTTAAAAGTGCAATAGCTGTGTCTGACACTTATTATTGCAGATCTCTCATCATGCATTATTTGAATGTATCTTTAGAAACATTTTCCATCACCCTGATAGAAGTCCCTAAGCAGGACTGGAAAGGATCAAAGGTTATGCCTAGTGAATCACTCTTCCTGCGCATGGTATGCATTGCAGCCTTTGCATCCCAGGACACATGAATGACTTCTAATGTATGGCTGCAAGGGACATACATCTAATATTTGTTGGGCTGGATTTCATTGACAGCTGTGCTGACATGAACTAGTTTCATACCATGTTCCTGAAACACCACCTTGCAAATGCTCAGCGGATGCAAGAATCTTCCTGTTCCTTTCTTCCTGTAGCAGTATCTGGCATACAGTCTGTTTTTTTCACAGGAAAATCCTTCCCATACTGTATCTGCTGACTCTCCTCAGTATAACAAGATTTAGGTACAGAAAAAAAAAAAATTAACCTTCCTCCTAAAAAAATGGTTAAATAAAAGGCACTCCAGTATAAGTAAATAATAATAGAAAGCATTTACCTTAATTCTTTTTTACTTTACATGGGGGTAAAATTAGAATGTCATTGGTGTTCATCTGGAATGAAGCTAGGGCAAGAAAGGATGGACTTCCACTAACAGGTTTATGCAAAAGTCCTGACACTTTTGAACTGTCATTAGAACAAACCTGTCTCAATAACATTTCTGGATTATATGACTTCAGATTGCGTAGCTGGTAATTGCTGTACCTATACAGAAAGATCTTAAAGCTACAGTTAACGTAGCACTAAAGATTATACTATCTAAATGTTAATTAAAACTCATCCCTGTCAGATTCACTGTTTGAGATCACTGCCTCAAATTGTAACAGGCTGCAATTTATTGGGTCATTTTAGGTCATACTAGATAGAAGTAGTGTCTATATAGCATCCCAGCTGAATCCCACTCTAGCAAAAGCAAGTGGAAGATTTTCAGAAAGCCTAAATTTTCCTGTTACTGGAAGCTGTTTTAGGAGAATAACTTCCACCGATGGTTATCCTGTCTACTTCAAAGGAGATGTTGTTATTTCATGACGGAGTTTATGAGGTTTTGGTGGAATTAAGCCTGACTGAAATGAAGTTTTATGATCTAATTTTATATTGTATGTTTTTATTGCTGTTGTCCACATGCCTTGATCTCAGGAATGATGCTTTTTTAACCCTGAGAAATGTAAGTTCTTACATTAACTAAAATTCAAAGCATCCAGTTTTATAATTGCATTGTCACAATGAGAATGGCCACTTGATGAATAAAAAAGTTGGATATGCACTGTTCACAATCCTTTAACACCTATAGTAAAAAACAGAAAAGGAACATTGTTTTACACCTACCACCCTAAACTCTATGGCCTTGAAGAATGACCATGATAACAACAGCAGCGTGCAATCTTCTCATTTGATCTTTTCGTTTCCTATACTAAAATTAAAATGTGGGGCCAGCAGGGAAGGTGAATGCGGTACTCCTTTCACTTTGTGAGATGAAAGTGGGACAGAAACCCAAAAGTCGTGTGGTGTATCTTCAGGGTGTAGTAAGCGGTGGAGCGCACCGCCATTTTGTCAACAAGCGGCAAGAGGGCCCCAAAATGGCCGAGGTGGTGCCTCCTTACAAGAAGCGTCAGAAAAGCTCTGGCATGGTACTGGCATCGCTCTGAGTTTTCTCAGGAGAGCAGTCAAAACTTATGACGCCTTTATAACCAGATTTTAATGCAGGGAAATAAAATAAAAACAGTACAATATATATTTATCAGTATATAGAAATGGCCCCTGACCTTTCCGTGTGCGTGCTTTGGGGCTCTCTGACATTTTTAGGTAGCCATGTGGGATTAGATAACACTGAAAATCAATTAAGCTATACATCTGCAAAGCCATTCAGGTGCCGTTTTTCTGGATGTCAGCTGTAGTTACCCAAGATAGCAAAATGAACCAAAGGGCAGTCACAGGGCCTGTGGGAAAGCCAAATCCCACATTGCCTCCCACCCACCAGAAGCCACCAGGTTATTTGGTTTGGTGTTTGAATTCACACTTTTAAAAACAAGAGACGCTGAGCCAACGAAGTGGAACAGAAAACAGAGCCTCCCCTGCAGCGTCACAGGCTTCTCTGGCCTACAACCACCCTCAGAGGTGCTTCCAGCTCAGACGTACTGCAGGGCCTCTGTAGGGTACCTCTGGGCTGCACTCACACACGCAGCCTCTCTCCAGGGACGTGGCAATGCAGCTGCCCGTGATGTTTTAGGAACAGATGCCTATCTCCTCGCTGCACTGTGCCACCAGGGTAGGAAGCAATCACCTCCCTGTTTGGTTTTCTTGTCCCTCCGGTCCCATGCTACCAGCACTTTGAAAAAGAGCAGGGTACACCAATGTACATTACTGTCTTAGCAAAAGGCTGATATTTTAATTTCAAAAGCTTTTCTTAAAAAGAAGTATTTTTCCCCCGTTTTTGAAAGGCCAACCTGACTTCCAGCTTTAAGAATACACCTGGGTGAGAGCAGCAACGGGGGCCTAACTGGTAACTAACAGTGTCTTCCATGAGGTTGGTTTTTTTTTTGCTTTTTTTTTTTCCTGAAGCTGGACATTTTCTGGCATGCTCTAAATGTCTCCTGACAATCAATGTGCAATCAATCCCTTTGTCCACAGGGTTACCAGACAGCAAATCCAGAAAACCAGTGTTCCCATTTGTACCTCAGGGACTTTTCTGAGCAGATTGTTTTTCATTTCATGCATTGGCTAAAGGTATGTGTGTGCATGTCTGTGCAGGAGAGAAACTAGGTGTAGTAATGCCCTGCTGCATGCAACAGATAAGTCGCTTATTTGTATTTATATGCATACCCTATACAGACCTTAAAGCATCATCTTCAAGCTGTGTACCCCCACAGGCAGACACAGGCAAGCGGGACAGCACCAGCCTTGGTCTCAGCAGCACTGCATCCCCCCAGCAGTGGAAACCTGTGAGCCAACACAGGACACGTCCATCCCACCCACACTGAACCCAAAGCTCTCCACTGTCCATTTCAACAGGTCTCGCTGCTATTCCTCAGCAATCAGTGCGAGACACAAATTATTCTCCCCGCTATCCAAAAAGCATCCAAGTGACCATCAGACAGACAAAGCCAAAAACAGAATATTTTTGCCCATTTTGGGGAACACCACCCACCCCACCGTTGCCAGAGATGCCTTCCCCTTTGCAAAACCTCCTTCAGCAGGAGCAGAGCAGGGTGTAAACCCTCCCAGCAAACCTTTCTGAAGCGTCTCGGCCAGGCTGAGGGCTGCCAGCGTGAGGACGTGCCCAAGGGGCACCACCAGCAGGTCTTTCATCCTTGGTCCGGAGAGTGCCCGGCGCTGTCAGGCCAGGCGAGCAGAGCTCCCCAGCAGCATTTCGGACGGCGGTACGCGAGCCGCGCTCCCCCGCTAATGACGGAGCGGAGTCTGTGACTCTAAGTATAATCAGGAATTCTCCGTCCCGGCAGCAGTGATGGACATGGCCAGCTGGTGCGTATCCACTTTGGGCAGCGTGGAAACGTGGGGCTCGTGAAACAAGAGAAAGCAAATCCCTCCTGAATTCCTTCTAAGCAAACAGTGAGGAGTACAATGGGCAAGCACACTTCCAGGGCCATACACGGCCTCAGCGCTGTAAAATAAGCAAGCCTTTCGTTCAGTGCCATGCAAATGCAGTGGCAGAAAAATTGCTTTCCATGGGGTCTTTCTTCGGCTTTGTCCCCCTCTTTTTCACTTTTACCTCCTCTCTCTCTCTCACACGTGCTCCCTCTGTCTTATTATAACCCTTTCATGATTCGCTGCAATATACCACCTGTTGCCCTGCTGATGGCATTTCTTTTCTTAACAGATATCTTTGCTGCAGCGGGAGAGGTTGGCATCAGGGAGCTGGAAGAGCCCTCCTTTGCCAAGGCAGTTGTCCACATTTTGGAGCTGCTGCAGAGCACTGGGAAAGCAGATCCTTGTCCTGAAACAGATTAAAACATGGCAATAGCCACAGAAGGAATGGTATTTGTACCCTGAGGGGAAAGGAGTATTCGACTTCAACATCAGCAACTGCCCAGGGGATTTGGGCACAGGCAGAGGCATTGCTGGAAGAAAATACACAAGTTGGCCCCTGGTGTTTTTAATCCCTCAGAAAT